>NC_061770.1:8998827-9302617 GCF_022458985.1 Mugil cephalus | reverse complement strand
ACTCAAAAACACAGGCAATACACCCCACCCTGATAGTGTGTGGAGTGTGAGGCTAAATGTCAAGGGTTGAAGTAAATACACATGATTGCTTCCACAAGTAGTTCATCACAATGCCAAACGTCGGCCAGATCAGTGTCTCGTTGTGTTCGAAGATTTTTTTTTTTTTTAGAGAAGGACAGAGGGACTCCGGTTGTCCATGTTTGTGCGTGTGTGGGTGGGTGGTGGGACTCCTCTAGAGGCTAACCCACTTTCCTGAGAATATCACCACATAAGAAATATAGTAATCTACATGGGCGTTCACTACTAGACTGCTCGAGTACGAAATGGACCCAAGACTCCGAAATAGATATGCGTTCCATGCTTTGGTTCGTTGAGCATCATTTCCACATCCAGCGTGGTCTCTGGGTGACACTAGTGGATCTGCATTCGGCTCCGTCTCCTATCATTTGACAGAAACATGTGCGGTGATGAGTAGCCGACTGATACGCCGCTGACTGATAAGTCGAGGATACTAGTACTCTCTCTGTTACCAGGCGCTGTGTACAGTACAGAGCCGCGAGCAGGCGTCCGCCACGCTGGGTTGTTGCTTTGAACCCCCACCGCAGCTCTCGCTGCCTGTTTGCTGAGGTGACTGATGAGCAGACTCACGGGTGTGTCAAATATGGGGGGAAATAGTCGATCAACTGGGCTGGTGTGACAGGCCCGCATGGTGCTGAAGGCAGTATGTAAAAGCGTGATCTGAGCCAGACTGAGGATAAACATTTTACGGTTTTTAGAATACGAGGGTTACACCTCTTCCTTCTCCGGATAGATGCTCATTGCATCTGTGTTTAGTCGATTCAAAGCTGTGAGGAATTTATTACACAATGCCGCTGCCACGGCGGTCATGCTCGAGTGTATGTCTGTGTCTGTCTTTGTGTGTGTGTGTGTGTGTGTGTGTTATGTAGCCGAAGACGCCGTTAAAGGAATAAGAAAGGCAAGGTGGCGCAAAGGAGGAAGAATGTTTGTGTGTGGATCCTTCATGGAGGAGAGACTGTTGATGTGATTTAGTGTGTGGGCGCTCCATGGGCCACTGAACTTGGAAAATGAGAAGGCAGAGGTGGCCATGATTAGAGGTGTGCCTTGCTGACTACTTTATGAGTGTATTCAGATGTGCGCGTTCACGGGCACGCAGGAGGCTGCGGGGGTCTGTAGCTGAACAGGGATAGATAAACGTAACAAGGCACACACACACAGTCTATCACCTTCGTCGTCTGTGTAAAACCCGTCAGTGTTGGTGTGTACAGTATAACCAGGAGAGGCACAGTTGATTTTTCAGTGTGTGTGTGTGTGTGTGTGTGTGTGTGTGAGTTTGTGTGAGTGAGGTCCTGGCCCCGGCCGAGGCATCAGAGGCAGCGCGGAGTGATCTCAGGCACGTTTCAGGGGCCAAAGTCGAGGGTCATCATATACAAACGTACACGGAGAAATCGAGTGTGAGGGATCATCGGGGCCCGTGGGACCACTTGACTGACACTCTCACCCATAACATCACACTCACACCCCCACCACCAGTATTTCTTTTTTTTTTGTCATTTGCTCCAATGCATTTCTTTTTTTTTCTGCATTCTTCTTGTGAATAACATCAACAGAACATGTCAGAAATAATGTATGTGGTAGCTGAAAAAGCATACAGAAACAAAATGTCAGCTTTAATAAAGAAAAAATTATATTTTTAAGTTTTGTTCACAGCTTTGACTGTACTTGCACATCTGTATCTCTGTGCTCGGTGACAAATAATGTCACGTTTAGAAATGCAGTGGCTCCTCTTCATGTTCAGCTGTGTTTAGTGGGACCATAGTCCTCCACCTCCATGAATACCGTCCGTGTATTAGGGCGTGTCCCTCCATCCAAATGCAACAGATCTGTTTACAGTTAACAACATTTAACAGCCCGCACAGAGTCCTGTACCACCTACAGGATTATTCTGTTTTTCTTTTGTCTGTTTTTTTTTTTTTTTCGTCCGTCACTTTGTTCAACCAGGGTGTAGCAAACCTCGCTGAGCCCGAATGCTCTTTACCATGAATGCCCTGCTACACACACTGACACAGTTGCACACATTCACAGCTGGAAGCTTCCCAGTACCACCCCTTTCTGATCTTCTGGCTTTAATCAGTTTTTTTTCTAGAAAGTTGGATCATACGCATTGTCCCACGCACTGCTCTCCTGCAGCTCTTGCAAAGGCTCCTCAAAGCGCAGTTTGATGGTCAATAAATTAACTGATTCCATAGCCTCTGTTGCATTTGTGAAAACATTTCCAGGGAATATAACTTTTAATTGCCTACTGCATTTGATTTAGTTGTTACAGGAGCCGAATCACGCTGGCATAATTTTCTAGTTGACATACAGTACAACACTGCTCAGCGTTTTATGCTATGGCTCAAAGATTTTTCAGGAGCAAGTGCTTTCTAAACATTGTAATGTTGTTTCTTTGTTGTGGACTGCGCTCGCTAATCAGCTGTGCTCCCTGCCTGGCTGAGGAGCACGGCATTGTGATTCCGTTACTTGTTTTGCCGCTGGATTTGCTGGAGAAAGATCACAGTGTTTTTTTACCCATGTACAGCTGTCATTTTCCCTTTTGTCTCATATCAAGATCATACACGACACAGTGGGCTCCACTCTGTTGATGCTCTGTGTACTCAACATTCTGGCACAGGTTGTGTTTACAGAGGCGAATCGCAGTGTGTCGGCGTTTGTGTAAAATCCCCATACCGCACACAGGGATCAAAAGAAGAAAGCCAGCTCTGCGCTTCGCGCTGGAATCCAATCGGAGTATTTCTGCATAGGTGACTTGGTCTCCAATATGTTTAGTGCTACCTCAAGACCACATCACCTGCTGCACTGCGGGCAAGGCCCGAGATTCAATTTGATCTGCATGGTCACCATCACTTGACCATGGCTGATGCCTGTCCTCTTCCCCACCCTCGCTCTCTGCCTGTGCCTGAGCCGCCGCCGAGCCCTGGGCTCCAATTAAACCCATGATGCCTGGCTCTGGTTGGTATGGTGACCAGACAGGGCACAGAGAGAGCTGTGATTCCCAGGTGAAAGGTGGGATAGACTTTCTGATTCGCTCCAGCACCCAGATAGAGTTACAGCTCAATTTCAACCCCTCGCCCTCATCGGTCTATCCTCATGACTAAAATAGAACCACGGAATGGAAGGGAGAGGAAGAATGGCTCCTTCTTTTCCTTCTCTCACTGTTCCTGTCTCTCTTTCTCTCTCTCTGTCTCCCTTTGCTCACTCCTTTTTTATCACTCCCTCCTTCCAGCCACTACACACACTATTCTCTCTAGCACTGTGCTGTCGTTTTTGTGACAGAAGGATCTCTGAGAGATGTGCTTTATAGCTTGGTCAGCTTGTAAAGCGGCACTTTTAACTCCGTGCTTCTGTCTCACTTTAAAAAGTTGAGTTTTTGTGACCTCGCCGGCTCTTTATCCTTCGTTCTCTTCGGCTGTTCTTACTTCTTGTGCTTTGTTCCTTTACTTTTTTTGTAGACAAGGCAGGATTTGTGAATTAATCATAAGTGGTTCAATAGCTGGCCCTTGCTGTGCTCCGTCACTGGGGGATCAATAGGGGAAGTTCAGTGGCACTGAATGCTCTGGAGGAGAGACAAGGAGGGCCACGTCCAGGTGATCCATAAGCCTGGTCTGGCGCGAGGCTAGGTGTGGAGGAGAGTCCGTCCTACGCCCATCCTGTTTCTGTCCAGGTCTCAGGAGAGACATATAGCCACCGTCATCTCAGGGGGACTTCAAGGTCCTCTTGTGATGCTCATATCATCTTAAACGCTGCCCCACTTCAGAAATACAATGCGATGCGAAATGTACCTCACAAAGGATATAGAAGTCAAGTTTTACACTTGCAACTAATAATAATTTACACTTGAAACTATTTGCTGTGCTCCACTTTCAACTTAAAGAAAAAGACTGACATTTATGTTCCTTGTTGAATGTAAGAAACCAGTAAAGAGAAATAAAAATCTTGATCTCTCTGATCCTCTCCTCTAAATTGGACTCTTGAAAATACAAGACCACATCATTAACTCGGAGGCTGAATTCTCCTGCTTCTCGTTTTAATAGAAAGAAAGGTTGTTGTTACTAATAATGAAAACCTGACCTTTTCGTGCTGCAGTCTAGTTCAACTTAAATTTAATTGCATTAGGATTTTTATACCATGGGAGAACATAAGCTGCTAAAACTGCAACTCTGCCCCATGACATAAAATAAGACTGGATGCAATTGCCTGCTGGTCATGCATTATTGAAAATACAAAAGCGTCCTCCTTACAAAGTGTCATAATAAGGCGCTGCTACAGGACTTAAGTTTACGCTTTTCGAGATGCACACAGCGTGTAGTTGTCAGCAGGAGACGGGCCGCTTCCCTCTGATGGCACCTTCATTTACAACGTACTGAGACACACCATGGATGATTTGTGAAGATTAGCGGAGAGGATGTGAAGTATGAATCAATGCCTCTGTAGTCGTTTTCTCCAAGCAAGCAATCGCACACCGACTAAAGACTGGAAACAGCGTTCGCCACAAACCCGGCGTGGAAGCCTCTTGAGCGGGCTGTTGAAAGTCATCAACATTTCAACCCAGTTAAACACATTATATGCATTCGCACGTGCGCGCACACGTGCGCACGCGGCGTGACAATGTGCATTTCAAGTGAATAAGAAATGTCTTCACAGCCGAAACCTTACAAGCGCCGGAATTCAAATTCCCTGTCACCTAAGCTGTAGATCAAAGCCGCACATTAGACCTCGCTGCTGTGTGTGCGCGTGTTGACGCGGAGGATGCAGCGGTGTAACCAGTGTATGACATGGCTATTTGTAAATAACATCCCAACCTCATCCCAGTGGCGGCGGCGGAGCCAGCTTTAAGTCTGAGTAGTGATGGCTGCGTCCCTGAAATGTGCATGAAACCGGCTTAGCGCTATCAGCGCGGCATCACCGCCAGTCACCAGCCACCCTCTCATTCTGCCGGGCTGCTGTGGACCAGATAAGAGCAACGCCGCCCCTCCTCCCCCACTGCTTCCGTTCGCCTTGTGTTGTCCCCCAACAATTCACCCACCCTCCCACACAAATTCACCCTTATCCTCTTTACAAGGTCTTATAGGGACAGAGACACTGATGTGCGGCTACGGCCGTAATTTATATTCTTTGTAAATTGTCTGTGATTTTTTCATTGAGATAAGTGTGGGGGGAACATCTGTTTTGTGCTGGGAGGCAGTGGGCCGGGGCTTGAGTTCTGTGGCAATCACTGGCGGTATAGATAGAGAGAAAGAGGGGAGGCATACGATCTGTCTCCCTATCCTGAATTACAACTCCAGAGGCCCAGCTACCCTCTCATCATTACTGCCGTATTTAGTTGAACACACTGAGTAAACAAACATTGAGCTCCATCTGTACAGCCTTGGAGATCAGTATCTGATACCATGTTTGGCAAATCTATCTCCGTGATTCACATGTCACTCAGTATGGAATTACACAACTAATATGTTTGGGAGGAAGAGACATTACGCCAATTATAATATATTGCACAACTTTAACCGGAGCCCTGCCCCTTGCTCCCTTAATTGTAAGTCATATTGTTAAGTATTTGTACGTGAGGGCTGCTGAAGCCACTTAGCACCAGAGTGGCAGGAACTGTGGAAATCAAAGTGACCAGTTGGCAGTTAAGAAAGAGCCCAAACCTGTGGCGTCTCCGCGCGGGCGAGTTGGAGGAGCTCGGAGCAGTGTATAGGATGAATCTCAATCCCGAGGCCGTGGCAGATTTACATTTAAAGTAGTTTCAGTGAAAGCCCCTCGTCCTGATGCATTCTTTGGCAGGGCTGAAAAAGGGAGCGCCTTATCTGCGAGTCATCAATTGCACGTGATGCGTCCAGATAGGGCCTCCAGATGCGAAGCCAGCGCCTTTCTCCTCGCACATCCTGCTCAGAGATGATGTGCCGTCTAATGGAGCGGCCTGCGTCGCGGTGTAATTACACCGCGTGTGATATGCATTGACCGCGTTTCAGCGGCTCCGGAGGTGTGTGTGTGTCTTAACACATGCGATCTGTGTTTCCTCGTGATTGACAGATCCAGTAATGACCAGCATCACTGTGTTATTGATGTTCTGTCACTCTTCTTTTTATTAATGTTATCCCTAGACGGAGCAACAGGGTCACTGGAAACTTAGTGTGTGTGTGTGTGTGTGTGTTAAACATGTGTTTAATGCATGTGTGTGAGTGCTCAGGGGTATATTTGTCCCTCATATTTATACTTCATGGGATTGGCGTGTGTGAGACAGAATATACAGGTGTGTGCCTGTGTCTCTGCGTGTGTGTGTGTGTGTGTGGATGTGTTTGTATTAGTAGGAGGTGTGAGTGTGGTTGTTGACACAGTGGGGTAAAGGCTGTGATGGCTGAAGGCTCTGATGGGTAATTGAGAACAGCAGGTATCACCTCCCTCCCGAGCCACTTCGGGCCCCAACCAGCTCACCCTCCGATTTTCAAAGCCCTTCTAGTCTAGCGCTCCTTCTCTCTCCCTCCTCTCCTCCTCTCCTCCTCTCCTCTCCACAGCCGTCACAGGGAATGAGGCATGGTGGGATACACCGCCCCATTCTCTGTAACCAGTTTCACAAGAAAGCTGTCCAGGCGTACTTAATACAGTTTGATAATGTGAATGACTTAATAAAGTAATGCGTATTTCATATTTCATCGGCCAAAACATTAAAACCACATGACTTGAGAAGTAAATATTTCTGGGGAACTTTTGGACCTGGCATTCGTGTGGATGTGACTCAGGCATGTAATGATTGTTTCATTTTTGGATGTTTCACACATGCTTTGGATTTTCCCCGCCAATCGTTTCTGGAACAGGAACAGGCGAATTTCTCCCACAGATTTATTTTTCTCTTGTCTGTGTGTGCATTTAGTTTTTTCTTCCTTCCTCCTCCGTTAGTGCCAGTAGGATAGACCTTTAGACAGTGAAGCTGAGCCTGTGAGGAATGTTTTTTTTTTTTGTAGTTGTTTTTTTTTTTTTTTTTTTTTTTTCGCCTGCCTCTGGGCCAGAGCTCTCCTGCTTTGGCCTTGTTACCGATGCTGAACATGTCACCATCCTCATAAAACCCCCCACCCTCCCCTGACTTTTTCAAATGAACAAATCTGATTGAGCGAATGCCATTACCTGGGTAAATGAATGATTCCTAAAGGACTGGACAAGGCCTAACACCACCCTGAGGGTAAAGCTTATTATCGCTGCAAACTCCAAAGATGAGAGAGGCAGCTGTAGAGCTTGTGTGCACTTTGTCAGAAGCCTGTATTTCCATATTAATCTGCCACATTTAGGCATCTGAGACAGAGGGCCTCCTGTCACGCTTCTTTGATAACAGAGCAGTTAGCTTTTTCCCCTCATGTATAAATATGTATAATTCTGATAAGATTAATTGAAACGCCTAAGTATACAGTGGTAGCAGATGAGTGGGAGAGAGAGAGAGGGAGACAGCCGAAGCGAGAGGAGAAACACTGCGTTGCCAAACTATGCATTTTAGACTGGTCTCAGACCCATCCCAGAATGCCTACAGGCACTCTCCTATGGGTCTAAAGTGTCGTGAATTGAAAATAGCATCTACCTAACGGCACCTCAAAAAAAGCTGAGCGAATACGTTTTCGCGGCGAGCCGATAAATACGGCGTGGAGCCTCTGACACCGAAGCCTCACCCCAATTTCCAGTGCTCTGGAGGAGATCAGATAGCCCTGTGTCATTTGATTTTCTGCCTTATCTCATCCGCGCCCATCTTTTTGTCTCATGCAGAGCTACATTTTAAGAAGCGCGCACTCCTTGTATCTTTTGAAGGACAAAGCCCAGGATGATATTGAAACAAAATAATGGCGTCAAACTTGCGGACGGAGGGCCCGATCGTGCGCGCGAATGATACCGAGTGCTGATGCAGGCGCGTCCTTCAAGTGGCATTTGGGAATGCTAATCCGTAAGGTGTGCGCGCATTAGACGTTGCAAAAACCTGCAAAGTTCTTAGTTGACGAGGGCTGTTTATGATCACGCCTCCGCGACGTGGGGACATTACAGATGCTGTAAACTAGAAACAGAATTTATCCTCGGTGTATTTTCCCGTACAGCCACTGAGGAGTTCCACTTTTCAAGCTGGCCAGTAAAAATGTCTGTTTAATGGTTGTTTTCTGCAAAGTATGCTAAGTATTGAACAAGAGAGGGGAGTGAGTAAGGCGAAGACAGCAGGAGGGAGGGAGGAGCGGGAGAGTGGAGGTGAGGGATCCTGAGACTGATGAAACAAGGGGGAGAGAGGAAGCTGAAAAGGAGCTGGAGCGAGGGAGGAGACGAAGACGTTCCCCAGCGCGCGGCTTTGAGTTGACTGACGGCAAGAAAAGAGCGCCGAACGGAGAGGAAGGGAGGAGGAGGGGGGGGAGAGGGAGGATCGGCAAGGAGTGAGCACGTCATTGTGTGAGTGGCGTCTCTCATTAGAAGGTGCTGTCAGGGGCCACAGAGGGGGGACGGCAGGAACCCCACCTCCCCCTTTCTCCCCCCCCCCCTAACTCTGCCGGCCCCTGAGATCCAGCCAGGAAAAATGATTGATGAGTGATTCCAAGATAAACACACGCCCCGGCCCCCAAAGGCAGCCCTGCAAAATGATGCATGCACAGATATAAATAAACCTTGTGAGAGAAAAAAAAAACAATAAACAACAAAACAATGCAAAACTATTTTTTTTTCTTAGTTTGGTTGTTCGTTTCAGAAGGCACAAATCATCTCAGCCTTTTTTCCTTTTTTTCTTTGCTTTGATGAGTGTTTTTCTATTTTTTTTTTTTTTTTTTTGGTGTGTTTCCAGTTCGACGTGTCTGCCACGCGTTGTGTGCGTACGTGTTGTGCCTGTGCACGGGTGCAACGAGCACGAGGCTAACAAGGCTCACCAGCTGACTGGATGGTTAAGTCCCCCTCAGTTACACTGCCTCCTCAGCAGCTTGGGCAGGCGGCTTTCCCACTCATTCACTGTGAGGCACCGAACACTGAGGCAAACCTGCTCTCATTTGGGAGAGCTCCAAATCATAGCAGCTGTGTGTAATGTGTGTGCGCGTGCTCGGGTTGCTGATGTTGTGGGGACATAAATATGTTTACATAGTCACATCGTCGGAGTTGGAGATGCTTTTTGAAGTAAATTGCTCAGATCGAGGCGAAGCTTAGCTTGAAGTTGCGGTTAGACAATTGGCATCTATGGTTAGGGTTAGGGTAAGTCTCCAGGAAATTGATGTAAATCAATGTTGTGTTCTCAGAAATAATGGAAACATGACTCTCTATGTGTGTGCGGATGGATGGATATGATGTGGGAAACCTTGCAGTGTGGCATATGCATGGATTCAAACTGATGATACATAACCACACCACGGTACCCACAAATACACACACACAAAACTACGTCTAACCTCTCACTAATTGTTGAAGAACGCATGAATGTTTTATGCTACACTTTGTGTTAATGTTTAACACTGAGCGCCAAATGCCTCCGTTACAAATCGAAGTGGAAAGGCAGATTATCATCAAATAGTTACATTATATTATTATGAGCCTACAGGGTAATGGTCTGGTGGAGGGAGAGTGAATTATGAATGGAGCGTGAGGGAGAATCTTTTCTTTCCCCTTGGGGCTTCCAACACCACAACTCATTTAAGTTAGATGAATGAGAGATAAGGAAAGAATCCCACCCTCGGCCTCCACGCGGCTTGACTTACACACCGGCCTTCATATAATTTACTCCGAGAGGAGTGTCACTTTTAGCTCCTCGCAGCGCACACGCCCCTCTCAGCGGAAAGAAATGTATGCTGAAGGGTGCTTTGTTCATTGTCAAACTGTGCATACCAATGTTGAAAAACACCATAAAGAAGTCTTGTCATCTAAGTCACTGGTGCATTTTCTGCCACGCGCAGACTCGTGTCAGGCCTCTTTGTACATCTCCAAAATGAGTCCCCGAGCTGTGCTGTAGCTTTGCCTAAAAATTCTTCTCATCTCATCTCATCTTCCTCTCTTTTGCTCCCCCTCTGTCTGTTCTCTCTCCACGGATTCAGGCCGCAGAATGGGTCGATGATACTGTACAATAGGAAGAAGGTGAAGTACAGAAAGGATGGCTACTGCTGGAAGAAGAGGAAAGACGGGAAGACCACACGGGAGGATCACATGAAGTTGAAAGTGCAGGGAGTTGAGGTGAGTGTGCTGACAAGAGTTTGGATTTACAAGGAATAAATGGGGAAAGAGATTGGGCGGGGTGGGGGCATGGGGCTGGGTGTGAGCCAGCCTTCATCCTGACACAGACAAACACAGGTCTACAGTGAGCTCTCCCTTGGCTGTAATGGAGACAGTCACATGCTGCAGTCGACCCGTGTCTCCAAGGAATCTCCACCAAGAAACAATGCGGCACAACAATAGTTTTCCCTGGGAAGCCAGTGGAGTGGAACCGATTGTTTGTACCTTATTAAAGCTCTGGATGTTGCCTTTGCTCCAGAGAGCCTACATTAATCTTGCTGGCTCAAAGCAGTACTGTGGAGCTAGTGTTCCCACACCTCACTCCAAGTCACTCCCCATACCAGCTGCTGCCATAAAATGCCCAGTCCTATCTGTCCTCGGCTCACCTAGGCTCTCGATAGACCAGAGGTGGCGACAATGCAGTGTCGAAACCCTGGCTGATTTATCAGCAGCCCCATTAATGAGACAAAGCAAGACTCATCTAAACACTCCTTCTCTTCCACAGCTTGCAGCAGTGCTAAAGTTTGCTCTCTGTTTCCTTTTCGCATGCTAAGCTACGAGCACGCGAGCTGAGAGAGGGTAGAGTCGGAGATGTGACGGCGGGAGCGATTCACGCACGCGCACACATGGCCGCACACCTCTGGGAGAGCTGCTGTGCGTCTGTGTCACACGGTGTGACAAAGACAAAGCTCAGGCATTCTCCCAACAGGGGCCCCGCTCTCTGTTTGTACTCCTCCAGATATTTGTCACTCCGAGAAAATGGCCTCTTCCTTCGCCCAGCCAGCTCGGTGTCATCTGTGATCCTGCAGAGGTCTGATAACCTGTACGGACTACACACATCTATCCCTCTCAGACTTTTACATGTATTTCCCATTTCCGACAGGGCTAGCTTTAAAGACAGTTTTGAGTTGACAATTCGGTAAGCCAAATGATTGTGGTGTAATTTACGCGCGAGTGCAGAATATGAACCTGGACAGACAGTGACTGGGAAGTCATTCCGCCCTTTGTGGCCTAGTTTTTCATGAAGATAAAAAAAAACAAACAAACCTCACATCATTTGTAATTTTGATAGTAAGGCACAAAAGCTATAAAAAGTCATTTTACTGCAATACCCTAAACTTGTTGAGGAGAAAAAAAAAAACGATATGGATAAGAAAGGATTTTTTTGGAAGAGTTTACCTTTACTGACGGGTCCTTTTAAGCTTTAGCTTAGCTCCAGTCCTGTAGCCCATTGGTGGATTTTCCCGCCTCAAGTAGTAAAGAAATATAGTGACTGATCTTGTGTCCTCAAAGTGTATCTCTGAGAAGAAGCTTTGACCATGGACATCTGTTTAGTTAGGAGTATAATCAAGCTATTCATGGCAATCATGGCTTACAGTTATTATACATTCTCTCTCATTACATTGATATCAGTTGAAAATGGTTCCACGTCCACTTTACAAACACTGTCTCATCTCTCTCTAACAAACAGGACTCGAATACTTAGCTCAGAGATACATACAAACATGAAACAGTTCGCCCTCATTAAAATGAATGCAGACAGAATCAGCCACAGATGAATGATGGGAGATAAAGGCTTGGGTCCGCAGTAAGCAGGCGAAATCCCAACTGAGCGAGACTCAAAGTGAGAGGGCTCAAGGCAAAGGCCAAACACAGGCGGGGAATTAAGAAAGGAGCTGATACCAAAATGGGAAAAAAGCAGGTAGTTACAGAAGGAGTTATGATACGTTTCTGTTCTCCCACAAATCACGGAGTGCACTTAACCTGCGCCTGATTCACGTGTTCTTGATACATTCCCACTGCTTCACCACGCCAGACCAGATATAGTTTTTAATGGTTAACCTGGATTTGGGGCCCTCATTATGAACAGACATGACAAAATGTATGTTTCTGGCACGGCGGATTAACAGTGGTGGCAGAACATCCACATCCCTCTTCTTCTTAACATAAAGATTAATATTGCATATCTGACATGCATGGGTACCATGAATATTAAATATATCCTTTTCTCAAAGACAAAGACAGATACAGTATATTCCATATCTGAAGAAACTTCAGTCAGAATTTTCTTTTAATGATAAGCAGTGTCTGTTTTATTTAATATAACCAAAGTACTACGCACATACGGGGATCTACTTTCTGCATTTGTTCCAGCAAATCATGAGTCGACTGTGCCATGTGCACCTCACTACTAGCTAATACTGCGAGTGTGCGTATATGAATGGACCCTTTACTGAATGTGACTGAAAGGCAGGTGTGCCTAGATGACATAATTAATTAATGAACTGTGACACATCGGGGTTATTGTATCTTTGGTACTTTTCTTGTCCAGGGATTGCACCTGTTCTTCTCTGGTCTTGTATCTGTCACAGTAGATTAGGAGAAACACACTGTTACGGTGTAAAAATATCCAGACCTCTGCGACCAGCATTCCCAGCTGAAGACATTAGCTTTCAGGTAAGAACCTGAAATAAAAGACAAACAACTCTCAAATTCAGGGCACTCTAGATTCCCTTCATATGCACATACAGTGTCGTGCTGTGTAGGTCCGCTTTCCACGGGGCGCCGGATGTGTGCTGGGCTGTCAAGTGACGTGTATCAGATGATAAAAGGCTGTAATATGGTGGTGGCGTGGCCTGGAATTTAGCCAGTTGGAAACAGATAACAGGGTTTGATAGTATGTCTGAGTTACAAGGAAGGATACAACAGCCACACGCCGAAACATCATGAGCCGCAAAGCCACAAAGACGGGTCTGTTCACCGAGCTGCCGGCAGTAACTTGGAAGAAGGTGTATTTTGTCTGTGAGCCCACATTTCTTTAACAGGTCTAATTTACCTGAGCTAATTGCTGTATGAGCAGGAGAGCCGGTGCAAGGTATGAAGGTGAGAACTCCGAGGCTTGGGGCTGTAATGAGACACTGCACCCATTTTATAAGCACCCATTTTATAAGGAAATGCAGTGCAGGCACCGTCTCCGTCGTGTCATGTTGCACAGGCCGCGTGTGCCTGTGTGTTCGTGTGCGCGTTCCCATCCTGCAGCCTTGGAAGACCGGTGTCATGAACTTTAAATACCTCACCCCTCCAGACTGACGGAGCAAGGTGATGAGAGGAGTGATCCATCACTGCTTTAACTAGCCCATGATGGGATCCATGACCCATCGAGCGCAGTCATGTTTATTATAAGCACGTACGAGCGACTCAGCCTTTGCCCTCCGTTCAGTAAACGTATGGGAGGATAAAGAGCTACCCGTTTCTGCTTACCCCTTTATTTAGGAGGAGAAAGGGAAGATTTGTTTCAATACATTATTCATATCATTTGCGACTTTGCAAGTCAGAACGCAAAGGGTCCACAGAACTTGAGCTTAACTTTTTTCTTGCTTTTACATACATACATATAAGATTCTTTACATGGCTAACGCTGCTCTGATTCCCCAGCCATCCAGTGCTTAATAGAGGTTCTGTGGTCATTACATGGGCCAGGTTTAGTGCACAGTGAGGACAAGTGTTGTGGGCGGGTCAAGCTAGTGATGTTCAGTAGCTCTGGCGAGGGAGAGACTCCGAGTGAGCGAGGGGCCTTGTGGGGCCTGCGCGAGGCAGCCTAGCATGGCAGGACTAGATGTCAGCGCGTGCCGCTGCTGTCCTGTCTGCTCCACAGTGCTGGCTCAGCAGCCCGTGTAAACCGAGGCTCCGCTCCCTTCCTCTCCCCTCTTTCCCGCCCTCTACCTTTTATTGTTTGTTTGTGTGTTTCTCTCGTCTTCGCAGGTTTTTTTTCTTCCCTCTCTTCTCTTTCATATATCCGTCTTTGAATTCATTCACAAGACTCTCCGCCGTGCCCCGCTACTCCGGCCTCCCTTTCTCCTTGCAGCTCTTCCTTCTCCCCCTCCCCTCCATTACCGTCCGAATCCACAGTCCAGACGGACAGAACCTTGAGTTGGGCGGTAATGCTCCCTGTTCCCTAAAATTGGAGCGCGGGGCATGTTGCGGCATTAGCGCTTAACAGGCCGTGAAATAGCAGCCTGCCTTTCTGACGTCTCCCCCATCACTCCAGGTGAGTTGGCCAGACGGCAGGATAAATGAGCAAGCAGCACCCACATCAGCTAGCATGCATTTGGGGCACCTGAGGAGAAATGTCCATCAGTGATTATATCACCACACCCTGCTCTTACCAGGCTCGAGTAGTTCACCGGCTCCTGGCCACGGACAGACTTCCCTAGGGATCCTTGTAATCACTTTAATGAGGATGACTACCTATCAACCAGAATCCTCGGTCATGCCAGGTTTTGATTGGCTCTATCGTCCCACAGAGTGATGTAATCTTTATTCAGGATGTATGTCTCATTGCGCGCATAGCTCTAGCATCCCCTAGTTTCTCCCCGTGAAATAGCAGAGGCCTCAAACACATCTGCTTTGACAAACTCCCACTGATCCTCCTTCTGCTCCTTGTCAAGCTTCTACCCCGGTGCTACCACCTCTTCTCAGCTGATTAGCTGTTAATATGCGCTCAAACCCTATCTCGACCAGTCCTCTACCTTTTCTATCCTATCTCCATTATTCCTAAGCTTTAATAAACTCCCTCAAACACAGATCGATTTTCTCTTAAGCGAAGGTGGCAGTGCCTCTGACTTATTTCATTACCACAGGCTAATTATACCGATTGAAATGAGCTTCTCTTCTTAAGGTGTGCTCTGCTCCACTGTGCTCTCATGCTCCCCAGCCTTTAATACCAGTATAGTTCTGTACCGATTCCCAAACTCCCACTCCTGCCCATGCTCCACCCCGCCATCCCTTCACCCCACCCTCTCACCCTCCACCACCTAAATAATCAGCTGGTGCGTCCTTAGCCCCCGTAACTTGTCATTTTATGTTGGATCCACCCTAATGTGTGATTTCAACTGTGCAACTGTGCAATGAAGGAAGGTAATGGAGCATGCTGGTGGCTCAATCGCCTCTGTTCATTGATAATAATGAAGACAAATGTCAAAACATTAGTTGCTAATGTTGTAATGGAGTGGATGCTACTGGATGCTACACTGCATTGGCTTTCAATATCACATGACCTTCACTATTTAACTCTTCTTTATACCAGTAGTCTAGCCCTTTCTCTTGGACCAAATCACCAAACATTTACATTTTTTTGTCCGCAAATTTACACAAGTCACGCTTTATACTCCCCTCCTTTTGTCTCCCAGTTTATATCTAGAGGGGGGAAAATAAAATTCTGTAATTTCATGGCCACATGGGTTGGTATCATTGGTAAGTTATGATCCAACTAGCTGCATGTCTGTGAAATAGAGTTGCTTTCGATGTGTTTTCAGTGGTAACAGTGATTTAAAGATGCAGAGGCTGATATCACCAGATTGCGGGGCCAGATGTGAGGGGGCACTAAACAAACCCCTATTTCTGTGAGGAGGTGACGCCGTGCATGCTTTCCATCCTGCCCCTGCTCCAAGTCAACTGTGAAATTAAGATCAGATTACCGATACCGGCGATGCCCACAGCAAGAAAAAGTTTGGATTTTACATTTTTACTCAAACTTATGGGCTGTCTGCTTGACAACAGGCTGTTGCCTTCTCTGTAAAGACAGCAAATTGATTACTTTTCTCTCTCTTTTCCTGGAGCCTGCTTTGTTATTCACCTTTTTTCTCTCTCTCTTGCCTTAGAGCACACAAGCTCTTCCCTTTTGAATTACCTGATTGTGGAGGAGGTGAGGGCGATCTGTGAGTGTTATTTTGAAGAATGGTTTCCATGGTTATAACTCCTAACCTTCAGCTCTCACATGGAGCAATACTAAGTGGCGCCTTATGCACAGGAATATGCTTGAGTTAGCGCTCTTGTAATTTGAAGCTACTAACGCGAACTTGCGTACAGAGAATAAAAATGAACAAATAAAAGTTAAATGAATGTTATACTGAACCAATTCAGTTAATGCTAATTAAATTATGATTGATTTATTTATTACAAAGTACAACATTTAGCTCTAAATCACTATAGCTGGGGTACAAGATTCCAAAATGGATACACGTTTTAGTTATTGTGCTTTTTTTTTTTTCTATCGATCACATTAGATTAAAGCAGTGATCTTCTCCTCGGCATAATGGCTTAATGGGGGTTGTTATGTTGTTATTAGCAACTGAACCAAAGCCTTCCCACATGAACACCTCCCCCCCAGCCTTGGGAGAGTCCACTTTACGCTTGGTTTTCTTTTAAGCCCACAGTAATTAGTTTTCGTCTCTTACATCTTACAATTGCCAAATCACTCAGCAGCAGTTAAGCCCTCGGTCTGCCTTTCATGCTGACCCCGCTATCACCATTTCAATCCGCCAACCCGTTTTGAGAGGCTAATTTTGGAAAGGTTGCTGTAGGGAGTGAATATATAAGGAGGCTGTCAAAAATGCGTCCATTATCGACAGCTTCCGTAATTTAATTTCCCACTTGTTGCCATATGTTGTAGTGTTGTCGTGCTGAGGCGTCTCCACAGGGATCCCCTACTTTATCGTGAAGGGGAAAGAAGAAATGTCCTCTAGAAAATGGACAGAGAACATACAGTGTTTTGATACATTACAGAATGGTTTGTCTCCCATTTATTGACCGGGCTTTTTACCGTAACTATGAAAAGTGAAATAGTGAGACCTGTGCAAGTGCTATTATTACTCATTGCTCCTGTGGTTAAACCCAGTGCAAAATAATAATAGATCACATTGTAAATTAAGATGACTGGAAGCCATATGACGCTGCAAATAAATCTTTTGAGGCAGAAACAGAGAGGCTTTGTAGTGCCGAGCATGTTGCTCATTCTCCTTATTAGTACTGTTGGTGTGCCAAATCAACTGCATTTGATGTATTTAACCCCCTTTGGGAATAATAGAGCAGAACCAACACCCGATATGCAAAGTGAGGGCAAGATGTTTGTAGAAAGAGTGAATGAAACGGAGCACTGCAGGCTGTGAGCAGGCTTTTCATGACTCCGTGGTTTGCTCTACTGTGCGAATTCTGCTTTTGTTTGGTCTCGTGAGCTAACGCAGACCTCTGGGCAGCAATGGGCCTGAGTTTTATGATAATGAGCAACTTTCACCAAGGCTCCTGCCTTGCACCGTCTCACAGATTCAGAATATTTAGAGATTCATACTCCACTAAAACTACCACTGAAGAGTGCTGTAGTTTGCAGTGTTATGTACTCAGGGCCCACTCTGGTCTAGACCTCAGATCACTGCTGGATGCAGTTGATTCGCTTGAATTTCGAGGTATGAGTTCAAACAAAAGCAAGTAGCTTCAGCTCTGCTCTTACTCTCACCTCCCTTACGCCAGCTCTTTGCAAAATCTCTATTTAATGATCGACAAGCAGCTTCTGGCTGGTTCATCTATCCGGTGCAATTTTGTGTACAGGGCAGGATCAAGAGGTCAGCTGGTGGTCAGTGGAATCAAAGAGTGGATTTGTTTTCCTGAAAACCTACAATATGTATTTTTTTGCTGTAGATTACTTGAAACGCCCTGTATGTTTCTATAGGTTTCTACAGGATATGTCTTTTCTGCAAATGTCCCTTTATTCTCATCCTTTTCATTTTCCTTTTTCTTTCTGTCCTTCCATCTGCTTCTTCCTTTTGAACCAGCCAAAATATCCCCACTGATACAAGGCCATTCCTGTAGTGAAGGACAGCCAATATGTCACGAGTCGCAGTTTTCTTCAGATCCTTTGCAACTTTGGCAGAGCCATTTTTCCCCATCTTGGTTCTTTTAGTATCTTCCAGATGAGGAGCACATCACTGGTTTTGGTGTTTGGGATGCTGCTGTTGAGTAGAGGAAGTGGAGGCTTTGTAGGAGGAGTTGCAGAGCGACATTATCTTCTGCTTTCTCAAAAAGGCAACAGCCTCACAATTCCACGGGAACCTTTTCTTTTTGCTTTGTGTGCAAAATTATGCGTCTGTTGACGTTCGCATTGAGACGAATTTGTTCCACCCAGGCATCTTGCCCATTGGCTACCTTTAGCTTTCTCTCTGCTTGGATATTTGTTCGACTGGCAAACGCACATGGCGCATGTATTATTAACCAGCAAAACAGAGGTTTAGATGTAATTTGCTGCTGTGTTGCATTTAATAACTACAAAATCAAAATGTACCAATGCTCCAAAATTCACTCTTCAAAGGAGGAATAATGAGTGGAACTGCAAAGTTCAAAGAGAATGGTTAAGTGTTTGTATAGAATTATACAGGGCGAGCAACTGTGCTTTCCTCAGAGTGATATTGAAAGGTTTGATATTTTACATGAAAGGCTGCTAAATAGGAGTTTAACACAGGAAACAGGTTTAACCCTTCAGCTCTGGGCAACAGAGGAAACACTAACGCAGAGAAAAGTCTCCACATTAGGAGTCTTTGCTTTTTTACTTTCATCTCTTCTTCTATTTGTATTGCACTCCACTCTCGCGTCTCTCACATCAGGGTTAACGTTTGTCTTCTCGCAGTAATATGAACTGGTGTTAGCTTAACCGTCCTCTGCGCTGTGTACATCACCGTCCCTCCTTTTTTTCTGCCGTTGATTTTAATTGCAGAATCTGTTTCATTTGTTGTTCTGCGAATTTCTGGTGCACACTGAAACTGTGCGGAGGGAATGAGTCATGTGTTTAAGCCCGAGGGGGTGCTAAGCTTGTTCTGCATTGTGTGTCGACACTGGTCCCCTGTTACTGTCACTGTCACCAAATAATGATGCTTGCATGTAGACAGATGCACCGACGCACACATATGCTCACACACTCAAATTATTGCCTCCACCTACGTGTTTGGTTTTACCGAAAGACTCTCAGGGGAGAATAATTGTGTTATTATATGTATACATGCCACATAGGTGAGTGAATTTCCACTGTGAACGTGCTCATAAGCAGATTTAGTAAAACCTCATTTCATAAATGGAGCCTGTTATTGCTAGAAAATTACGTTTAAAGATACCAAAAAAAAAAAAAAAAATCTGCTATGTGATAGATGAAAATGGGAGAGATAAAAATGAATCAAAAAGACTGTACACTGTGGAAAATAAAAGACTGATGAAAAGGAGAGGAGGGAGCAAGAAAGGCTTAGAAGGTGGATGGATGGTACGGGAGGAGAGAGGGTGGGGAGGGAGAGGCGAGTGTCGAGTGGAGAGGAGAGAGAAAGCCGGAATGAACGATATATAGCCTCTGGCAAACAGAAAACAATTGTTACACTGCCTCCCATAACCCACTTCAACCTTAAACAGCAGATTTTTTTCACTCAATTAATTTCTACACATTGGAGCAGGGGCCTTGGCTGAAGCTGGGCTTTTATGTGCTTTTGCTGCTGCAAGCCCTCTCTCTCTCTCTCTCTCTCTCTCTCTCTCTCTCTCCCTCTCTGTCTTTCTCTCTCTCTCTCTCTCTCTCTCTTCCTCTGCCCTTTCTCTCCAGCTTTTTTTTAAAAACTGATTCTGCATTGGAATTGACGGGAACACTTTGAGAGATGAAGTCTGAATAAACACAGAATAATTTATACACATTAAAAATAGCAAACAAGAAAGAAATATTCTTTGGATCTCCAGTAGGTCAACAAATACATTTTAACCTAATCAGTATTAGCAATGCCAGCCACTTACAGCGATATGAACTGAAAAATTTTGAACCTGCAGTTGCGTATTCGGCCGTATGTGGACTTTTATCGTGAACTAGAAAGCTGATGGGAAGCGAGAACGTCAAGGGATTCGGCTTTGAATTGTGAACTCATGATCATCATCTATCAACGTGGCCACGCGTAGAACTATTTATAAAAAATATTAAGCGCAAATAAAAATAAGCAACAACAATCAGACACAGGTGAAAACTGGTACATGGTGGCCCTTTGTGGACAGCAGGATAACTTGCCTCAGGGTACGGAGAGGGAGAGCAGGCAGAGACAGATGGACAGATAGATTGGGGAGGGCATGACTGAGCTGTGTCTGTGTGTGGTGAGTGAGGGCCAGTCGGAACAACATGAATCATGGCTCCAGTTGAGAGAGGAGGAGATCAGATCAATAACAGCCCAGAGGAGGGAGAGGAGTGAGGGAGAGAATAAGAGGATGAAGGGAGGACACAGGAGGTGTTCATCACTGGACCACCACGACTCCCAGCATGCTCACCTTTTTTTTTATCTCCAGCTATACAGTTAATGTATTGAGTATTGAACGAAGCTCTGTTTAATTTTCTGTGTGAAAACATGGGACGACGAGACAACGCACTCGCGTCTGAGTATAGCTCATTGATTGTACAAGTTAAGTCGTGTAAAAACTGTCCATGTACAGACACAGAAGTGCACTGTAAGACTGTATAGCATCTATTAATGAGACACTCACATTTTTAATAGTTGAGTTTTATCAGCTGAAGAGAAAGTAATTGTGCTTTTTTGTCTCAGTGCTGAGGCACAAAAGCTCAGCAGTGGTCATTTCTCATTAAGTGACCAGAGTGGCTAGGGGAAAGGCCTGTTTTACACAGTGTGTGTGTGTGTGTGTGCGTGTGTGTCTGCGTGTGCGTGCCAAGAGCAGCTACAGAAGTAGTGACCGGCGCTGTAGTGACTCTTTGGATGTTTAAGCATGCCACGCACATGAGTGGAAGCTGGCCAAGCACTGTTCTTCACCGTTGTACTGTGGAACAGGCAATTTTTCTCATCCCTCCCCTTTTTATATATAATTTGGTCGATAAAGGTGAAGGACGTTTCATCGCTATTTCTCCCTCCTGACTCCCTCCTTCTCGTACTCTCTGCTCTGTCTCAGAATGAAATCCAGAGATAAAGCTTTGGCGGCGCTCCATGTTTAATGGAGCTTAATCCCACAGATTTAAGATACGGAGCTGTGAGGTAATTCCCTCATGCCCATCTTCACTAACACAGAATGGTCATGTGACCGTCTTATTCTGCACCTTTCGGCACAGACAGACAGGTGAAGAGCAGACAGAGGGAAAAAAAGGAAGGGGAACATAACTTACCCAAGGACATATGTGTTTGCTCTTTTTAAACTATTTATCAGTAGAAGGACACAGATTGCTCGGCCGTCTCATCTGCTGTAAAAGCAACTGGCCAACTGTGCCTCAGTAAAGTGTGGTCATGTTTGCTCTGACTGGTCAGTCAACCTCCCTCTTGAAGGGGGATTTATACATTAATCTTCAACGTAGAGATGAATCTGCGCCAGAGTGATGAGTTGGGGGAGTCATAACTGAAAGCTTAGTGTTCGCAGACAGGAGTCCAGCCACAGCATCACGCCAGGACACTCGGAGATAGTTAAGAGGGGTTGGCTGGCTTGAGACTCTTTAGAGAGGCCATGTGCAGGGAAGTATTATACCCACCAACAATCTTCCTTAAGTGATGAGCTGACACTAAGCAATTTAGTATTCACCCCGTCTTCAATCCGAGTGCATAAAGCTCCCATGGTAGGAAATATGCCAAGCCCTCTCCTTGCATCTGACTCTTTTTTGTTTCAGCGTAGCCGCTGTATGGTTCAATTTACCCCAAGATATGCTTGTCAGGCCCACTTGACAAGAGCTTCAGTGTCAACGTGTAAAATAGTCCACATGGATGATTGCAGAGCAGCGCTGGTTGTTAGTACTGGTGAGTATGCTTTGAAAGGAAAAGGAAATGTACATGTACCAAATCTGACCGTCCTTAACGTACACAATAAAAATGACGTTGAAAGCAAAAACAAGGATGCGAGCAGCCCCACTTATTTAATCAGTATTAGCATAAAGACTGTGTGGACTACATGCAACTCCCCACGGATTTCCTTGTCCGCTCTTATTCCACCTTTGCTCCTGTTTTTATATATATATATATAGTTTTTTTTCCCTTTTATCCTTACCACCCTCTACATTGTTCTCCTGGCTCTTCCTGTATTCTGCCCTCCTTTCTTTGTTGGCTCTTAGGTATAAGACACCTAATTGTCACGGGAGTAGAAGCAAACAGCGGAGTGAAAAACACAGAAACGCTGTGTAGTTATTGTCCAAAACAAAAACAGCAGGCTTGAGCACTCAGAAAAGCCACATACACGGAGGAATCGGGGATGTCAGAGTTCTGGGGGAGAAGCTGAGTATTCCAAACTCTGTTTGTGGTTGTTTGTGTGCATGTGAGTGTATGTTTTTGGCAGGTGAGGGGGCACATCGTCCTTTATAGCTGCACTCTCGCTGGCACTGTCGCTTCAAGGTCTCAATCGCTTGCCATTCTGGGCCCCGACCACTGCCAGCGCGGCTGATCCACCTCTGCCAAGGTCTTCTTCATCCCTCCGCTACTGCTCTTCTCTCTCCTCCTTTGCATAATTACCCAGGTAATTGTGGAGTAATTGACTGCATCACCTGCTCCTAGGAAGCTCTGGCATTGTTTAATAAACAGCTGGAATATGCGCCACATGTTGTTGGAGTGCGAGGGGAAGAACATATTGGGGCGGAGGAGGAGGGCTGGAGAAGGAGAGGTGTTAGGAGGAATGAAAAAAAGTTCCGTGTGAAAAGACGGTAACGAGAGGGTGCGCGTCGTTTCCCGAGCACAAAAAATAACTGCTTCCGAGCAAGTTTCCCCCCTTGTTATGCAAGGTGAACATATTATTAGCTGTGGAAAGGTTGGGGAGGGACCGAATAATGCGGATATGAGATGGACAGATTTAGAGACACGACGCAGAGAAGCAGCAACAGAAAAGTGAGTGAGAGAAAGTTTGACGCATGAGAGAATAAGATCGAGGGATGGGGGGGCTAAGCGAGCCTCTCAGGGCTAATGACATTAAGGAGGTTTGATGAATCGACACCCGCTGAGTGTTATTGACGTCCCCTGAGCCTGCCCAGGCAGAGCCAGCCTCCAAGGCCGGGTATTGGCTAGTCCTGCTCCTCAATTAGACTGCCTGATTAGATTCCCTCGGTTGTGCCCTCTCGTGGGGTGAGCAGGGTGGCATGATGGATGTGATAGGCAGGATTATCAGAGGGGGGTGTCACCCGCGCGCCGCCTGGGGGGCACCAGACGATGGGTTTGACCAGTTGTCGCTGGGGCATGTAGGCGGAGGGCAGGGGGCGCGGTGCAAGTCTCTTATTGAGGCTGTCAATCACCGCCGCTTACAAGATAGAGGCTGTGTCTCCGCACGGAGATGCACAGGAGTAATTACTATTCCATCTCGCTTGGCATCTAGATATATGAGACTGCTCGCAACCACTGACCTCATGTGGCAACCGTTTGCCATCTTTGAAATTGTTTGAAAATGTTCAATTTACATATCCTGTCCTTCATTCGCTAATTCTTAGGAGAGCCGCTGTGCTTTCTGCAGATCTGTAGTCTTCATTTAGTGTGTCAGTTTTTTTTTGTTTTGTTTTGTTTTGTTTTTTTTAAATATTACATTCTTAATTTAATTTCATCAGTGTTGCTGCATTACCCCTTAATTTTGAAGGCTAGGCTATGTCCTTAACCCTATTTTCTCCATTTTGTGGTAGTGACAGTTTCATACATCCATTCATCAACATCTTGGCTCGTGTGGTGCAAAAAATGGGGCAAGTCAGGTAAGTGTCCCAATTCAGCAGTTTTGAAAGGCAGTAACTAATGATATCTCAGGAACGGGGGCTGCTGCTGTTTCTCTGAGAACTTTCCTTCCTGGTCCATTGTGTGTTTGTGTGGCTGGATAGCTGGCTAATGGCCTGTCTCTGATGAATTAGGGGGTCTGACACCCTGCAAACACATTCTCCCAAGGTCAGAGCAGCCCACGGATTACCATATCCAGGGGCTTTAACAATCTAGCACAGCCTCAAGTCAGACAGATGACAATTGAGTCAAGCACACGTGAAGATAAGGGAGCTGGAGGTTTTTGGGAGGGGTTGAGGTAGGATGTGGCTCTAAAGTAAAATTGCTTTTAAAGTGAAGAAAACCTGCAGTGATATCCGCCGCCGATCCGGTCCCCAACAGTGGCTGTGATGCCAAGTGTCCATTTGTGCATCCCTCACAGTTAAAGCTCTCTTGCAGTGGTTCACTTGACAATGTTATCCCTTTTCTTTATTGAAAGCTGGTATTCAACTCTCCAGTCTCTGTTAGAGTCCTCTTACACAGAGCAAAGTGCTTAGTGAATGAGCTCTGCTGGAACACTTCCATATTTCTTTACAATTGAAGCAAGTTGTTTTCAAATACAAGGAGTGTAACGCTCCATTATGCAGTGTAACATATTGTATAATTCATTAGATTGATTTATAACTAACCAGGCCAGTGTTTCAGCCTTTGCTGTCAGTTGGACTCTGTCACAAAGATGTACAGTTCAGACTGTAAGTACTTGGACAATTACTGTTTTTCCTTTTTTTTTTTTTTGCTTCAGCGATTCAGCCTCAGCTTTAATATGACCAGGTTGACGTAAATGTAGACAGAACTGTGAGGGAGACGTGGTTCTTATCACACATTTCGCCCACACTGGACTCAAATGCAGTTTGACAGGGAAGTTTCTGGGGGGGATACGTGTTTCTTGTTCGTGCACAAAAGACCCTGGGATTGATTACATGTTGCAAAATCCCAAGTTGCCATTCGCAATGAGTTGACCATACAAGTGAACAAAAGAATACTGAAGTTCAAAGGCAGCAAAGATCTATCAGTGAGATATCAAAGGAACTCAAACAAAAGGAGTGCAATGTAAAACTAAAAATGGTAGACCGGCCTGGTGGACTGAGGAGTCTAGGTCTTGTGGTAGAGTGGGAAAGCAAATTCCAAATTCGTCTCTGGGATATAAACTTCTCAACACTCTGTGACAATCATTGCTAGGTGAATTCATCACATGATATAAACTCCTCAGAAGACCTCAAAAACAGAAAGGTCAGGTTGCAGTTGGGTGAAGTTCTTGAACAAAGTTCTATGGACTGATGAAATAAATATCAGCTTCTACCAAGACGTTGAGAAAAGTGCTGAGATAAAAAAAAAAAAACAAAACAAAAAAAAAGGCACGGCTCATGATCTAAAGCCTTCTGCCTAATCCGTCAAAGACAGCGGAGGTTTTGTTATGCCTTGACCATATGTGACAGTGAGTGCAACTGGCATGCTGGCACATATTGATGATTTCAGACGCAGTGTTATTCTGTATATTGTGTATGAAAGCAGGAATGTCTTTGGATGCCGTTTCATCATTCAGCCAAACAACGATCCAACAAGCTTTGTAGAGTGGAAATGTGGTATATCCTTGACTGGCTGTGTCAGTTACCTGCTCTCCCACCGATTGAGCTGTATTCACCGGGGAACCCTTTTAAAAGGGCTACATCACCGATACACTTCTCCTACATTGACATAACCAACTAGCTGATACCGAGTTGAGACTCTTTATTGTATTATTCATGATGTTGCTTCAAACTGATTTGAAGAGCAGGACCTGAGCAACAAACACCCAAATACGTCTGATGGTGGAGAGACACAGGGCAAGTTGTGCGCGAGAACATTTACGAGACATACGAGAAAACGTGGGCCCGTATAGCTAAAACAAAAACACAGGCGAGCACAGACACATGAAGCAAATTGTTACACGTAAGGGCACACACACACATCCACCCACACACTTGCCATATGTGTCTGCAGGGAGCTGGCTAAAATGTCAAGCTATGTGCATGGCTGCCTCCTGTCGACACCTCTTCTTATTTTACAGCAGCACCTGGTGGTGACAAAGAGCACAGAGGAGGAGGGAAGAGGAGAGGAAAGGAGAGGAGAGGAGAGGAGACAACAGACCCTCTCTTTCCCATCATGTTCTACTTGCCTGTCAATCCAACTCAGAGCTGCTTAATTTCACTTTGAATTGACGATGTTCGAGCCTATGCCAAAGTTTGAGGGATTTTAGACGTAGAACCAAAGCCAAGGAGCATAATGAATGAAAAGCCCCTTCCCAAATTGATTTCAAACTAAATCAAACCCTCGTATTCAATTATCTGCCAGAGCTGCCACTGAGGAACTTTAAAAGTTGTATCGGCAGAGAAAGAGAAAGAGGGGAGAAAGTGCGGGGAGGGAAAGAGGACGGTCGGAGCAGAATGCAAATGACTCCGTCCCCGCATGGTGTCAGAACAGGTGGCCCAGTGGTAGCGCTGGGGCTGATGAATGAGCTGTTGAAGTGGAGCCCATTGCTACCTCTAGCTAGTGGCAGCTCCAATTCTGCCTAGTTAAGCATTTGGCCTCCTCTGCCAGGAAGGCTTAATTGAAGAAATCATCACAGGGACAGGGACAGATCTGGTGTTACTGGGACCAAATTGTCTGCCTGCCTAACCAGACTGAAACATCATAATAGTGTGATACTATCCATCCACTAATCACAAGGAAAGTATTTCATCACAGGATGCCAGCCTCTTAATTATGCTGCACCCAGTGTGAATCGCTTCAGTCGTGTCATAAGTTAAAGGATAAAGCTTACAGAAACGATTCTCCTTTGTTACCCTTTAAAGTCCAAACCCAGTGATGCGTTTGTTGCAGTCAGAAGCTACTATTTTATGAGCTGTTCATCGAGATAACTGGCTCCCACCGTTGTTTAAATACAACATTAAATACAGCTCACAGAGACGTACCGCTGCTTTAACTAATGCAATACACCAGCACATGTTTTGCTGGTTTTCCTACCATGCTTTTATCGCCCGGGTAATTACTGCCTCAGTATCCAGCAAGGTAGACGTTTTCTCTTTTGTGATTGTTTTTTCATATTTTGTGTTACATATATATTTTTTTTTTCAATCTACGAGAGCCCGCTGCGCATGATTCACAGCAGACGAGCAGGCCAGGAGAACCGTATTGGTTTATCTCCGAGTCGAGTCACTTTTCTGTTGTATCGGGGGAGCGAGGGTAATTATTGGTAAATTACACAAACCTGTCCTGTCAGCGATATCAAGCCGAAACCAATCAAGCCATTGACACTGCAATTGTGTTCCAAAAAACAAGTAGCCTTTGGCCCCCTGCCGCACCTGCGCACAGCGCACCGAATGTTTGGCCTAACTAATGAACGACTGGACGGAATTATAATGTACTTTCTCTGAAATCAGGCCTGCCATGGTGTTAATTACATAATTACTGAAGATGTCAGCTGTATACGGGAGGGTGGAGTGTCAGTGGGGAGATGTGGCGCTCACGGGGAGGCGAGTTGCTTTGCTTTCAGGGATGAACTATAGACGCGTCTTTGATTCATGATGCCGGCTTTGTGGAAAATATCGCCTTTGCCAAGTTAATTTTGAAAAGGCCAGCATATTTGGGCAGAGACAATCAGCCTGACCTTTCAGAGAACAACCCCAGTTTTCACTCTTTCACCTCCTTTTTGTTCTGTCTTTTCCCCTTGCATTTTATTTCCTTTTTTTATCGTTTCTTTTTTTCTATCCTTCTCCTCTCTGTTTGATGTTGACGTTCATGTTCTTGACTATCGCGTCTACTAACAGACGTCGCATCAACACATCCCCTCCCCCTGAAGAGGCAGCCTTCCTGTATCTGCTGGAATATTTGTACAAATGTGGCGATGGCTGCTTCTATTCGACGCCGGCCTTTGCCGGGAAAGCGAGCCTGCTCCTGGGTTAGGCAGACAATTGTATTCTCCTGCTTGTGTACTTCACTAATCAAGGCGACGCAGATGACTTTGCCGTTGTTCTGTGTGCGGTTATATCATGCAGATGATTGGAATATCAATTCATTGCACACTTGCAGCCTTGTGGCTAATTTGCAACGGCTGTATATCAAATGTGTCATGAGAAGGGGGAGCCATATTTCCCTTACACAGAATATAGAATAGAATTTGTCATTTGCCATGCAATGCATACATCTCCCTGGTGACATTTGCAATGAAATCTGAGCCCGTGTGTGTGGAAACGAGTGAGTGGCGGTTAAGTGTTAATATATTTATGCTGAGTGTGTCTGAGAGAGTTTGTCGCTAGGATCTGGGGCTGCAGACAGACTGGTTACAATGGGGCCAAGGCGCCCAAACGACATGCAAATAGAGGGCCGTGCTGAATAAACATGTACTCTCACTAATATTTCACAGGCGGGGAGGGGCCTCGCACAGTTTCATCGCAGCCCCTCTTTTTCCCCAAGCTCCCACTCTTCTCCCTGCTCACCTGTGCCATGTAAGTATTGCCAACAGAACAAACTCTGATGAGACTAGGAATATAGTTTACCTCATCCCCCGGTCTCTGTTATACCTCCACGCGCTGCCTCCTGCCTCTGTAGTCTGCTGTTTTCACAGGAAATTAGCCAGACGTCCCCTGAGGTGGATCTCGTGCATAGCAAGATATCTGCCTGTCAAGGTGCTCTACAGCTTCTGCATTCTCTTGCTGCTCGGCGCGTCTCTCTCTGTCTGTCTCTTCCTCCCTCCTGCTGCCTCTCCATCTGACCTCTGCAAATACACCGTCATCTAAGCCTTATTCCGTCTGGCTCATCCATCAAACGGACATCTAAGAAAGACATTGTGACACTTTCGTCAAGACCTGACCACTTAACTTCAAACTCAAAGGGGATTTTAGAGCCGTCACTGCGCTTCAGTCGGTCAGCAGTCTTTTTTTCTGCATTTGACTAAACGCACGTTTTTTAACACCGCAGGAATCTGCAGGTGTGAGTCCGTTCCGGTCGGCTGTTTGCCCTGCCCATGTTCGCGTCCTTTTGCTTTGTTCCACTGAGTGTGGACAATTACGACGTTAGGATGCTGCCTCAAGTGTTTTGCTCTAACCCTGCCCATACAAGGCCTGACACCACTCCTGAGAGGAGTAATTGCTCTGCCATAGCCACACCATGGGTATCAGAACTTAAATACTCTTTGACCTGAGGCGCTGTATTTATCACACTTCATTTTATGACCACATAAAACAGTCCCTTGATGAATTTGATAGGCTTATGAAAACATTTCCATCTAGACGCGCTGTAAAGGTTTCAGAGGAACAGACCTGTACAGTAACTTTCTCCATCACCGTTTCCTGCCGGGGGCCAGCGTGTAAACCAGTCACAGTACCTCGTTCCATTCTTGTTCTGCAAATTTTTGCGTGTGCCCAGTTGAGGAACATTGTGATGAATGACTGCGAAGCTGTGTAGTGACTGAGTGACTGATCAAGAGACTGGCCCTATTTCAAAAGAGATGCCGGGGGAAAAAAAAACAAAAACAATGCTCTCGGAATGACACGGAAATAATGCTTTTATTTTGTTTTCGCGAACCACTTATTGTCTGCGGAAACTGGTTCGCCCGTTTCCTGAGTGGTTTTACCCGACCTGCCCATATCACTTCAAGCTCAGTGGAGTGAGTCATTGAAATGGGTCGGATTGTGGCCCATTTTCGCCCTTCCACATGAGAACAGAAGGTGGACGTCATTCACGGTGGGGGGTGCCCAGGGAGAGGCAGCACCTCTCGGGATCTGTCCCCTAGTAAAGAATCGCTGAAACAGGGAATTCAGCGGCCCAAGACTTCTGCTACACAAAGGACTGTCCTCCTGCTCTGGCACACAGGGGACGTAGTCAGCAAAGTGCCTCTTACAGCCGAGACCAGAGCACTGGATTCATTGTGTGTCTTTTGTACTCCGGGAGTCCATGCCCTGCTTTTGCTTTTTAAAAATCTTGTTCGACTCATCCTTGAGGGGTGCCAAAGATTTTAAACGTGCCATTTGTGGACGTCTGATGCAGCATTTTACAATTGGTTCATGATTGGCTTAAAAGAAAAAAGGTCTGTTGTCTTGTTTTGGTGCGGTGGAAGAAAGACTCTTAAGGCGAAATGACCAAGTCAGGCCTGTGACATCAAAGCTTTTAAGATGTAATGATCCCCACTTTAAAGTAATGTTTGTATAACTTGATAATGGAAAAGTTTTTTGTGTGGGGGATAATGAGGTGCTCTTAACAGGCAGTCGTATTATGTTGCTCAGCGTTGGACAGGTAGATCGCGCTGCTGCCATCGCTAATGCCCTGAATTGATGTCTCGCTCTTGAGTGAGCCTTCTCTGCATTGTCAGAAACGGGGGGGAAAGATAGAGACACACACTGACATGCTAGTAGTACATGTACAACACAAACACACAATACTTATGTGACAAGACAGTTTTGAAGCCTGACAGCCAGAGCAAGGGAGAAAGTGACAGGGGCTCGGGGGTCTCCCGTGAGCTTACACCTCCATATTCTGTTGGTTGTCCCATGAAATATTAACAGCTGCTGCCCCCCTCTGAATAAGCCAATAGAGTAGTAAAGGGTGAGGTCTGCCATACTCAGTGTTTAATGTATGCCCCTTAGGGCCTCTGTTTGGTGTGGAAAATAGGCCCCATTCTTTCTACAGCGTTTACCTTCTCTCTTGTCTACCTTCCTCCTTTCTTCTTATCTTGTACCATCCTGTCCTTTCATTTAATTGGCTCTAATGTATTGTTGCCTGAATCATAATTACATTGTTTTTTATATATATATATCCTGAACAGTTTGTCTTTCTTCCTTCATTTACTAAACGCGGACACGCACCAGGAAAGAAAATACCAGAGCGTGTGATTCCTTGGGCTTAATGTTATCAGATGGCCAGTGTTCCGGCTTCTCTGCCTCGTCCCGCGGTCTGTCCTCTAGCTGTGTTTTTTTTTTTTTTTTTTTTTTTTTTTTCACCGTGTGCCGAGAAGAAATGGCTGCTGTATGGCGATTTCTGTTTTATGGGGCATGCAGGCGCTTTCTCATCTGTTTGTTGTTTTTCACCCGACACCATCGTAATCGTTTCCTCCCGCAGCAGACCAACCTTTAAAAGGTGACTGTAAGAGAAGCAGCGAAGAACATGAATAAATTAAAGGGACGCTCCAACGGCTCCTGCTCACTGTTTTTAGGCGCGGTGTTGCGCCATGTGATAAAGTGACACGGTAATGTTGCGGTTGATGAGTTTCTACAGTGTGTCGCGTGTTTTGAAAGTCTGACAGTGACAGAAATGCAGCCTAGGTGCTTCTCCGTTTCCATTCAGCCCACGTGAATTTTGTAACCCACCGCCATCTGGCTGTAGATGATTGAGCGCCTTTTCAGAGCATCTTGCAATACGTTCACTTGGCACCAGAGAGTATAGAAAAAAAAAACATTCTAATTTAATTAAACTGAAAGAATATCATTATGGTTCTTAATGATGATTAATGCATAAATAATAATAACATTTATGAAGTATTAGGGCATTATAGCTCTAGTTGGATGTAAAATTATTCTTGCTGTTCAGGTACAGGACTTTGTTATAACAAATAGCAACCCTCATTACTCATATCATTGGCTCCTGAGTTAGAGATTCAGACAGATTGGGAATCCATTGTATCTCTCCACTGGATTCTTTCTCCTTTGTAAACTATAGAACATTCGGCCGTCCACTCAGCCCTGAAAGCCGCTGACAACAAACTCTTTCTAGTTTTCTTCCCGTTGACTTATTTCCTTACTTTCCTCTACTTGTGTTAAAACAAATGGCAACTGTGGAAAGGGGGAGAAAAAAAAAAAAAGAGCTGAAAAGTTGACATTTAGCTTAAATGGAGGTGGAATGGGCCACAGGGATGCAGCAGTAACGATACAGGGGAGACTAGGGCTTCTCTTCTCTTCCCATCCCACTAAAACAAGATTTATGACCTCACGAGTACCATCATATTTTAGCAGCTGATGTACACTGTGGGTGGTTTATCTGGGATTGAGGGCTTTGCCGTTGAGCCCATCACTGCAGGGCTTCTATGACTTACAATGGCAACGGGCAATAAGACGTAACAAAAAGGACACTGTGTTATTGGTCTGCCATACAGTTTTTCTCCACCCTTGTATGCACACTCCTTTTTATTTTTTTTGTCCCAAATCAAAAAGAGAGGGGGGGAAAAATGGGGGCTGAGAGAGCTGGAAGAACAAAATAGCAACCTATAAGTCATCTTCTCAGTTCTCCAACTATATTTTCCCCTTACACATTATCCATTTATCTGGAGGAACGCGGGGAGTCGGAGCATAGAATGAGAGATCTTATATTCATCGGTACCCCCTGCTTTGCGTGTCATTGCCGTACCCTTTTGCTCTTCCCTCACCGCTTTCCTCTGGCAGTTTAATTGACAGGCTTCAGCAGTTAAGACCTCCAACAGCTCTTTCTTCATTTGGAGACACTTTGTCGGTTTTAATCAGGGCTTTAATTGGCAGGCTGGCAGTGGGTGAGTGGCACCAGAGGCTGGGGCATAGAGGGGACACCGACTTTCTTGAAATAGTCATTTAGGCTTTTTTCTTTTTCTTTTTTTTCTCTTTTTTTTTGTTTCTCTCGCCACCTCTCTCTTTTTCTTTCATCCCACGGAAACATAGTGTTACACACGGATAAACCAGTGTGCTGATGGCATTACTGATATGACAAACATGGAATAATAGTAAACACAACATGTTATATTATCTTTATCATGGCGTGTGTGTGAACAGCGGCACGGTTCCTGTGGGCTGTTCTGTATTGTTGTGTTTTTTTGTTTTGTTTTTTTTTTAAAACTGGACTGCTATGTGTGGCTGATTTCGGAGCCCTATATGGCAGCTAGTAGGACAGGCCAGTATGTGCCTTGCTCCTGCCAGTGTTGCTGAATCTAGGACACCAGGACTCTTGTCTGTGATTCTCCCTCCCGCTGAGGTGTTAGCAATGCCAGGGGACAAACCAGAGCGGATTGAAAAAGAGTGAAAAGTAGGTGGTGGGAGGTAGAGGGAGATACAGAGAAGTATAGATAGGATGAAGAAAGAGAATATGTCCCAGAATTCTTTGTCGGGATCCTTTGTTGGCAGCTGAAGCCCCGCTTTTGAACCTGGCACAGCAAAGCCATGAATTGTCTGTCTTTTTGATGACATGACAGTTATCGTCACTATTGGCTTTGCTAAACTGTGCCTCTCTGCTGCTTTAGTTTCATCTCTCTGTTTATACGCTTTGTGTGTATTTGTGCATCTGTGTCAGAGTACAAGCACTGGCTGGAAAGGAAAAAAAAAAAAAAAAAAAAAAAAAAACTCCCTATAATCAACAAGCGTCCTGTGTATTTGCCAGGCCAATTAAGAGTCATTCATTTGCTAATGAAGGCCCTGTCGAGGTCTAAACTGCTCCTAGGGGCATGCAGACATGCAGTCAGCACACACGCAGCCCTCAGCAAAGCTCAGCGCCACCAACATAGTCATCAGCCTGTGCCCGCTGCTGTGTGCGTGCCTCGTGTTGCCCACTCAGCACATCTCACCAGCAGCCGCTAAACACTAAAAAGTATAATTGAATTCATTATTTCCTGTTTTATGACTTGTTCCGCTGTGGTTTTAATTTGTCCTGTAAAAGATGAGGCAGGCAGGCAGTTCTTCTGCATTGAATTCCCTCCAGTTCCCCTCTCCCAGGCTCCCTTGTTCTGCTACCGAGCCCAGGATTTTATGAGGTGGGGCTCTCCTGTGTCGTGGGAGCCGTCTCTACCGCTAATCAACTCCTCAAGGTTGTTACCTCCATGCCATGCAGGAGGAGGTAGAGATGAGCTGCCAAATCGTGCGCCTAGCTGCCTCTTTAATGGGCTAACTGCTTGACCTTCACAATGACTCCGTCCTAACTCCGCTCTGAAGAGAGGGTTCATCTGTGTATTGATTTAGTCATGAGAATATAATCTGAAAACATTTCTGTCAATATTTCCTCCCTGCCTTCAGCTTCCTGGAGAGAGATGATGTTCAGCAAGGTTATCAACAGCATCTTTGTGTTCATTGGAGACGTACTGTATTTTTCAAGATAAGAAGCCTTTATTTCAGACTTTTGTTGGCTTACACTTGGCAGACCGGTTGTGTAGTCGGTGCCTCGAGGCTCTTCAGTTTGGCCCCAATGACTGAAGATGACTGCTCTGCTGCCAGCAACAGCTGCCTTATCTTTTCCCCTGATTCCAGAGACATTCTTCATTTTCCTCTCCCTTTTTTTCTCCTTCCCAGCATCCTAAGCTACCTTATTTTCCGTACATCAGTCCCGTCGTCATTTGGTGCTTTGCATTATGGCCAAGGTCTCTGCTTTAACTCTGACTTGTTCAAAGCGCAGTTTGGTCGGAGGTTAGAATCCACAATATAATAAAAGAGGGGACAAGACAAATGCAGTCTTGACAAATCATTAATTTGTAAGCTCTCAAGCTTTGTTTGACCTTGAGTACAAAAAAGGTCTAAACCTTATTTGTCTGTCTTTATATTTGTTATCGACCTGGATGTGTACTGCGTGATTAATGTGCGTCACAAACATTAACTCACTTTTGTCGGAAAACTTTTTCTGTGGCGCCCCTTTTTTTGCAAAGTACTCACAGTCTCGGGTTGTGGAGCAAATGTGGTTTCTGCTTTACCACTGCTGAGATGTAACAGTTTAATTTCATGGTGTCAACATAGAATTGGAATCAGATCATAAAGCATTATGGTACTTATACAGAGATGTAGAGCACTGTAAATCAGCACAGTGCTCTCCTGGCTCAGATGGAGTCACATCTTTTAGTGCATATGTATTCACTGGTTGGGATGAGTGTCAGCGATGACGGTAATGATAATAATGGGCAATGTACCATGTTCTCATCTGTTTGTTTTAAGACCTCAATTTGGCAAAACCGCCTGCGAGACATTTTGTAATGCATGACAAACAACTTGAGTGAAAAACAAGAGAGGATCTGGTATCTTATGCAATTTGGAAAAGTAGGCCACCTACTTGCTATAGGGGTAAATGTAGGTCTTCTTTTGTTCCTGCTATGTGTGGGTCGAGCTCCGGTGATGTCAGACGCAGTTGTTTCTATAGCGGGATCCACTGTGGGCGGCTGGGCCTGGCACAGAGGTACAGAGGGGGGATTTGGTAGGTGTCATGATTTCACTGAGCTCCAGCAAAGCCCCGAACGCAGACCGGGATGAGCAACGTGTCAGGAAGCAAAGTGACAAAAAGCAGAGACAATAAATAAATAAAATCCAGAAGCAGAAACACATTTTGGGAGAAAAGGGGAGAAATATGTGGCCTATTGCTATACCAACACTAAATAACTTATTGCATCACTGGGTAGAATACCGTCGTGGTGAATCAGAGCCGCACTTCTTGGTGACAGAACCTTCTACTTTTGAGTGTGGGGTTAATACCTCGTGTGATGTGTAAGCACTGTCAGCACCTCCGTTTAGGTCCTCAGTACCTTTGGACAAAGTGTATTAAGAGATAGTAAAATAAGAAAAAATGAGACAGGCTGTATGCAATGTGCATTTGAGTAGCTCGGGGAAGAGGGAGGTGTTTTGAACACATGCCTGGCACGTACAACTCAGCCGAGCAAAGGAGCTTTGTATCGTCCTCACCAGGGGAAATAAAGAGAAGGTGAGACAAAAAAACTTTTCCATTGCTCCAGGCTACTGTTACCTGGCAGCCGCCAAGGAATTTAAAATATCATTCTGCCGCTGCATATATGCTAGAAATCTATGAGAGACACACACTCTTCTCGCTCAAACGCTTTCTCTCTCACACACACACACGCTGAGACACACACATAGACATTATGCCAAACCTTCAGGTCTACACTACAGAAGGGAGAAGAGAGAAGAGACTCCCAGGCCACCGGCAGCAAGAGGTGGTGGCTCTCGTTTTTTGGACGTTGCTTCTGTGGATGTCTGAAAAATTATGATGTTAGTTTCTCACTGTCACAAAGACTGCTACTTTGACTCCGGACATTTGCATAGGCAGCATTATTCCACCAGGAAATATGGGGCAGCTTCAAGTAAACTCCACTTTGGAGAGCCAGGCGGAGTAAAGGCGGGTGGAGGAGAGTAAGTGATAGTGATGGACGGTGTGATATAAATAGAAGTAGTGATGGCAGGATAATGCATGGCTCTTTCTGCTGGGCCGAGGTTCAGGCCTGTCAGTGAGACGAGGAGGAGGAGGAGAGGGAGAAAAAGGAAGAAGGAGGTGCGGGGCGGGGGGTGCAGGGGAAAGGAGGTCTGGGTGTCGTTTCCAGGTCACTGTTGGCTCCTAGAGGTGCAGGAAGAACCCTTGATTAATTATGATCATTATTATCATCATCCTGGCCAGGGGCATTAATCACGGCCATGTCAGAGCCAGAACTGGACAGGGGGCCGGGGTTATAGTGGGGGAGGGCACACGCTGGACATGAGACGGTTGGCATGTTAGACACACCCCTATCCCTCGCGCTCCTCACGTGTCGGCACGCGGCATCCATATGTCCTCCGTCGGTCCAGCATCCATCAAGGTAGGCCTGTTGTCAGTACGACCGGCTCCCACTGCTCCGCAGCAAACCGGCTAAACACGCAGTGATCAATGACGGCTCTTTCCTTGAACTACATGCCAATAAAGTCAGCCAAGTATGAATTGACTGCTAACAGCCGCTCAGCTATCCAGCTGAAAAGATTGTTTGTCAGGACATCCATCGTTAAACTGTAATGAGTGGTGGAATGACAAGTTGCGTTAGTGTCAGCACATTGGGATTTGCAATAAAGCAGTTCATCTGAAATGACTGTGAGGTTCAAGTTTTGTCCTCGCAAATCATTTTTCAACACTCGCACAAACTTAAATACTACGCTTCGCATCGATCATAATAATAACAACAAAAAAATATATTACTTGAAGTCTACTGGACTGCTGGGTTTCAGGCTATCTCTTATTACACATTTCAGAAAGATACATAGACGTGTTTATTTTTTTTAACAAGCTTAGTGCTCCTTGCATGTTCAAGAAGAAAAAAGGTGTGAGCTATCTCCCGTGTGCTCTCAAATGTTAATTAACTGAAATATTTGATTAAACTTAACATAAAGAAATGCTCGCATTGTATTTCTTCATCATATTTAGTTGTTTTTTTTTTAGCTTAATTTCTTTCAGCAGACTATTTTCTTGCTGTCTGCTTTTCACCTTCACGTCCCCTGTTCTAACTGTGTGCTGCGCCCCGTGATAGACAGCTCCACGCAGCCGTGACAACATGAGCTAGGTGTTCGTCACCAGCCAGCCGGCAATACCGGGCACTCCACTCTGTCGAGACGTCGCTCTGACTTTTATGAATACATGTACACAGCTCAGAGCGGCGGTGGATTTGTCTTTATAAGTCTGGGTGACACGTCCGCAGCGGCCCCACTTCATTTATTCCACTTGCGTAGATTAAGGCTGGCATTACAAGTAAGGTCACACCATGCATCAATGTTACCTCGACACACGCCGCCGCTGAGCGTGCTCAGGCGTTGCCATTACTCCACCCCGGTTTCTCCACAGGAAATTTCCATCAATTTCTTGTTTTTTTGCATCTTCCTCTATCCCAGATTTTCCTGATCCTCTGCCCTGCCATTCCTCCCCGTATCAGCGTGTTGCTGCGAGGCTGAGACAGGTGTAAACACTGCTCCAGGAAAGGATCTGAGCCTCACACTGTGTCGGAACAGGTGCGCTTCTGGACAGGAGGTGTGAGGCAGGTGTTAGATGAAGCCTCGGCTCACGAGTGTAACTGTCAAAATGTCTGTGTTCCCCCTTCTGTGATGACATGTTAATCCCTAACACTTGGTCTCCTCTGGGAGTTTCTGCATCACTCATCCTGATAATAAACAGGAAGTCAAGGAACATCTTTTACGGACACGTGAAATATAATTACTTTTCATCAGTTCCCCGATATCCTCTTTCTGGACCATTTTCCTTCTTGACATGTTCTCATCCTCAGACAGACGTTGATGTCACACAACCTGTATGATAACACTGTGCGTAAAGTAGGTTATCTCAGGCTAAAAGCACACGGAAACCCTGGTTAGGTTTCTCACGAGAAGAGAAGTTTGACATTGTAAATGCAGCTCGTTGGTGCTTGGTGGTACTGAGGTCCCCTTAACCTTAACCTGGTCGCTTTTAGCACAGGGACTCAGGGACAGCATCAGGGACGGTCATTTGTCCTTGCAGGTCCGGGTCCTTGAGAGGCAGAGGGGAGCTCTTAGGTGTGTTGGTATTTATATCAACCTGCTCCTTGTCTGTCTAGGACTTAACATGGGCTCCCTTGGCCTCTTAAGTAGAGAATATCTCCTTGAAATATAAGGTTGACAAAGGAGAGTGTGACAGTTTTTGGGGCGACTTTCTGCCTGTGTTCGGTGCTTTCAGCGCTGTGGTTAAATATAATAATCTGTGGGAGAAAAAATAAAAAAGTTGAAGTAGCTTGGCAGTTTGATGGGGTTTATTTTTGTTCCCCACTATATCTGGTGCTGATTTGTGGTTAGATTTGCTTGCATACTTTGTGCGTGTCAGCCACCTGTGTCCCCCGTCTCCCGCTTGTTGTCCTGTACGAGTCTCCATCACAAGCCCTAGGTTGTATTTTTTCACAGGCTGTTTGGAGGATTTATTCGCCTTTTACTACATCACTGAAACAGACTCGTAACTCATGAATGAACTCCATTCCACTCCGACGCCCCGGCTTGCTGCGCTTTCAGCTCCATCCTTAGCATCTTATAGCCGTCAATCAGGCTAATCTGCTCCCTCTCACGTCGCCACAAAAGACTTTGACATCAAAGAATGGCAGGCCCGCTTTCCAAGCGCACTCCCCAGTAGTAAGCTGTCCGAACAACATCTGCTCAATCTTTCACAGCCCCAACTAAGGGTCAGCAGCAGTCTTGCTGTTCTTTCACCAGCAGGAATTCACAAGCAGACGTAACTAAACTAGAGGCGAAAAAAACATCAAAATGTGATTTCCACAGTTTAGTTTCTATAGGTAGCGGTGCTTATGAGCAGCAACTGATATGTTGTTACCGTTGTTAAATAAAATAGATCTTAGCCACGGCGCTTTACTTTTTAGAGTACTTCAAAAATATGTTTTCCATTATTATGGTCGACTTGGTTTTAAATGTTCGCAAAGAACGCTTGCTCCATATTTCATAGGCCGTATTGATTGTGTTGTCACAGTGCATTTTCTTTTGCTAGTCACTCAGGTGATAAGATTCTCCGTCGCGAGCCTTTTGTGTGTTGATGGCTGGAGTTTATAGGAAGTAAAGGCCATCACTGTCACCCCGGCGTATCTAAAAATGACACATGGATGGCTGCATCATGTAAAGGCGGCATTTGAAGTGACACAGACATGTTACATTACCAGTGCAATGTTTGCAGTATTGAGGTGACCTCCTCTACCCTCATCCGAGCGCTTATCCTGCCTGCCTCACCTTTGCCAAACGCCAGAGCTGTTTGTCATGGATGATTTGGTAATAAAATGAGAAAGGTGTTGAGTCAGCGACAGAAGTCTCCGTTCCACCTGGCCCTCTGTCATCCCTTTCCCCTTTCTCACGCACACAAGCGAGCACACACAAGTGCACTCCCACAAACTCTCTGTCAAAATCCCTCGCGCAAGAATGCGGTCTGCCTTGATCTCTTTCTCTCGCACGTACAAGATTACACACAAAGCGCGCCGGCTTCGCAGAGTGTGCAGAGGTGTACAGGTGTTGTAAGCATAACAGCTACCGTACCCTCTCCTTCTCTCTCCTTTGTTCTTCTTCCTAATATACCTGATACCAGATGTTTCATCTTCCCTTGCGAAAAGTTGGCCCCAAAGACATTTTGCGGTGCTGATTACAGCACACACGAATCTGCTGTTAAACACTTTTATATAAAGCGAAGTTATGGTGTGTTACATGCTATGCGGTGCACCGGTGTCTGTGCCAAATGCTGAAATACGTACTGATATTAAAAAATCACAGTGCTGTATAACCCTCCCTGCATTTATCATAACTCACATGACTGGGCTGGGTCAAATGACTCAGCAAGCCAAATAATTGGTCTAATGAAGTGCAAAAGGAGTCTGTCAGAGTTCCTTTTCTGCACCAGATACACATTACGTCGCCCCGCTATAGCCGCCGTCACTGAATGACTGAGAGGAGATCATGGTAATGGAGAACACAGGCTTGATGGACTCTTGGGAGCCTCGGCTGACACGAAAGGGCTTCTCGACAGTGCTCTGCCACCTTAAATATTTATGGCGTTGAAACTTCTTTGCGCATGAATGCTTTGAGTGATGTAATACCATGCACGAACTTCGTATGAAGCACAGACATCATGTGCCTCTCACTAGACAACACACCTTTGTTGATAGCTGATACTTCTGATTTATTACTGTTAATCTTGTGCTGCTCAGGATCAGTTTTTTCTTACGTACAGCGTTTTCTTTTGTGTCGGCCTGCAGAACACAGAGGGCCTTATGGTAATCTGCGCCAACGTAGTAGTTGAGGATCATACATTATGCAGACATTATGGTATAAAGCGCTGTAGTAGGACACTCTGTGGACCTAACCACCTTCTGTTCCTCACACACCCCTCATGGACACACACACACACACACACAAGCGAGTAGCGTTCAAAATCCCACTTATTCACATAACTCATATCGCACCTACTCTGCCGTCCTGCCATCTCACCTATAAGCAGTGCTGATTTTATCCAAGCACACAGAGCGAGTAAACAAGAGTTGCCAAGCAGCAGCTTCGCAGATGAATATTGTATACACCTAGTCTGGCTAAGTGTTGTTGTTTATGTCAGGGACAGTGTTTATGGTGCTTGGTGGGCCTCTTAGTGCAGTTAAGTTTCTACAGCATCCCACTATGGCCATCAATTTCAGGACAAGATCGTCTTGGTTTGTGTTTTTTTTTTTTTTTTTTTTTTTTTCCCCTTCCCTTCTCCTCCTTTCTTCCGTGCTCGGCTGGTGTTGCCTGCTTTCTCCCTCGTCTCCGCTTGCCCATCTCACCTTCCTTCCTTCCAGATGGTGCATTTCACAACCTGCTAGGCACGATCAATCAAGCCCAGATGCAGACTGGGCTATTAAGGTCAGTAATGATCGGCCTTTGAGCGTTATGGGCCCGGCTCCTGTTGTAAAGCCATGCATCAAACTCTGTTCCAGCGCTCAGCCCGCCTGCCCTTAACAAGCCAGCTTAAAATATCGGCCGGAGGATACAAAATGAAAAGGGTACAACCTTATCTCTCCAAAGACAGGCCGCTGTAGCCCCAAGGTGTAATAAAACTACAGAACTTGGCCGTCGCCTGGAGTCATCTCTTTTATAAGCAATATCTTTCAAAGATCAGCTAAGCGTTGGGCTATGGGTGCTGGGTAGCGAAATGTAATGCATAACGCCATGTTCCACTGCAAAGGGAAAAACTCTGCTCACTAGTCAACCCTCTTCAGGAGAACTGAGTTCTTCCATCCCTGTCTCATATGCAGCATGGGATTTAGATTTAATAGTGTGAGAAGCCCCGTGTGTGAGAGGGATTTGACAGGGTCCTAAACCCTGCCCTCCCAGCCCGCCGTGTATCAGGTGCAGCAGAAACGCGCGGCGATGAGCCGGACCACGTCGCACACCAAGGAGGGCGACACCTACAGTTCCTGGAGGACAGCTGCTCTTGCGGTATGCAACTGAAACGTCAGGCTATCATTTACCTTTAAACACATTAAATCCTCCTCATTGAGTTACCTTCCCATCAACCTTGTATTTACACCTGGACTGGAAAAAGACAAGTTCAAAGAGCTTCAATCCGAGTCATGATTTGATTTGGTTTGATGGACTGCCAAGAGGCAGCAACCGAGACCCAGCCAGGGCATGCGGCAGGTCTTGGGAGATCCTCAGTGCAAACAGCTGTCATTTAATCGACATAATTCACATTCGTCTTTCCGATCCAGGAAATTACATTTATTGCTATAGTTTGGCAGTTACGTTATTTTTAATTCACATGGCCGTGTTCAGTACCCCCAGTGATGAGAGATAAGCCGCTTATGCAATAAATAGCCACTTAGATCTAATGCTAAGAATGAGCTGAATGTAAGCAGAGAGAAAGTTTATGTTTTTATTTATTTCACTGTTAGTGAGTAAACCCAGGCTCCTCCATGTGCCTGCATGTTCTGAGTGTGCCGTATCCATGGTTTGCTTGTTCCATCCATCTGTCTGCACATGTAATTACAGGTTTGAGTCTGACATAGAATTGAATTTTATTTCCCTTTCACCTTTCCATAACCCACTTTTACAGGAACTGGAAGAAAAACAAAGAGTGGCTCAGACTCTTTGACTGTAGAGTAGAAATACAGTTTTCTTGTGTTGTGCAGAGCAAACGATGAGCCTTGTAAGGAGCCATAAGAGTTTGGACCAAAGCGACTGTCACCTCAGCTCCGTGTTGTGCGTTATGATTAGTCTTTATTTCCGAGAGCCCTGCATGTGCTGCCAGCGCACGTGGAACAGGATGCCTTCCTGTGTCTCTGTGGATGGGTTGTCTGGGCGCTCTGTGGTTGGCTGATGATGTCACGGGGGCCCCGCCCTGATTGGCCAGTGGCCTTGATGTCACCCTAACCACAGCGCACGAACCAGCAGGCCGGGAGTCCAGGTCAGCCCAGCCAGTCAGTCTGGAACCTTTGCACAGGCTCATAAAACACAGAAGCACAGAGCAGAAAATTGAAAGCATCACGGAGGTGCCATGCCTGTGCTGGGGAGGAAGATAAAAGTCTTTGGCCAGGGTTGGAAGCATCTTAGCCGGAGTCACATGCTGGGGGCTATAGGATTTAATAACCTAAGACCAGGGGTTGTGGGGCAGCAAGCACACAGTGGCAGAGCACAGTAATAGTTTACAGTTGTATGACAGTAAACTGCAAACCCCTGTGATTAATGATATAGCTGTAAGGCATGACATGGTGGTGGTGTCCTCTGTATCTGTTACTATTCTATCTTATATTTATTATAGATAGACATGGCAAACAGCGTCTTGTCATTCACTGTCTTAGACATGAGGCTAGTTGTCATTTTATAGCCTGTCATGAGCCTGTCTCCCAGGATCAAATAATGCTTGCCCGGAGAGACACGGGTGTTTGTAGTACCATGTGTGTGACATTTGGATGAAGTCATCACAGCTCCTGTTTGATCACCACGGCCCCTTTGTGGACGTCACTGTGACTAAAGCTGTCATGGAAGCAGAGGGAACATGATTTATCCTCAGAGCCACTCCTCCCTGCCACCTTTGGCATTCTGTTATAACATCACTAGGCAATATGCTGATGGATTTTCTCCAATTTGATCCACGCGAAAGTCCTGTTGCTCTTTCCTCCTTCCGCCCTTCCCCGCAAATTATTTTCTTCCATGCTGTGTGTTGTCCACTACCCTCCGCCGCATACCTCTGTCTTACCCCGCGCCTGTTATTCTCCATTTTTAACTGCTTGTACTCGTAAAGCCGACTCCGATTTTATCAGTGGAATAAAAGCTGAACGTTAGCCTTAGTGCAGTGAGCCATTCCTTCAACTCACAGCCTGACAAATGAGTTGTGACCTTGAGTAATATTTGCCCATTATTCAGAAGGCATCCGAGCAGATATTAAAAATAGCTCTCATTTCACGAGCGGCGGTGGAAGAGGCGGCGGAGGTTGGCTGTTATCGGAGGTTTGCGTAGGTGTATACAGTATATATAGGGTGTTATATGAATGCACTGTGCAAAAAGTTTTATGGTGCAAAAATAATAGCATAAATACAGTAGTATTGTATTTATAAATGAGCCTATAATAAAAAATACACAGAATAAACCTAAAGCAAATAATTGCCCAAGGCCATAATTGCTGTGACTGCCCTTTTCAAATATGCCACAGTTTTTCTATGTGCAGAGCAGTTAGATTGGTCCTGGTATCTTGGGAAACTTGACACAGTTCTTCTGTGGATTTAGCTGTTGGCTTCAGCAGATCTCATCTGTCGCTGGGTTCCTTGGTATTCTCAGCAAGGGAGGTGTATCATATGTACAGGATATAAATTTATCTCGGTGAGGACACTGAACTTTTGCGCATATGTTTTGTTCCTTTCTTGTTTTAGACAAGATCGATGTTTCCTTGTACAATATGCTTTAATAATAGAATGTACCAGACATAACTCCCCACTGACCATCAGTCATTTTAACTTAATTGTTCTATATCTAATGAGAAGAATGAAGTTGCTCTGCCATTTAATGAAATTCATGTCAGTGTTTATTCTAGCACACAATTTTGATTAAATTTTTTCGCCGCAGTCTACATTAAAGCTAAGATTTCTTTCAGCCATTAGCCGTTTAATTAATTAAGTTTTAACCTAGTGTTATTTGACGACAAACTGGAGGAGATTTTGTTTAGTTTTAGTGATCCGATCGCTCTATAGATTTTCATCAGTTGTTTGGATTATTCCCTCAAACCCATTAAAGCTCCTCCCACAGGCACAGAAGACATTGTTTCTAACTGTGTTGAGAGTGAGACTGAACTCATTTTCGTATTTAATATTAGCAAAATGCCACTTTAATTAATTTCTGTCAAACTGTCATCTGAAACCTCTAGTCAGCGTTTAATTCACTTTTCATACCCACAGTCTGAAGAAGAAAATCAAACGGTGTCTAAATATTTTTTGTGATGCAATGCTAGCAACAGCTCGGACGTTGCAGTGTATTTAATCTTCACGGTGGCGTCACGGACGACTGACGCGTTTGCACGAGGGCACGTGAAAACCAGTTGAAACTTTAATCTTGGACAAACGGACAAATCCAACAACAAATTTATTTGTGTGGCTCCTTTTTTTATAAGCCGGGTAAAACACCTGTGTTTATGCTTCCCCTCGCTGGCCCATCCTCCCGCTCTGTCCCTCCTACCCTTCAGCCCACGGAGGACTGTTTAGCTTCCCATGGGCCAGAGCATGACCGCATGGCCACGCTGCTGAAAGGCATGATGGGTAATAAGTGGAAATGGCAGCGATCCGGCTCACAGCTTTCGCCACTCATGCTCCCCTGCTCACAAATGCCAGTGGATGAAGATGGATCCGTCCATGGTTTGACCCCAGTAAGGGCTCTGCTGACACACCCTGTCTGTCCCTCTCTTTATCTCTAACTCCCCCTCGTCTTCTGACCCTCTCTCCCACTTTTGTCCTTCTTCTTATCACGTATCCTCTCCTGTCCTCCTCTTTCACTCCTTCAGTCTTCTAAGTCAGTCGCTCATTTCCATCTCTATTATATTTTTTGGTCGCTTCTCTCGTTCCCCGTGGCTTATTACCCGCTGTACCTTCCCCGTCCTTTTCTGTAGTTTCACTCCCTCCATCTCCTGTTTTCTTTTACCAGTGCAAGTACAGTTTCCTCTCAACCCCCCACCAGCTTTTTTTTTTTTTTTTTTTGCTATTTCTGTTACTTTTCTATTACTTTTATTCTATAACCCACGTCACCCTTCCCGCTCCCTGACCCGCTCGCTCCCTCCTGCCACCCTCCCCTCCTCCCTCGCCCCCCTCTCTGAGCCGGGTGTGCAGGCAGCTCCTGAGTGGCAAGGTGACATTGTGTGTCATATCAGCATTCCACGGCAGTCCCCTTTCTCTCCAGAGAGTAATTATTTCTTTCAGAGTGAAAGGTTCAATTTGCTATAAAAGAACAAGAGCCTCAGGTACAGCGGGAGTGAGGGTGGGCGCGCGAGGAGGGGAGGGAGGGAGGGCGGAAGTGATAGGGTGGCGGGGAGAAAAGTGGGGGAGAAATCGGACGAAAGGCTGCGAGTAGAAAAGAACTGAAGGGTGGGACAGGAGAGCAGTGAAAGAAGGGAAGAGGAAAAATAGTGAATGAGGGAGGAGGACAGGCCAAAATCTTCCTTTTTGTGTAATGGACACACTGTTCTCAGAGGAGAGCCAGTGTGTGTGATCTGGAGATGAAAGTGAGCCTCTGTGAGGTGCTGGGTGACGTCATGGGCCCCTTGTCTTCCTGTCTGGCCCAGGATTACGTCACCTAGCTGGAACCGAGCGCGGCTCACACCACAGCGTGGCACAGACACAGAGGCCGCAGAGCAGAGTGTCCAGAAACAGGACAGGGAGAGAGATAAGTGCAGAGTGTGGACATTTGGGCTATGGTGCTGACTTTTGGACTTGCATTTTTTATTGTCCTGTGCTGGTATTTTCAGCCCATTATGTTTAGGCCAGCTTCATTTAAATTTGTGCTCTACTGCCCCCATGGGATGCATTTTAGGGGTTTGCGGGTTCAGGCACTGAGGCATTTGTAGGTAAGCTATCTCATTTCCATTCCATGTGTATCCCCCCTCTTCACTTCTCCGCACCCCCCACATGTTCTCCGCCGCTCCCTCTATCTTGCCCTGCCGGTGAATCCTGCTTCCCACAGTTACCTGCTGTAAATTGTTCCAGTCTCTCTGGAGCGGGAGTGTTTTTTTTCACCCCAGTGTCTTCCTGTTGGAGTGTCTCTCACCACTGGGATTAAGGAGCCTCTCCAGACAGGCTGAGGCGCTTATTTAAAGCAGCAGGCTTGTCACCGGGACTATTTTAAGTGGAAGCTTGAAAGCAATTGCCGCCGCGTTCCAGTACGATGTTGGCTATGAGTTATTATGCACTGCTTCAGTGGTGAGGAGCAGTGGAACCAAAAAGGCTTACCCCGTTGCTCCCTGACTGGAGCCCATAGATGAATGGAAGAATGAGGAAATTGAGGGTGGGCAAAGAAAACTTTAACACAAATGTTGCCATTTGTCAGTCAGCACAATATAGCCTTTTTTTTTTTTTTGTTATAGTTTAATGACGATTCCTTTAAGACACTATCTGTCAAGGCACTTGCCTTGGGGACGGCAAGAGGCATTCTAAATTGGTTCACTGATCATTTAATTTTATGAATTCTTTAAAGGAATTGCGCTGATTGGTCATAAGTGCTACGCCTCAGGCCAGTAACCTCTATATTATATCCCCAAAACTAAAATATTCTGTTCATAATGAATATTGTCAGCCACCAATGAAATATACAGGCTTTCCTCTGAGGTGTGCACCCGGCTTTGCCTGCTGAATATAAGCAGAAGAGAATCTTTCTGGGCGAGAGAGCTGCTGGATGCAGCTGGGTCTTGCTCTGTTGACTGAAGCGATTTTAATGTTTTATTGATTTTTTGATTTATTTTTTTTTTCCTGCTCCAGCCTCCATATACACACTCGCACTCTATCTTTGTCACGAGGAACAGCCAAACATGCAAAAACCCCCCCCAGCAGGCTTCGGTCCCGGTCCCCATGTACCCACATCCAGCTTTGCCAGAACAAGAGTGCTAACGATGATAGTTGGACGTGTTTGATTTTGACTCACCTCCAGCTTTGCTGAAATGATCAGTCGTTTTCCCGTGTGTAACAACAGGTCTAGCGCATCCTAGCCTCGCCACGTAGTTCACCCCGGCTCTGCGCGAACTTTAAAAAAGACGAATTGGGGGGAAAATAAGGCAATAAACGCGGGAGAGACAGAATGACAGAAAGGGGAGATAAAAGAAATTTGCATACCCCCTCCCAGAGGTGTCTGTTAAAGTGTGAGGGTGGGATGGAAGAGTGGAGAGAGGGTAAGGAGTGGAGGGCAAGAACAGAAAGAGTGTTTATGAGGGAGCTAAAGCAGCATCTGACACTACTGAATGCAGGCTGTTGTTCTTCTCTCGCAGGCATTAGAGCAAACCACACCACTCCATCTCTCATACACGCATGCAACAACATCTCCAAGGTTGTATAAATCACACCACTCTTGCTACTGAACCAGCATATCCTGCCCACCACAAACAATTACCACCCCACCCCTTGCTCAGATAACAAAGCATCCTATCTTAATAAGCATCCACCATGGGGAGCTAATGGTCTCACTGCTCCTTTTAATTTTATTCATACCTAACTATGAGATATTAATAATGAATGCAGAGTAAACAACAGTTTAAGATGCCGGCCACGCCATTGTGGACTAATTGGCTCATTAAATGTAACATTAGGTGGGAGAGGGGCCCTTGATTGGGAGCTGTAGGCCCCAGTCAATGCTAACACTCAAAGATCATTGATCTTTACCCAGCCTGCACTGCTCTGATTAAAGAGCAATAAAGATGGGTCTGGTTCCCCTCGGCTCTATAACGTTGCCACGATTCTCCGAAAGTGCCTCACACACTGTCAAAAATGCAGACCGATATTTTTGTCTTTCACGATCCTCCTGCTAATCGCAGCGGGGTGAGGCTGGTGTTGTAGGACCACACAGGCGCAGCTGTGGCCACAGCCCCCCAGAGTAGCAGAGGTGCTAAATGGTCCGAGGAAGAGATCGATGGGAAAGGGACTGGCTACGTCCATCAGATCCTAAGCACCCAGCGTTTCACCTCGCTCCCCAGGTCCTGACGTGACGTGTGTGCATGATTGTGTTTGTAAGAGTTTCGGTTAGACCCCTCTCTCCTGCAGCTGCAGGAGTCTGAAGTGCTTCTGGACAGCGCTCTCAGCCCGCTTTAAAAATGTAAGAAGTCCAAAATAAGTGGGGGAGAGGATCCCAGAATCAGCCCGACGCCGCCTTCGCCGCCAGGCATGGCAAATGCTGGATATGGATGAATTTGCCTGCCAAACATACATATATGTTTATGTACTATATGCTATAAGCACTTATTGCTGCCACTATGTGCTGGTGGAGGTCACATGTTGCAATAAACAAAGCAGACATCCCCTCTTAGACTCTTAGACCTTTCCAGAACAACCTGGCGGTAATGGGCATTAGGGGACAGAAATGCTCCTAGCAGCCCAGTGGCATCTGGCCTGAGCAGGCTAGCAGCCCATTTGACTGCCTCTACTGGCCAGCTATAGAGGGCAGTTTTATAGCTGTGCTCTGGCCTGGGCATTGACTCCAGGTCTAATAAACATCCAATATGTTATCCCACCCTCACACAACAAGCAGAGATGATGCTCTGTAAAAACACAACAAGCCCTCAGATTGTCTTGCAATAAACCCCTTTTTACAAACTTTGTGAACCTATATAAAGACCTCACACAGCACGGCAAACAGCCCCCGACCACTTGTATAGGGACTTCAGGTGTTGCTGCTAAGGCAGACTGCTTCGAAGCACTTCTCAGAGAGCTTTAGTGTGTGTTTGTGCGTGTGTGTGTGTGTTGCATTTCTGCAGATCTGAGTAAGCATTACTGTGGTAGTGGTAAATTACCCAGCATATAATATAGGTCATGCAACAGGTCAACATATTCTTTTGTGCAGAGTAAAATAAAGAATAGCAGTGGAAAACCATTCTCAGATTTGTACTCTGGTATAAAGTGCATTTTCTTTCCTACAACACAAGGTCAATATTCTATTGTGTAAACATAATGATTCATATAGGCTTTTCATCTTCCCGGTGGGGGTGAAAAAATGTTCCGGGTTCTGTAAATGCTGAAGGCCGCGATCATATCTGCTTTTTGTTTGCGATTTTAGAATGTGGTGATTTACCGATCATGTCTTTTCACATTCGGAAGGCCACGACTTTACATGCATCATGTCAATTTTATTATTTCATTTCCCATTTGCTTACACTGCGGGTATGCTTTCTAAATTTGAGGAGTGAATCTTTCTGGAGGGAATACTATTTCCCTGTTGCCTCTGATGCTTATTTTTATAAATATGCTAAAAGCCCAGCACTTGAAAATAAACATCTTTCCTTCTTTAAATGGCTAATCCTTTTGACTCGCAGCTGCCACATCCGTGTTCACACCCAACAGCCATTACAATGAGTTGAGTATGTGGAGCAGCGTAGCAAGAAATCAAACCGCGATAACGAGGGCCCCGAGTCTGGTTTAAGGCATGGGCTGATATCTTCTGCGCGCAGCCATCTCTCTTCTGCTCCCTCATCTGCCTCTCTTGCCGCTTCAAGCATGCCTGTGCTACACCCTTCTTTTGCCCTCCACTGCCCCACCTTCCTGATCTCATCTGGAGATGGAACAGGTGCTTTGGAGAGATAGAAGGCGGCTGAGAAAGGCATCTCCACCCGGGCTAATGACGCCTGCTCCTTCCTCAGCTCGCCGTGCTGAAACGGTTTCTCTGCGGCAGCCGGGCTGAAGCCAGATGAGAGCGGGGAACATCACACGAGCCGAGGCAGACTGGAGATGGTCTCCTGCGGAGGAGGAAGAGATTGTTTTGAGTGCGCGCGTAACAAGAGGCTCACCCTCACATCTGCATCCTCGCGGATATACAGTACCACATGTGACTGTGGTGTACTGTATGTGTGTGCGCTCTCTCGAAACACTCATCAGCTTCCAGAGATGTCGACGAAGGCTCTCATCCTGTCACACTCACCTCACCTCTGCAGGGGAGCTGTGTTTAAAGCACACAATTATATCCATCTACATTCAGTATTACTCACAATATAGAAATGTGCTTTTTGAATCTTTTTCCACTCCTTCTCATTCTCACTCTCGGACACTAGCGGACACGTGGCGTGCCCTCCGTAATGTGGAAAGGCAGCATTTTCCACTGACCCCCGTGTTGCCAGACTGTGATGTTGAGCCAAGGTCAGCAGTCACCAGCAGGAGGCTCGGCGAGCGAGAGGCAGTTGAAAAGTTCGATCTGCATGCATGTGAATACACACGGTTGTACAGTGTCTTACACGTGGACTCACATACACGAACCGCGATGGCCGGCGATCTGAAATCGGGACACTACAGGTCACAGCAAGCGACTGTGATAGAACACACCTTGTGATTCACTTTCTCAAAAAGTGAGCAACACGCACACACACACGCACACATACACTAATAATAAGTTGAAATCTAATGTGAAATCTAATATGATCCGAGGCACACTGTGAAGTTCTATACCGAAACTATGAATGTGAAATATTTAAATCGCTGCGCTTGCTGTGTGCTGTTAAACTAACTTTGCATACTTCTCCAAAATTGTGAATACAGCCGCACATATAGATTCCCACCGAATGAGAGACAAACGGGGATGTGGGATTAACGGATCAGTTCCCAATTTCCCTCCGCCACCCAGCAGTAATCAGATCCTCCTGCACCTGACGTGAGGCCTGAATTCCATTAGGCTTTATTAGCAGTAATTATCCCCTGCTCCCACACCACGCTGTTCCTTCAGCCCCCATCCTCAATTTTTCCTTCGGATCCTGACAAGCCCTCCTCTTCCTCCTCCAGCCTCGTCACTCCTCCCCCATTTTTTGCCTGTTGTTCTCCACTCACAGTTAGCGTCATCTCACCCCTCAATTGTGTGGATGTCTCGTTTGCGCCTTGTGCTGCTCGCGTGTCAGGATCACTTTTTGGCCGTCGCCCACATGTAAAGTCACGTATTCCTGCTGAAGGTCACAAGCGCTCACACTCGGATTCGTGCACGCATCCGGACATTCTGCTTTTCGCTGCGCTAAGAATGAAAAGGCCACTTCGCTTGCTCTCCCACAGAGCTGAGGGATTGTCCCCCCCTTTTTATTTCTTTTGCCTCTTTTCTTCTTTTTTATACACATTTGTTTCTCTTTTTTTTTCAGTTGGCTCGGAGATGAGATGGACAATTGTGCACTCTTTCAGATAGTGTTTCTCACTCAAGCAGGAAGGAGCACGAGGACTACAGAAAAGGCAAAAATCCTCCGGGAGCAGCTTTTTACTCCCAGTTTGTGTTCATTTGTCCCCCCGCTCCCCTCGGCTGCCTTTGGGAGCAAGTCAGCACTTGTTTTATTGGCCGTTACTGTGTGTCAGGGAGCAAATCGGTTTTTACTCACAGGTGCGAGTGGAGGACAAGTGTGAGTGTTCCATTACTTTTTGTATCAGGTTGAAATTATCTGGGTGCGAGTGGGTTTGTCTGTCCCTCTTTGTGTTGGTGCAGGACGGTGCGTGAATAAAGGATGTGTGTGTGTATTCATCAAAAAAGCGAGATCGGTGCATTTTTTGTGTTTACTTGTTTGTACATGAGAAAATGAATACATATCTATATATGAGGTGCAGCAAAGTAGATGATGGAGCTGATTCCCTCTGTGCTGTTTATTATCGCATTTTGTGTAATTATATAATTACTGCTAATCACCCACCTGAGGTGGCAGTTCTCTGCGGCAACACACTATTACAGAACAAACACAGCGACCTCAGCACATCTCACACTCATTAACACACTCCTCCCTCCCTCATTCTCTTTCCCATTCTCCCTCTCTGTGTTTCTCTATTGCTCCCTTTCTCTGTGCTCATTATCTCTTGTCTTTATTTACATGCATGAAAACACACATGCACGCTCCTGCTTGCGCACACTCTAATGTAATGAGGATCCCAATCAACCGTAATGAGATGAATAGCATTTCGCCAGAATATAGGGGGGACATATAGAGGGAAAATCTTCCCAGCAGGTATGTTTCTGATGTGGAACAGAAACAAGAAGAAAGCATTTCCAAATCACATCCGATGTTCCGTCCCTTCGACAGGCAGTTGAGAGAATGGGGTAATAGTGTAGCATAGCCATATACTGCACATTAGTTAACTGAATGTGCCAGTCTCCAAATGAGAGCGAATGTGGGAGGGGGTGTGGTGAGAGCTATTCGGAGGCAAAAGACAAATCTTACATTTCAGACTCCATTTCAAAGAACATGAAATTCAATATACCACTCCAATCTTGTGCACGCTGTCATTGCTTATGCCAGTAATAGCAATCACAGATATTGTATTCACTCCTCTCAGCCTCCCCGTGTCAATTTATGTTTATGTTTGCCAGTAAATATATTAAATGTCATTTAAGCCTTTTCAGGAAGCTGATTGTTTTGCTTTTGTTTTGTGCCGTCTGGTTCTCACTGTTTGTCATCTTGCAAATCTTTGCACAGGCTTTTATTAATCTGCAGGCTGGATGGCAACTCTCGCTAGCACTGCATCGGCATCCCCAATGCCCCATTGTCATCTGGTTGTGTAAATATCCCTACTAAATTAAATTTTACCCACCACAATGGAACAAATTGAAAAGACACATAGACAAATCTAGGTATTGTATTTACACTAGTCAGTTGGAAATTGAGTGACATTTCAGTCGTGCGTTGGTGTGGGGCCCCTTCTGGACTTTAACAGCCGCCCTCCCTCGTTTTCGAGCTATATGTGAAAAGAGTCCAGCCGCAGAGTAAATGAATTCTTCAGATTAGGAGGCCACACTGACAGACACACAAACAGAAACAAACTGTGTGCTGCAGTCGCTAGGCGCCCACTGAGAGGCATTATGCTAGTTGACAGTGCGACAGCATGGCACATAGAGACCCCCAAACATCTCGCCCACATAATGAGATAGGGCAGGAGCTTTGGGGCTTCTTGCGGAGGAGTGGGAGGAGCTATTGGAATGTGTCAGTCCCGCATGCATTCGACACAAACGCCGGACCCCTCTGTCACCGAGTGTATCTGAGGGATGGCAGCTGCAGACAGAAGCTGACATACACAGCTCAGCTGGCTCATATCTGGCAGGCAGAATGAATTTATCACAAGGCAGAGACAGACAACATAGCCCAACCGTGTACATCAGATGGAAAAGGAACTTTAATTAAGTCTGTGTGTGCCTATAGAGTGTGTGTGAGTTGATAAGAGCGCATCTCTCAGCTTTTTTTGACAGATAACAACCTGCGCTAGACTTAAAGAAGGCTTGAGACAGAGACTTTACTTTGCACAGATTTTTTTTCTCCCCCCATCCCTTCCCATATTCCCCTTTACGAACTCTGTAGCGCTGCAATTTTACCCACTCCAAAAGTGCAGTGGCAGCACTTTACAGGCCTCACCAAAGCCTATTACTGTACAGCACAACCAGTGCTTGAGGCCTGTTTGTAGGCGCCGTATACACAGATGTATGGCCATCTTCATTCTCATCAAGTATCACTTAGGGATACACCTTGTTTTTAAGGAGCTAATGGGTTGTAGTAACTGTGCTCAAGCTGTGACATCCTGAGAGTAACTTCTAGCTCTAGGAGGAGACTGTCTCCATTACTGTCATCATCAGCTAGACAACGAATCATCTGACAGTCTGGCTGCACTATTCATCCTGGGTCATGAAATCAGCAGCTGGGTAAATGTTAGTCCGAGGCTCTTGACTGAAGACCAGACGCTTTGTCTTTCTTTTCCCACCCCTTTTCCGTCTCCCTGCCTCTTTTCCTCGCTGTCTCGCTGACCTCTGTGTGTCGCTCCTGTGTCGGCACTCCCCTTGGAAAAAATGGAATGGGGACGTGCGCGCACAGATATGAGGGGGACTCCAACCCAATCTCATTTAGGCAGGAGAGGGCAGAATGCCACCAGGAACCTCCACTCACTTACACCTGAGGGGCCTCTGCTATGGAAGGAGGATATGCAGCTTTGCATACAAATCGCTGCCGGGAGCCGTGCGCCTGCCCCCTTACACAGGGGCACGGAAACACTGGCGCCTGATTAACATGAAGGGTATCAACTCTGCTCCGCAAACATGTGTTAAAGACTGTGATTTCCTCTCGCAGGATTGTATCCATCACATGTGCCCCGGTGTCTGCAAACACAGAGATGACATTCCATGACATTTCATACCATCCATGTGTCATAAAGCTGACATAAAGGTTGACATACAGCTTACTTGACGATGGATTGCCTGTCATAAACATTGATTGCACTACATAACAAATGATCCTAAATTTTCATGGCACTGTTTTGACATTGAACAATGTCGTCTCTGCAATCGAATCCGGAGCTCATTTTCCAAGCACTGACCTAAATCTTCCTAATGTCACTTCGACCAACATGTTATGATTGAATGACTCCATGATCGCGTGCTATTTGTCATAAGAAGTCATTATACACCAACAAAATATCATAATCAAACTGCTATTTGTGAAGCCTTTATCTGCGCTTCGAGGTCTGAGGAAATCAGCATCTTTCGGCGCCTTTGCCATCCAATTCCCCCGCCTAACTGCACATTGTATTTGACTTGAAGACAAAGACTCATTGCTCTTTTTTGTTTTAAAAACTAAATGGGTTCTGTGGTGTGAATTGTTTGACTGAAGCTCTTTTGCGTTTACTTTTTAATCACCCTTTCAGTAAACGCATCTATATTCAGTTTTGCAGCGATAGCTTTATTTGACAGAGAATGATAACGTTAGACATGTTAAAGCAAGAGAATAATGCAGTATTTGGGTGCCCTTCCTCTGTTTGTTCGGTTGTGTACTTGTGCATGTGCCTCGGTGTATGTGTGCGCCCAGCCCTAGCCAGAAACTTAGGGCAAGCCAAGGAGATTGGTAGATTGGTCCCATCCTCATCCGTATGCATGGCCAGGCGTCCTCCAGAACTCTTTTGTTTTTAATGATAACTGGTCCCATGCATTGTTTACTAAGATGACAGGTCTATTTTTCTCTGATTTATTGCACTGTGGCATTCAAGGAGATACTGTACTTATTACTTTAAATGCGGTATGCAAAAACAAGTCAAAGAGACAGGCAGGAAGGAAGGAGGAGGGAGGGTGTGGACATAAATTAAGGGTCATTGTTCCCCTTCTGCTCTGGACCGAGCAGCTGTTTGTTGAGGTCTAGACAGAGAGCTGAGAGCCGATCACCTTAGGAGGTCATAGCTGCTCTCAGCTGCAACTCATTTGGCTGCCAGGAGTCTAGAGTGCAGGTGGTGGCATTGTCAAACTACCCTGTCAATTACATCTTTATATGTTGTTCAGTGTATTTGGACAAGTGGCTTCCTCTCCAGATCCTCCCACAAAGCACACTCTCAGGGGGAAACTCCCTCTGGTGGCTGAATAACAGTTTCACACACCTGACTGTGGTGATATAACAGAAACCACTCCAATTAACCCTGCCCCTTTTTTTTTCCAAAACTCTGCTGGAAAGAAAACTCTGAACACTCTGCTCTAGATGTTTTTGTTTTTTTTTTTATTAGAACAACTGGAGTTGTGAGAAGGTATTCGAAGGCAGTGAGGTAAAGCGGAAGTACAGGCACAGAAAAGGAGGCGGGACGTCGTTGTTTTGACGGATTTAGTTACAGTAGCACAGAGATCAATTATTCAGCAGAGGCATGCATGGTCGCAGGATTAATGGCGCATGCAGCAGATAAATCAACCATTGGTCTCGAACCTCTCGGGGAGGGGGGGGAAACAGTACAAGACAAACACAGAAACGCGGTTGACGTTGGCATTTTATATCCATCCTTTACCATTAGTAACCTTGAGATTTCAAGAGAGAATAGGGACGGAAAGCTCATTCAGCCACAAATAACCATCCAGATTTGGGGATATAATGTCAAAAAATGTGCACATTATATCATCTTGAATGCCGATTTTGCTCCGAAGGACAGACGTATCTCTCTGTCCTCAGACTGTGGAAGGATATGAAAAAGGAGGGCTGTAGTTGCTGTTGAGAGATTGAAACGCTGCTATATATTACAACCTCTGGAGACCTGTCGACGCTCCAACTTACTGCCCCACCACCACCACCACCACCACCATCTCTCTGTCTGTCTGTCTCCATCTCTCTCCCTGTCTCCTCCTCTCTTTTATTCTCGCTTTGACTTTGCTCTGGGTCCTTTTCCCTTTCTGCTTTACGGTTACATTTCTCATCACGCCCCCTTTGTGTATTCATACTGTGTCTGTCCATGTTCTTGTCTGTCTGGCTGTACTCGTGTTTGTATTTGTGTGTGCGCACATTTCTCTGTCTGATTGAATTTGCTACACTCAGACCCCCTCCCTCCTCGCCGCCCCCCCCCTCCTCCTTGTCTATTTTGGCTGCCAGGTTGTACCTGTCTGGTATTTCAGGTACGTTTTTGCCCATCTGTGTTCGCCTGTAATTCCCATCCTCTATTTGTCTGTCTCCTTTATCTGTCTGTCTCCTTTATCTGTCTGCTCCCTAGCTGCTGCCCCAACCCAAAACAGCTTTCATGGCCCTCCTTCTCCTACAGTTGAAATCACATACCCTGGTCAGGTTCCCACCTTCAGACACAGATCTTTGCTCAGCCAGAATGTCAAATCATTTCATTCTCAATCCCATTTTTCTCCCTGCGCGTTTGTTTCTGTGGGCCTCTCATTCTCCCCCTGTCTTTTCCTGGCTCTCCCTGTATTTCTGAGTGCATTTCGCTCTCTCAAACACAAACGTTCACTTTGTTTAATGAATGTTCTCTCTTTCCCTCTCCTCTCTGTGGTTATCTTCATATGTAGCACGAGCGCACTGCTGTGTCCAGAAGTGTTTCTGTGAAGCCAAAGCTAACCTTTGCCTTCCAGATTAGAGTAATCGCAATTAATTAAGAGTGGAGGGAGTATGGATGTCTTTGGCCGTATCAAAGCGGCAGCACTACACAGAGAGACTTTTTGCATATGAGCGATGGTGGAGGAGGGAATAAAGGAGGCAGGCAGGAGGGGAGAGGCGGCGAGGAAGCCATGGTGGGAGTGGGAGGATCAAAGCAGAGGATGGTGGCAGAGTGCTGTCCCCTGCTGTGCAGCTCAGATAAAGACAGGTTAGCGCCACAGGTCTCCTCAGTGAGAGGGAGCCAGGCACAAGGCCAGCAGAGATGCATGAACAAGCCAGCTTACAAACATCTCATAATAACTCAGCCAGAAGAAGCCCTCTGAATTAAAGTGTCACTTTTCATTTGCTTTCCTTTCCCTCATTTTGGCTCACTGGCTGATTTTTCCTCCTCTCCTGCTCCCTCTCTCTCATCTGCCTACCTCACCCCCTTAACCAGCCACCTCCCCTAATCACAATCCACACATAATATGGACTCCTTCAGTTGTGTTCCCCACTGTCTTCATCACAGGCCTGCCTGGGGGCTTTCAGGCTCTTCCATCTGCCTGCTGCGTGTCTGCAGCTCTCTCTGTCTTCCTTTGCTTGTCTCTCTGTCTGTTTGTGGCAATCCCCTTCTCTCCAAATCTGTCTTTTATGTGTCTCTGTCTGCAGGGCTCTCCCCATATAGTCGCAAGCATGATTATTGTCAAAGTTAAATATTTTTGGCTATAGTATATTTTCAGCTACAGTGAAATACAGACAGACTTGATGTTGCACAAATATTGCACGATTCAAACGCTTACTGAAAGCGCAGCGGCAGTGAACTCGGAACAAAGTTAGCTTAGCACTTTTGAAACATTTTGTCAATAGTGTGTTTGCCTTGACACGTCTGTCTGGTTACCTTTGTAGATAGCAGCTCCAGAAGACATTTCTGTTTTCCGTGTGATGCTGTTGACCCTTTATCAACCCCAAGCCCAAGGGTGTGAGTGCTAGTAGAGAAACAGCTCCGTGGCCAGGATTATTGCTATACTTTAAACGCAGTTAGTTGTCAAGCTATTGAAGTTGCAGATCTGTGCTGGGGATGCGACACAGGAGGAAGCATGCGCAGCCTAAGAATGCTGCCGTTTCCATAGCGCCTCCATGATCGATGTCATCTCTGTCATTGTTTTCAATCCAACTAATCCAGCTGCTGAGTCTGCCTGTTCAAATTGGGTGTTCTGCGGGGACTGAGGGGTAGTGCAGGGAGTAGGGATAGAGAAGAAGTACAGAGGAGCTGATGAAGGCTGTTGTCATGGTGTGAAGTGGTGCACCATCTCCCCCTCAGTGTTGGCAGTGCATGGGGCAACTATTGGTCTTTAATTGGGCACTGTGGGGCACAGTAACGAGGTTTCAAAGTATGGTGAAACAGAATGAGAAAGATATACGGAGCAATATGGAAGGCCAAAGTGTGGGGTGAACCTAGAGCGCTTTAATGCAATGCGTATTGGCAGGTGTCGCTCCGCCTAATTTCACGCCTCCGTGAGCGAATGTGCACCCAGACGATGGCCACTTCCAAGTCCCCCCTCTTTCTCGCTCTCCCTCCCTCTATTTCACCCCTCTCCGCTTTAATGCATAATTGGTTGCAGTGATGTGTTTGTCCTTCGGCACGTGATTTGGCCGGCGCCGAACGCGGACTTTGGTTCCCACTGAAATCTGGAAGCGAACGCTTGTAAGCTGGATGACAGGGTAAATGTGCAGCATAAGCACTAAATAGAGGCATGGTGACAGTTAAGGAAGCACAGGGACCCACCTCTTCCATCTGTCACGTCCAGGCCATATGATGAGGAATGATTTGATGCTTGTTCTTGTGCCTCTGTCAGTAATCCAGGCTCTGATTTTAGGCCAGTGGGTAGAGATGACAGCGGGGGGGGAGTGTGCCAGTCAGTGGTGTGTATGCGTATATACTGTATGTGTGTGTTTGGATGTCACACAGCGGGACATTCAGAGTTTGATACGGGGATGTCCTGTGGCACGCGGCGGAGACGGAAACGAGCTCTGATCCTCGACGTCGGGCTCCCTTCTGACCCCCCTCCCCCGTCGCTCCTCACACCCATCCTCACCCTCTTACCCTTTTCACCCCTCTCCTCTTTTCCTCGCTCGTCCTTTTACCCTATTCCCTCTCATCACTGTTCTTCCTTTCTCACCCTTTCGCGCCCCTCCCTCCCATAGTCTGTGTTTGTGTTGGGAAGATTAAGCTGCTCTGACAAAGCTGTGTTTACAAATATGCAGGCAGAGAAACAGGCCAAGCGACGCTGAATAGGAATAGAATACAAATTGCTTTTTTATCTCTCTTAGGGCCAGGGCGAGAGAAAATGTGTTTGCGATTGTTGCTCCTCCGCCTGTGAAGGATAAAGCCTCAGTACTGGGTTTGGGCTCCCTGTTAGCATTCGGTTCTATCCTCTCGTCTCTCTGTCTCTCTCTCTCTCTGTGTCTCTCTGTCCTCCCACTCCCTTTCTTCCCCCTTGCTCTTTCTCCCCTTTGTCTACTCCACACACTCTGTCTCTTTCTCCCCGGCAGGATTTTTTTTTCTTGCTGTTTCCTTGGTAATCATATCTCCTTTCCTTTCTTCTCTCCTCCTAACTCTCCCATGTCTCCTTGATGTGTGCCGCCCCCCCCCCCCCCCCCCCCCCCCCCCCCCCCACCCCATGTGCACTGCTCCCTCTCTCCTCACCTCGTTCCCTCAATAATTCCCCCCATTCCTCTCCCCCACCTTCATGTTTCCATGCAAGCCGAATATTTTTCTGCCACTCACTCCCTCATTCATTCTCTCCATCCATCTCTCCTTTTTTCTCTCCTCAACTCAGTGAGACTTGTCATGATTTACAGTCGGAACTCTTCCTTGCTCACGCTGGAGTTATTAGAAATTTTGAGAGCCTATAGATCACGGCGAGGGTAGGAGTCGCGAGCCTCTGCTAATCAGCGCTAACCGAGCTGTGCAGCATTACAAATCTGGGCTCTCTCTTACAATTAGGCGGCACGTCTGCCCGGCGTAACCCACAGCGGGGAGGCTGGGTCTGTGATGTCATCTCGAGCAGGTCTCCGCCGCGTGTGTATTTTCGGGGCGAAACAGTGGGTTGGATGTTTGCTCTCATTAATGCAGAGGACGTGCTCTCCTTCTCCACACAGTGGCACTTTTATTCTTACCTCAGCTAACACGGGGGAAGGTTAATAAGCGGTCATACAGACTCAAACAATGCCATCTATGTTTAATAAGCAGCATCAGTCTCACAATGTGATGCCACCATTAATTCATTATTTAAATGAGGACGTCTCACTTTTTAAGGACACCCGACTTCTCTTTTTACTTTGCTGTTGACTTGGTGCGTGCTGTAGACACATGTTAATACAATATCCATGTTCTGTGTCCCTTTTGGCCGTTCTCCAGCACATGCATTTGGGTTTGGCTGAGCGCAGTGGAGAGAGCAAATACGGGAAAGTCTTCCAGACTCAGCTGTTTCCTGCCCACTAAAAATGACAGCTAAAACATGACCTCTGACCTTGAGCCTCTAAACTGTGGCTCGATAACCTGATTGCCGTATCCATTACTCCACTTTTAGTGGAATGAGGCGCCTTTAGTGGTCGAGCAACGCCGGGCTTGTATTGCAAACAGATACTTATAATTCATTTTTCTGCAAGACATTTTTACATGCCTGTCCTAGGCAGGCAATCTAGAGGGCAGTTCAGAGGTTAGCTAGGAAAGAAGCAGCATCTTGAGATAATGACCGTGCCATTTTACCTTTTACACATCTGCTTTGCATCCATTTGCAACCTGTCATGCCTCGCATTCATATAATTTGTTGACCTCACGCAGACTTTTGACTGAAGCTATTTTGCTTCATAAAGTCTAAATGAGTTCAGTCGCAGATTTTCAAGAGGCCCTATTAGCATTTCAAAAACAAAGACATGACTCGAGCTAATTTAATCTGAAACACATCTCCAAAGTAAGGCCACTCTCTTATGTGTGAAGCAAAGTCAGTGGCAGAGGGGGAAAGCATCAGAAAAAAGAAAGCCAGTGAGGAGAGTGGAAATAGAACATTTATTACCATGGCATGTGTAGGCCTGTTCGTCTAGTGTGGGTACTATAGAAACACAGTTTGACTTTTGAGAAGCTGACAGAAGCGCTGCAAGGTTTACTGAGCTTTTGTTGACAGGCATCAATGTGTTGACTGCTGTAGTAGGCTGAGGTCAAGGCAAGACCTCGACTAGCTCTTTGTGAGTGTAAAAAAAAAAAAAGGAAAACAGCCTGATGTATTCTCTTGCTAACTGTTTCACCTCTTTCCTTTTTGTGCGGCTTACTTTTAGTGAATAGGCCTTTATGCAGCACTGCATTTCAGACAGATGTAGCTTCAGTAGCGAAACTGTTCAAGTTTTTATTTTTATTTTTAATGTATGTTCCTCCATCTGGGACATGATCATGATAATACACGATATATTTATCAGTGTTAGAGTTAAAGCTATAAATCCATCAGTATTATATTTAGGACCTACACCCGTTTTCTTTTTCTTCCTTTTCACTCTTTAACAAGGTCGATGCTCACTAAAAAAACAGGCAGAAACTGCTAAATTGGCTTAAGAACTGCCCAACACGTTAAACGCTGGAAGGATAGTGTGGAACCATCGTCTTCCAGGAAGAAATGTGGTCAGAAAAAATCCATATTGACCATGATCGGTGATCGCTTGAGTGCAAATTGAAGAAAAACAACAGCAGAACTCAGGGCTATGTTTAATAAAAAAAAAAGAAAAACACTTATCAGTGAGGCTAACGGGGAAAAAGGCTTCAATTTGCTAGGGAGGATAAACACTGCACTTTGGAGCAATGGAAGAAGGTCACGTGCTGAGTCCAGACTGACCCTGTTCCAGAGTGATGGGGCATCAGGGTCAGATGAGAGGCAGATGAAGTGATGCCCCATCATTCCTAGTGTCTAATGTACCAGTCTGTGGGGGCAGTGCTATGATCTGGTGTTGCTGAAGTTACTCAGGTCTAGGTTCAACAACATTATGCCCAAAGAATGAGGTCAGCTGACTACCTGAATATACCGAATGATCAGATTATTCCATCGGTGGATTTTTTTTCTTCCCTGATGGTACAGACATATTCCAAGATGGTAATGTCAGGATTCATGGGGCTCAAATTGTGAGAGAGTGGTTCAGGGAGCATGAGGCATCATTTTCATACATGGATTCACCACCACAGAGTCCAGACCTGAACCCCACTGGAGAAGGTTTTGTGCTCTCCCAACATCAATACGAGATCTTGGTGAAAAATGTATGCAACACTGGATGGACTGTGTGACATTGCAGACCCTTTTCATTGAAACAGTGCTACAGTGAATGCTGCTGTAATAAAACCTAAAGGTGGTCCAACACAATTTTAGTGTTTTTTTTGCCAGGCAGTGTTTTTTACATGTGACCTAGCCGTGTCCCTGTGTGTCATTGGCACAAGCCACATATTTGTGTAAAAACTGCATTTCCATTTTTGTAGGTGAATGCACATTATTAATTTTGCAGGTGTGGCAGAGCACCAGGTAGTGCGGCTCTTGTTGCACTATTATGTGTTTGTGCCTCTGTGTGCAGGAGTGTGGTGGCATGCCGTAGGCCCAATGCCACCCTTCCATCCCATTAGCTGAGCCCAGCCCCTGCCTGTGTCTGCTTTAACCTTGGCCAGCAGGCTGGAGGAGAGGGAAAGTAATTCTAACCTTAAAAACCTGCTGATTAAAGCTAGTTTGGTGGAATTCGATTCCACTTAATGCCTTTGGCCGCGAGCCCAGTTGGCTAGCATTAGCATCAACAGACACAGTGTCTTCAGTCAGGGAGACAGACGTGCATGGGCATGAGCTTCCTCTGGCATATGCAAAAGTGTGGCTGTAAACCCCGTATCCCTTGTCTCTAGCTCTCCGCCTCTCTATTCTTCTTCCCTGCCTCTTATCACACTCTCAGTCTGCCCAATATATCTTCCATATAGCCAACCTCCTCACCATCGCTTTCCATAGTCCTTCTTATTGCTTTTAATTTGTTGTTTTCCTGAGCCTTGGGAATGGAGCAGAACAGAGTCACTGAGTTTTCAGTGGTCAGGGGTTCTCTCTAACCGCCTCAGTCCTGTTATTGTTTTCCTCTTGAACTTGATGTATAGCTGTGTTTACACGTCCAGCGTGGCTAATTAATTCTCCTCTTCAGGGCCTGTTTATCAACTGTTTGTGTTTATTTTACAATGGGTGCGCTATTTTTAGAGTCAGTCATTTCCATAACACATGCATGTTTTCCAGGACATCATTTGTTTTGCTTTGTTGAGGAATTTAGGTTTCTTTTCCATTTTTTTTTTTTTTTTTTCCCTACAGCTCGGGTGCAGCCTGCCAAGTCATTTTGTAGTCCGCTCAGTTTTGACTGATTTAGAGGCTGCAGCTGGTCCAACGGAGGGGACCAGGGAGATAAATCTAAGCCTCTTTTTATTTATTATGTATAATGTCTCATCAACCCTTGCTTAAGTCTTCAGATGCACCGAAGAATTATGCTGTTACAAATTTACAAGTTGTGGCTTATTTGAAGGCTTATAAAGAAGGGAAATCTTAATAGAGAAAGCAGTAGCTGGGATAAAAGCCACACTCACCCTCCCTGTACCATACCAGAGATGTGCATTTCTCTCTAAATCCAAAAATGCAAGTGATATACTGTATATTATGGGCAGTCTGGGCATAGTGCCACCCTACCAGACACTATAGATAATTTGATTCCTGCCGAACGACTGGGAGAGTGCAGAGCAGAGTGGCTGACTGTAAAGACAGCAGGTGAAATGCCAAGCATTACGGTATCAGTCGAAAATGAGCTCATCCTCCAAACTGGAAGCGGCACTTTTCAGCCCTAAGTCATCTAATCACATCTGTATAGAGCCAGAAATCGTTGCTTGATCAATAGTCATCATGGATGCTGTCGATAGCCGGGGTAGTTTGAATTTTGCATGGTCCATGAATCTCTATTGAGTATGGATTTTGCGTTCACTCCTCGGATGGTGTCTGATAGTGCTGCCCCATTGGCTGCGGTGCGAGCTCTATTTATGCTGCTGCGCCCCGGGCTGAATCACCTGCCCCAGGCATCCATGTGAACAGACATATGCAAACATGCACACAAACAGAAGCACACACACGCACAAAATGATACATTCCCTCTAATGAAGCAGTGAGCCAGAAGTGACTTTACCAGGTGGATGTCCATGTCAACAACTGTATAATAGTGCAAAGCGAGTCATTCCGTTTGGCGATGGTTGACAAATTTATTTGAGGTCCAATGGTAGATTATTCATACCCAGAGTGGTGGAATGTATGAAAAAAAATGCTGGCTACGGAAACATTAGAGGACACCTGAGTCATTCATGAGTCAATACTAAAACTATCCTTGAAAGACTTGATAGAAGGAATGCTGAGGAGGGGAATGTCATTTTAAAAGGCGACGAAAGGGCTGTTAACAAAATACCTGACAAGTTATTCATGTATGTGCTCGTTCCTGTGTGCGAGTAAATGAATACGCGCGAGCTCCCCGGTGGGACTGGCAATCCAACAGAAAGACAAATGTGTGGCAGCCACTGACAGTGGGATGTCTGCATCACGGCAGGAAAACTGCAAATTGCCAACATAAATAAGGTGCCACGCTCTGATTAGGACTGTCTTCACACATTATTATGGTCTAATGACAGCGTTTCCCCTTTTCTTTCGCTCTCACTATAACTGCGGGTCTGTTTTCCAGGTTTGCTTCCACAGGCTTTGCATTTTCACCAGCCCGTCTCAAGCTGCGCCTGACATCTGTCAGCCATGATGGATGAATGTAAGTGAAGTGTCGTCAGGGCAACAGGAGGCCAGGGGCAGCTGTGGCCTCCAGAGGCAGGACGGGTGGCCGGTTTATTTAAGACGAGGGCTATATTCAGTCAAAGCAATAATACCCTTTCATTGGGCCGTGCCAGAGTTTCGGTGCCTTGACCACATGCTTGACTGACAACACCAAATAAATTTGCAGCCTCGGTGTCTGACTTTGGAGGACACGTGGCGCTCCGGCTCTTCTTTTTTTTCTTTTTTTTTCCCTCGCTGTCCACAGTGACAGCACACTAACACATTATGGACACGCTGCTTGTAAATTCTCCTAACAGTTTTGTATCATTCACCTGCTGTCTGTGTTTAATTTGCCCACACAGCAGCACACTAATAACACGCGGACATATGTGCATGCATACAGCTACATGTGTATTTGTTTGGCCTGGGTTTGTATCAGTGTGCAAAAACCTCTTCAAAGTTACACACAGGGAAATTGCACATTTTATGAGAGGATATGTGCGCATGTGTGTATAATTACGGTTTAATTGCTTACCCTGTGATGTGCTGTCATCTGTCACAGCCCAAAGACAGGAAATAATGGTTCTGCTGCTGTCATTTTGTCACCGAGACACTCAGCATGCAGAAAGCAGCGGAAACACCAGTAACTGATATGCGCCTTGCATTACTGATAAGCGCTCAAGTATGATGAGCTTTGTGTACGTGGGCGTGCTCGTGCTCTCAAAAGTGTCTTGGCCTCCTTTTGTATCTCGATCTATTGTGATTGTCGGTGTAAGTATGCAGAAGGCTGCGTGCATGACTGTTACAGTATGTGCATTTCTGTGTGAATATTTATGAGTTGGCTTGTGCTTGTTTTTTGTTTAATTTTGTGCGCGTGTGCGTGAGGGAGGATTGGCGGCCGTGTTACGGGAGAGTGCGGGTTCGCAAGTTTACGCGTGTGTGTGCGCAAATGTGTGCAAATGCCTTCCGTACAGTGTATATCCGCAGTGACAGGTGCAACAGTTGTGTTATGCTTTAAGCGGCTTGTTTGTCTGGCACGCTGCTATGTGTGGTTGAGAAATGGAGTAAACAGAAGGAAAGGAAAGCAGCCTGGGGGCTAATTTATTCACTCCCCAGTCGCCCTAGTCACAGAGGCCTGTTGCATCGGCCCACCTGTCAATCCCGAGGAGCGCGCCGTGGCGTCATACCGTCTAACTCCGCAGCCACGCCACGGCTCACTCTCAGTGGGCCAAGCGCTTTAGGCTAGAGCAGTATTAACCGTGATATATTAATAAACGCTCTCTAATCAGAATTCATTTAAATTTTTGCACACCAGCTGCATTTAAAGGTGTGTATGCGGTGAATGCAAAGTTGGTGCCGAACAGACGTAGCGCTGGCATTTCCGTTTGTGAGCACCTTTCACAAAACTGTTGCAACACAGAAACTTATAAAGAGTTTAATGCCTTATAGACTACTGTATTGCATCACTAGTCCCTTGGAAGAGCACAAAGTACAGTTTATGACATAAATGCTCACAAAACTCCACAGCAGAACTGTGTGAGCGGGTAGCTGTTGTCGTTGACTGTGGTAATGTGTTCAGTGCACTGTGGGTGTGGGAAGAAGTGTCTGTCCGTCGCCAGCGTAGAGTAATGGATGGCGGAGCTATGGGAGTGGGAGGAGGCATACATCCTATTTGAGACAGCTGTAATGGATGAGAGCACAGCAAAAAATAAGAACAGGAGGCAGCGTGCGCGTGTTCGCTCTCCCTCTCTCCCTCTCTCCCTCTCTCTCTCTCTCTCTCTCTCTTTCTCTCAAACTCTCACACGCTGAGTTCGGTAGTATTGAAATCAGTTCACAAAAGATGTGAATGGAACAATGGAACACCTGGAGAAGCAGTCAGGGCCGAGGCGACTCTCGTTCATGAATTGGTTGTGGAAATTGCGTGTGTGAATGTATAGGATACAACCTGCACGTGCATGTGTTTGTGCCTCTGGAGTGTAATGTGGAATGTGGAGTTGTACGACACAATAGTGAATCGGTTCGGTTTGACTGATGACTGTTTATACAGACTGACCGTAAATGCCTCTCCTAACTAGGTTTTAGTTAAACAAGCCCTGCACATAGCACAATTCAAGAAGCCTCGAGGCCATGTAACCCACTGTCCTCACTCCCACTCACGCTGCCTTTTCCCTTCCCCCTTCACCACTGCCTTAACTGACTGGAAATATATAACTGCTGAATAATGAAGATGTGTCGGTCCAGTACGTGCATGTCTGTGAGTGTGTGCGCACCTTTGATGTCTGATTTCTCACCAAACATTTATACCGAATGATTCAATTGTAGCACAACCCGAGATTTCTGTCTTCAGGACGATCCAACTACTTCCACAAAAACTGCACAAAATCACAGCTCGTGCTCCAGCCGGTGAGGGCTGGTCATGAGCACGGTGCTGTAGATTTTTTTTGTTTCTGCTGCAAACAAGCAAAAAACCTCGCCATCTCTCCCGTTCGCCTGTGAGCCAAGGCCGCGGGTCTCCTGCGGAAGGATTGAGTGCGGGAGAGGATGGGAGGAGGTTAAGAGCTGCCGTCACGCACTGCCCCGCGGTGCACCGGGTTTCGCTGGGTTTGCCTCGGCTGCCGACTGGTGAAAAATGTCTCCTGGCCTCTGTGCCAGATACCAGGAGGTGTTATCAGCCGTGCCTAGCTCTCTCTACGGTAACGAGCCCCCAGGCACGGTATTATCTGTTTACGATAAGGATATTAATAACACTGTGCTTTAGTTATGTGCTGGCACGCCCTGTGAGTTGAGGGAGTGGGGGGGGGGTGTTTGGTGTAAGGAGCACCTGAATCATTCTGTCAAGGGGTTCTTTAGAAGCAGGACAGGATATGAGGGGAAGAGGCGGAGAGCAAAGAAAGGAAGGAGTCGTATGGTGATGCTGGGACAGTGCTGAGGATGGTTAACCCCGTCCACTCTCTCCCTCCAGGTCACCGTCTTTGTTTTCAAGAACAATAGCTTGACCATCTGCCAGCGGGTCCATTTGGGAGTTATCGTATACGGGGGGGGAGGTCAGGGGTTAAAAGGTCACAGCTGTCATGGTCGGCTGAGAGGTCAACCTATTTCCTGCACTTTACTGTAGTGTAATGTCCTCTTTCTGTCCCTCTTTGTCTTTTTCTCCGCTATCTCATCTCCAGTGTTTGTATGGCTGCTACGTCCACTCCTCCATCATCCCCACCTTCCACCGCAGGTGCTACTGGCTGCTCCAGGTAAGAAATCCCTTTCTCCTCCTTTAGCTCGCGTGCACACACACAACGCTCCCCGCCTCTTCCCCACAAGAACTTGAATGAGTTGCATGATATCAGTTTCCATTAAACCGAAGCATTTTCCTTTGACAGCCGGCAGGCAGGCATCAACCTACCCCTCCTCCACCTCTCCCTTTCTCTCATTTCCCTCTCTCTCTTCTCCTTCTTTTCTCTCCCCAGCCTCCATTTCCCTTATCTTTCCCAGTCATTCACTTTTCTGATGGCATTGCCCATACACACAGTCCAGCACGGGGCCGGTATCTCAGTCTGCTAAAAGCTTTGCCATCTCCCCTGTCTAACAGCTGCAGTGATGGGCAGTAAAAGCATGATGGAAGAGGTTCCCTGTACAGTGTAGTGTGCTTACTCTGGGTCATCAAGTCTGCAGACTGAGAGTGGTTGTAAATAGTAGTCCTTTGATCACCTACCCAATACATCTCATCATTCTCGTTTAGCATGGCAGCCATTATTGTTGGAAGGTGCCTGATACAGTCATTCACACACACACACAGTTTTAAAGGAGCATAAAGCACATGCTCGGAAAATAAAGATTTGTGGTTCCTCTGTTACTATCTATCTATCTATCTATCTATCTATCTATCTATCTATCTATCTATCTATCTATCTATTGCTATGTCTTGCATACAGTAATTGCATTAATGCAATTAATTAATGCAGTGATTATAATGAATAAACAGAAACTCATCTTTTGGATACGGTTAGTGTTTGGCTTTAATATCCTACTGTTTGGCTGCCGCGCCTCTGTTTCAGGTTTTCTAAGTTGCATTTACTGACGAGAATTGTTGAGTCTCAACATCCCCGTTGTATTGAATGTACCCAGAAGACATATCAATTTGCCATCCAACCAGCCCCTTCCCACCCATACCACAATGGCTGCTAGTAAAAACGGGGGAGCAGATTGGCAGGGAAAAGACAAAAGAGAAAAACTGGCCTTAACAATGCCTAAATACTAATCAAAATAATTAGAGTGTTCCCGCGGCAAACAAAAGCAGTCAGACAACAGTTTATTTTTCTCTCTTGCTCCGTGTTGGCACGGTGTGTGACAGGCAGTAATAACAACTCTAGCAGACAAAAAAAGCGCTGCTCTGCCTGCCTCTTCTGAGTTAGTCAGCAAAACCACTTGGGTTGTTTTCACTTAAATCTATTATCCAAATGATTAGAGTTAATGTGTGTTATTGAAAAAAAGTCTAGGAATGTGGTGCCAAGTAATTTGAGACACTGAATACTTGTGTCACAGGTTATTTTTAAGATAATTTTTTTCTTAATTTCTATGGTAATGCTTTACTTTGATGGGGGTTATTGTTTTCCAGAACCATTCTTACCATCCAAACTAGCTGATGTCCCCTCATAAAACCATTTCAGTGTTGAAGATAGTGGACAAAATGGACAAGAATTCATTACAAGCTTATGTTTTAACACAAATTACGCATAAAAATCCAGTCATTATCATTCACTTGAAATACTCTTTATTGGATTCCTGCATTTCCTTGGTGGACTGTGGTGAGTAATACAGTACACAGTGAGAATTTTACACTGAGGACTGAGGTTTGTGGATTTTGTATCCCATTACTGATGTGGAATTGCAATAGTAAGGAAACTTACGACCAGTATAGAAAGGCAGAATATTTTTACCGACAATGATGACGTGCTCATACGTTATGATCACATATGAGAACGTTGGTACAGGCTTCAAAAATACAAGCCTGTCATTTTTTTTGGGTCAAGTTCAGGCCAATAGCAGCACGACTGCAAGCCACTGGTCCATGAAGGGTCGGGCCAAAGTTATGCTTGACACATACACACACGGGCACATGGAGACATTCCTTCTGGGGTCACGCTGGTTCAAAACTAGCCCTTTCACCGTCTCTGCCAGTCGCAAGACAGATGCACATAAACACTCATCAAACTTTGCGGAGTTCACTGACTAAACTTTTCGTTCCAGTTGCTGCAGAGCATCAGCTAAGAACAACTGGTGAAATGAATCCTTGGCCCTCACCTCTCACACTGCTCAGCAGATCTACTTACAGTGTCTCCCAGAGCTCTGAGCTGGATGTGTGCAGCTAACACATTCACCCATCACAATAAAAAAGTACCTTCTGCTGCTAAACCAAAAAAATCATCTATTTACTTGTATTTTCTTTGGCACTTCTGGAATCCCAGATTTACATCTATTTCCAGGCAGTTTATCGCAGACCATCTGTGCTGACAAGAAACCACAGTCACACTGATACCAGAGGTAAAGAATTGCACCTCAGTCCATATCTGCAGATGCAAATAGACCTTCAGTACCTTTGTCTCTTCAAGTCACTTTTAGTCAGTCAGTCTCTTTCTTAATCTCTCTCTCTCCTCCTCCCTCCAGTCTCTGAACCCTCTGTCCCTGACTCCCTGTGTACCATTTGCTGTGTCCATATGAGATTTGCAGGCAGTAGTCTGTCAACAGCAGAGCAGCAAGGAGACTGGAGCTCCCAGAGCGGCAACAGGGAAAGGTCACCAGTGAGTGAAAAATGTAAATATTCAGCCATCCAGCAGCCACAGTCACGGAGAGACAGGGATGAAAATAACTCCTATTACACAGCACCGACAGGGAGGGAACACAGAGGACAGAGAGGGTACAGACAGACTGTGAATGAGAGAGTGAGATGGACACAACTTTTAAAAAGTTAGGCTAAAAAACACATGGAAAGGACAGTTGGAGAAGAAGAAGATTTGAAGCGAAAATGAAAAAAAACACAGTAGAATACGGAGAAGCGGGACATTGTGTATATGTGGGTCTTTTCGGTTTTGTGTGTAAAAGACCAAAAAAGCCAGAAAGCAAGAAGCAAGAGAGACAGTGAGGTCGGTAAAAGGTGTTTTAGTGAGGGGGGTTCAACCAGTGGGTGTGTGCCTCTTTATCCACTCTTTATCCACTCTTTATTGAGTTAAAGCCTGGGTAATGAGACAGGGGACAGGAATAAAGACCTGTGAGGGGGGTCTTCTCTCGCTCCATTCATTTTCTTTTGTTCTTTTCAACTCTCACTCTCAATCTGCTCATCCCCGCCACGCTACCTCCACCTCTCTATGGCATTAGACCACTTCAGAATGTCTGGCCCATCTCCGCAAATGGCTGAGACTGAAGAAAAGTACCACCACAGTTATCTGGGGTTGCAAACAATGAATCCAAATTGCTGCTGAGACAGAGAGTTGCCCAGGGCGGACTGTGTGGGTTTCTACTGAGAAAAAAAAAAAAAAGAAAAAAAAAAGAATAAAAAAAGTTCCCAGTTCAGTGGATTTGGTAAAAATCAGAGTTCTGTGGAACACCAAGTAGAGTTTTTTACACTTCCAGCAAAAAAATACACTCAAAGTCCACAAGCCTTAAAAACATTGTAACATTATGTATCCACTCTTGAAATGCTGTCAGTTACAGTTGGAGTGCGCATAATCAGATACTTAAAAGCATATCTACTACTTATTCACACTCTTTCCAGGTACATGCTGTCAAGACACACACACACACACACACACACACACACACACACAGGGAAAAGCACACACCCATCGACACAAAGGATCTTGCCCGTCCTGGTGGCACTGATTGATTCTATTGCTCCTTGTCCCCTCCTCTTGTTTAGTGCGAATCGAATGTAATTCCCTGCTTGTGCCTCTCCATCAAATCAGACAGTGGAGTTTGTGCTGGCCGGCGGGGGCACAGAGGTGGGGATAATTATGATATTAATACGGAGGGGGTCTGAGGGGAAACTTCATTTGTCCTGCTGCCTGCCACGAACACAGAGAGGGGTCAATAGCCTCTCCTGCTTTTCCTACTTTAAAGAGGAAGAGAGAGGGATGAGATAATGAAATGACTAGTAAGGCAGGAGGGAATGCTGACGACCTTGTTTCTTCACAGCTATCACTTTCTCCCTCTTACCTTCCTCAGCTTAGGCCACTGTGCTCTAGTCTCTGTCTCACATGAATACATTATTAATACCATCATTCACTGCAGTTACATTTTTCTTATTACATTAGTCCTTCAGAGTATAATGACTTTGGAACCACTTGAATTAGTGTTATGCAGGAAAATGAGTCGTCACTGTTGTCCCTGTGATCATTCTACCACTGTTAGACAGTATTTCGGGCAATTTTAATTTATAGAATCATTCAAAGGTCACTTAATTGGACAGGCAGAGTGATAACTTTGTGATTAAAGAGAACCCTTGGTGGCTCGGTGGTGCTGTCCATGGTGCTGAAACGTAACCTTTTTCAAGCTCCTCACCACAACGGCGCCTTTGAAAGCTATTTTCATTTTCCTTTCTGGTTCTGCTCATTCATCAAAACCCACCCAGTGCTTTTTAACTCCCATGCTGTGCTCTTCTCATAACAAGCTTACCAATCTCTACAGATCAATACATCTGATCGAGGCTGTCAGCAGATCATGTGCAGGAACCAACGCATGTACACATCATGCCCCGACACCAGACAAGACAGAGAGAGGCCTCTCTCGCCCCGGTTAATTGAATGGGAAATGTTCAGTAGCTCCTTTGCTGTGCTGATCCATTGGTCTGTGAGCTAGCAGGATTCAGTAGCTCCAGAGCGGACATGCCTCCAGGCTAAAGACAGACAGATGGATTCTTTATATCTACGAGAGTCCTCTATTCATTCAAATCAGTTTAGTTGCCTCTGTGTTGAGCACTGGGAGACAGGTGCCGGATTCAGAGTGGCTCAGGTGATGTGTGATGACGGAGCAGAGCTGTCAGGTCCAGATTCACATCAGATACGTCCACACTATGCAAGGCTACATAATGAATATTTCACTGAGATAAATCATGGATGAGCCTGGGCACCTTTCTGTTGATTTCACTGAGAGGGTAGAGAGTCAGAAAAACCTGGTGAGGTTTTGACTGGCTGTCTACAACCTCAGGGCAAACGGAGGCAGTAGAAATATAATTGCCTTTAGCTATGCAGGCTGTTGTTTGTATCACATGGAAATGCACCTCTACAGAGTATGAGCTCAGATTTATAGCATATGAATTTGACTTCACCGCCTGACATTACTGTTAAATTCAAAACCCCAGCTCTGGACTGGCAAGAGAACAGGTGGCAGTATATGCAGTGGGGAGAGTGTGTCTGTATATCTGTCAGCGTCTCCACATGTTTGTCTTTGTGTGAGTGCGGATCAGACTTTGCCGCTCTGTTACTGCACTATGGTGGGGGACTACTGTGCTTTCGGCAGCATGCTGCTGCTGGCAGGCCCCCACTCTTTCCGCCATGAGGAGAACAGCTGCTTCACAAGCATGTCGGGGTGTGAGCCATGTCCCTGTGGCTCCCCTCGTCTCCTTCACTTCTCCTCCTCCTTGTCTGCAGTCACACAGACACCGTGCGTCTGACATTAACCCCCTCCGTCCCCCGTGCTCATAAACATTCATATAAGTCTCTCTCCTCGCTATCAACTTTTCCTCTAGTCTTCTGAGCACATCTGCTACCCTCTCTTTCCTCTCAGCGAGAGAGAAAAAAAAAACATGGAGTTAGTTCTAAGTTGGTTTCTGCCCAAAACAGTGACACTGGGACTTCTGACCTCTAAACAAATTGAAGGTTACTCTGGTGTTTAATTAATGGCCCCTGCTGGAGCGCTCTCTCCCCATACGATGAAAGGGAGAGAAGTTGAGTTAAACCCCAGAGGCAACCCTCTCCTCCTCTCCTCCTGGCAGACTGATCTGTTCCTCAGTGCCTGCGACCTTTTCTCTAGGCCCGTCGCCTAGCCCACCAGCACGGCCAATTATCACAAATCCCCCGCCGCATTTGTCTTGCCATTTTCACTCTGCAGCCAAAGAGGCGTGCGTGGCCATAGACTCATGCAGCCTCCTAACCAGCCTGAGCCCAGACGGGGAAACAGAGGCCCACAACAGGTATGTGGTGCTTAAATAATTCAGTTATCCTGAAAGGTTAAGGCTCTGCCAGTAAGACGAATTGACATTCTTCTAGCCCAAGAGTCATGCACCCTCTTTCAGAAGCAGTAGCCATCGACATGTTTACATTTTGTGACTTCAAGATTGTTATTGACGCCAATATTTTACATGTTATTCTGCTTCGCTCTCCTTCCGTGGCAATCGCAAATGAGCACAGAGGACTAGTTCACTGACCAGAGAAGGAGGCTTGAAGATGCAAGCCTGTTGAAGAGCAGTCATGAGTCTGATTTGTTGCTTTCTGTGTTGTGCTTGATGAGCTTTCTTGTCAGCAGCCCTTTGAAGCCTCTCCAATAATAAGATAATAAGACGTCCCTGGGCATTGTGTCACCAGCCAGGCTTATTTGTGTTTACTTCCTGCCCGTGTGTGTTAGAAAGCAGAGGGAAGGCAAAGAATCTGCGGCAAGCCTGATGTGTGCTCTGCCAATCTTACATCGGGCCATGTCATTTCGCCGGCTCGGGCTTGATGGCAGAAGCGTGCGCGCATCTCCCAGCTTCCCAGAGAACACTGGTCACAGCTAATGACCAGAACTGTCTGATTTGTCCTGCCCTGATTACTCCTCTGAGCCCCAATTAGCCGTGGATGAGGGTTGACATCCCGACACAATCACTTGGACGTGTCATAGAGGGAGAGATGAGCTGGGGGCAGAAAGGGGTAGAGGTAAGGGGCGGCAGACAGGGGGACGTGTGAAGACCGCGCAGAGCAAAGACGCGTCGGTATGAAAGCGCTGTCGAAGCAGAGCGATTCACTTTGCATTCAGGCAGATATTGATCTCAATTTCCCTTTAACCTGCTGCTACTCATCAACATACAAACCAACAGCTCTGGCTGCAATTTCTATAATTGGCAATTTTCATTGTGAATATCTGTCTGTCTGTGGACATTATCTGGATCGGATCTCAAACAGGTTGATTTCTCCGCAGGATGAAGAGACTAAGACCTATTTGTGGAAAAGATAAGTATTTGGCCAGTGTGACTGAGTCATTTCACGACCTGAAATTAATAGTTGTAGGGATTTTATTTTGGATAAGAACTATGTCATTTAATTCCTTCATTGTCAGTGCAATGTCTCCCATACATATTGTCATTCTCTCTTAAATATTTGTCCTTCTCTTTTCTAACCTGTACTCTCATCTGGTCTATGGCCCCCACTCCATCTCACCTTCTATCTGTCTTTATTTCTCTCCACCACTCTGTCTCCCCAGGATTGCTGAGCGATCTCTACTCTGCGAGTTTTGAGAAAAATCTCTCTCTTTTTTTTTTTTTTTTGGCCTGCACTCATTGTCTCTCAGCAGGGGGCAGTGGAAAAGTAACTACAAGGGCACATAAAGCCTTCAGAGTCAAACCAGACTTCTTTTAGTCTTTTTTGATCTGAGTAGATGTCATATTGAACGCACATGCACACACACCCTTCAGTGGAATGGCTCTGCTCCTAGCTCTGTCTGCTCCTCCATCTCAAAACACACCCACGCGAAATCGGGAAGGCACAGAGATTGAGAGGAGGAGGAGGAGGAGGGAGGGAGGAAGAGGAGGAGGGAGAAAGCAAAAAATGTGCAAGGGTGGTGGTGGGGGGGGTTATGTCAGGAGGGAAGGAAACAAGAGGAGGGAGGTGTGAGGATTAGAGTTAGAAGATTAGAGGTAGAAGATGATATCATTTGGTAGAGATGAGCGGGAGCAAACGAGCAGTGCAAATCACCTGACGTTAACGAGCTGCCTCGTAAATTACTGCAGCCGAGTGTGTGCTTGAAGCTGGATCCTGGTAGGGCCGTGTAGTGCAAAGGAGGCATAACGCTTGTCTTAGCGTTATTTACTACCCCTCCCAAATTTATATAGGTTTTTTCCCCATTGCCCCAGAGCCGAATATTGGCCTCCTGTGGCTGCATCAGAGGACGTTTCCTTATGAATAAGGGACGTTTCAGTCAGTCTGAGTGCCCCCTGTGTGGCATCCTAACCCCCATACAATCTCAAAGTGATAAACTGCAGTCCTGACATACCCAACCCAACAGAGCTTAACAACCAAAAGAAAAGAAAAAAAAATCTTAACTTCTCCGCTGACCTTCTCAGAAAACTCATCTTTGACAGTTGCTTATCTCCATGTGGACTTCACTGTAAACACTATATGTTATTTACTGTGTTTACTTCTCAATTCTAAGACTGGGGCAAAGCAGGCATTGGGAGTCATTACATTATATTAAAATGTAGATTTTCAGAGATATCTTATCTTATATTTATATTTTCTTTGCTAAAATTCCTTACGCCGGATACACAAATCCAACAAACGTTGCAGCAGTTCAGGTGGAACAAAGACGTGTATAAACCAGCAGGATGAGGAGGAAGCAGGCCAAAGAGAGAGTGGGGGGAGAGACAGAGCAGGGATATGAATGGCAGGGAATTGGACATCCTCTCTTCTTGTGCTCTTAGGGGGTGAAGCTGGGCGGGTTGGAGGAGGGAGATATACATTTATATTTTAGCCAGGAGCCCAGCAGTAAGAGAATGACTTTCATTGGCTGGATTCTAAATATTACATGACTTCCTGATGGCAGCATGCTGTCTGAGGTGCTGTCTGGCCTGGTATTAACCTGTCCGGATAAATCAGTCGTTTACACAACTCTGTTCCTCTGTCCAGAGCACTCTTTCCCTCCCTTCTTACCTCATTTTCTTTCTGCTTCTCTTTTCTCCAAGCCTCCAGCTTCACCTGCTTCTCATGCACCATTTCTGCCTCTAGTGCGCCTGCTATGGCGCAACCCACTTTGTGTGTGTAGAGCGTGTGTATGTGGAGTTACTCTGTGGTCCTCTGCCAAGGCCCCTAACGTCATATGCAGCCTGGCAGGTGACAAATAGTTTTTTAATTGCTTGCACCAGGAAAATCATTAGTCTCTTCCCTTTCCTTGGTGGGACCATGCAGGACGTGTGTGCAATAATAATAGCCTCAGTCCCGTTTCCCGTATGCTATTTTTAGAACAGGTATTTTAAGGCCCTGCGTGTGTGTAAATGTACATATGATTGTGTGGGAGTGCGTGCGCGCGCGCTGCTGTGTGGATGCACGCGCACTCGGGAAGGGTGGGCTAAATGGTCCAGCGGTGCTTTTCCTCGCTTGCGAGCGAGGATGGTGTGTTTGTCAACCCTGCTCCTGCCTCATGAGAGTTTTTCTCATTGCTGTTGCTATTCCCCAGCCCCTGGGAGCATGCTGTTTGTCTCCGTGCATGTGTATTTTTTTCTGTGTGTGTGTGTGTGTGTGTCTGTGCGAGTGTGTGCGCCTCCGTGTCTGGCAGGCTCTGGCCTAGGCCATTGTGCTGTAGTGCATTACTGTAGCAATCCTCCGACACAGTGGCCAGCCAGATGAAGCCGTCCAGTTTATGGAGCAACCTGCAAACTCCAGCTGCTTTTGGTTGGGATTGTGCTTAGTGGTGAGATATAGTATTGATTTTCTCCCCTCGGTGCCCTTGCCATCCCTGTGTAGATATGCACCAGTGCTCAGCATCCATTCACTGAGAAAAGGGAAAGCGGGGGAGAGAGCAGAGGATGGTGTTTATGTGACGATACTGACCCCATTCGTTCACACGGAAAAGGCCGAGGAACGTGAGGTGGCTAGACGGCAGAGGGGAATCGAGTTTGCGAGGCTCAGATTGCGAGACGAAGCCTGAATTTGATTTCTGTGTTATACGAGCATTAGTTATCATATGGCTCGGCATCTGAGGCTGCGTGTGCGCGTGTGTCTGCACTCTCCGTGCGGACGGCTTGTGTGGACTCGCGAAAGGCTGCGTGTTTGTGTGCGCACATGTGCAATAGCAAGCAATTTGAGTCTGTGCAGTTGATGTTTTCTCGCCCTTGCTTTGAATCCCAGTGGGGAGCCGTGTTCAGCGCTGTTCCAAAGCCGTTCAGATCCCGCCCTCCCTCCACTCCCTGCCTTCCCTCGTGTCCTCTATTCCTTTAGCAACACGGTAAAATCAAACACACGGCCGGTCATTACTTGAAACGTTTTTTGTGGAACCCCCCCTAGCCACACAGTTGCAGTTTAAGTAATGTAAGCGCCTCATTACACTAAGTATTTCAAAGATAAATGATACAACTTTTTAAAAATCCCATTAAGTATTGTATAAAAATATTAGTGTATGACCTTTCTGTGAATTTGAAGCCTGTGAAATGTTAAAGCAGTGAAAATGAAATTGAACCTTTTAGTCCGCAAGTGTTAATGATGCCTCTAGGTGTTAAATACATCAGACCTTAAAGTATTGGCAACTACGGTACTCTTGTCCTTATCTGACACACATTGTCACACACACAGCTACCGTTAACTGGGCCGAATCTCCAACAGAGAATATATATGGAAAACTTTTTCAACTTCCCTTTCTTTTTTCCCGTCCAGAATTGTTTCAACTAAAACATAATTCATATTTTTCCCGTCCAAAACCTGTGCTGTACATCTTAATGTTTAGTGGAAGGGCACTGGCTTTAACAACAGATGTTGTTTAAATACAAGTTCTCTGATTGCTTAAGATTATCCAACTGTGTTATAAAAGTTTGTTTAAAAAAAAAAAAGTACAAAAAAGTTTAGTTTTTTTTCAATATCCCACAGTATTGTATATTTTACAGCCTCTACCAATAATGAATTTAACTGAATCAAAGTAGGGGAGACCAGCCCATGAATACTCGTATCTCTCGTGTGACAGTCGTAGGATGACTCACACCAGAAGACGTACACATTTCGGAGCCGGCTGGCCAATATGTTGAAAGCCACTACTCTGTATATGTATGTGTGTGTATAATCAGACTGTTTTTATCCGAGCCAAGCAGCCCTACCCTGGCAGTGCTGAGACTGGGGAGACCCGGTCTCTTTCCAGATTCATCTCTCCAGCTTTGTTTGACTAAGTAGTGCCATGGTGTTGGTGTTGGAGAGGGCTGGAGTGGTAACAGCAGCAGCAGCAGCGCAGCGTATGCGTGGGTTGCCTGAGCCAGTGGGGCTTGGCACGGAGAGGCAGCATATGTTCATGGCCAGCTTCCTTCCTCCTCTCAAATCCTTTTCTCTTTCTCTCTCTCTCTCTTTCTCTCTCTTGTCTCCCTCCTCCGTGACCCCCTCCTCCACTTCTTTTGGCTTTGAGCGTCCTGGTATCACCTGTGGGAGGCAGCATAGAACAGAGATCAAAGGACACCCGGGGATCCCAGTGTCCCCCAAGGACAACCCACCACGTCTCACTAATGCCACAGCCCTTTCTTCTCGCGGAGACACAGACATATGCTCCGCTTTGTAATTTGATCACCTGGCATATGATCAAAGAGTTTTTGGTGCTGCAGGTAATACGTTATGGCTCTAATGAGACTCTAATGGGTTTATTTTTAATTCCTTTTCCGAGGCTTGGTCAGTAGCACCTTGACCCATCTCTGCCCTCCATAAACCCTGGCTGTTAGCCAAACATGTCAGAAGCAAGCTTTTCTGAATAGTGCCAACTAACCGGTAGATGTGGACCACCATCCTGCTGCACAGCAAAGAGTTAACTGTGTCCCAGAAAGCCCTAACCAGCTGCTTCAGCCTTTCACACCTTCTCTCCTGCTGCCTGCTCTCCTCCTTGCCTCTTGGACCAGTAAATGAACGCTCATTTGCAAGTTAGATAAATCCTTTGAATGTATTATTGATGCAAACAAATTAGCCTGTAGGCCCCAGACAATACCTAATGGAGCCTTGGCTTATGGGTGAGGTAGTTTCCAGCGAGGGCACTGTCGGTGTTCCAGGATTGATGCCTGCTCTTCTGCCCCGTAATTATTTCTCTTACAAATTATTCAGCTGTTCTGATGCAGTTTGGGGTTTAAAGCAGCGCTTCTTATTGCTGCCTATATGATTCCAGGCCTCAGCCCAGCCACATCCATTAGTTTATTAAAGCAAAAAGACATGGGCAATTAGATAACTGGGATAAAGCCACCAAAATGAGGGGATGTGTTATTCAAGTTTATGCATGCTGCTCATAATTCACTGGGGTTTATGTTTGGGTTGCTTTTTTCAAGGATATTCTCTTATCTTGTTGTACACAGACACATGCACACATTTTAACAGCCTTGTATAAGCCTGTTCACGTATTTACAGAGTCTCCAACTGAGGCCCGTTCACAAATATGCATAGAAGCACTGGCAGAAAGTGCGTGGCTAAGACAAGCGAGGAGGGGACACATATGGACACACATACACACCGACAGAAAAAAAAAAATAAAAAAAATAAGCAAGTGCGTCTAATTTATGCTTGCTGGCAATGTAGAGGCAGAGGTTGTAAAAGCATGGGAGGAAAAACTGAGAGAGGAGATGAGAGAAAGAGAGAACTAGCATACTGTCCTCAGTGATTAGGACCCGGTATTGATCAGAGGAGGTAATGGGAAGGCTGGCTGAGAGGGGGAGGGAGAGAACAGACCCCAGGGCTCAGACCCCAACTCTCTGGTGGCCTCCGCTCTGTTCCGCTCCTGCGAGCTGACCAGAGCCACTGGGAGATTCATCAAAGGGTCTTATCCTTCTATCGGTTCCATTTGCACTCGCACAAATTCATGTGCATTAAAGCATGCAGACAGGTTCCTCTGGCCTTTGAAAAAGTCTCTATTTGATGACATCATTTCCCTTTTTGTTCCGTTGTTAGACATCATAAATTAAAGCGGATACGTTATCGCCGGGCTGCTGAGAACAGTCAGTCTTCTAAGCGCAGTAGTTGTGTGCAGCGCTAATCACCGGCAATCATGACTTCCCTTGTCTCTCGCTGACATAGACCTGTCCAGTTAACGATTGCAGTCATACCTTTAAGTTTTAAAAGCATGATTGAACCTGCTGTTGTTTCAAAGTTATCATTTCACGTCCGCCACTTTCAAACACATCGCAGAACAACAATGGAGTCAGTCAATAACCGAATGTTGTGAGCGCGCTAGCAATCAGGCAACAGATCAAACACAGACACGGCATCAGTCAGCTGGTCATGATGGTGTGTCCATATTCTCCCCCCAGTGTTCAGTGTGTGTAGAGGAAGTATTCATTACTCTGTTCTCTCTCAGGGCCAGACCAGTGTTAATGCATTTTCTCCTCTTAGTCTCTTTTTCTCTCCTCCTCTTCTCCCTCCGCCTGCTTTTCAGCTGACTCTGGGCTTTGCCAATCTTATTTGCCTTTCGATCCAGATCAATCTTCATCTTATCTACTGCTCCTGAATCATAAACATTTCATAGGCTCAACCTTGACTCTGACAGACATGCAACGGTGAGGGTTTGGCGTGAGGTTTCTGAGGAGGCACGTTCATGTTGGACTTCACTCGGCCCGAAGAAAGCACTGAACCCTGCCAGACACCACAAGCCTCAACCCTGCACAGGTGTCGCAGTGTCTCACCACGCGACACACACACACACACCGGTACAAGCCTATGTGTGTGTCAGTGTCCTCCCATGCGCACACATATATAGGACATGTCTGGTTTGTATGTGTATATGTGCGTAATGTATTATTCATAAGGAGAAGCATTCATCTCAGTGAGACACCTTCAACAATTTGGAGACGTGGTGTGCTTAACGGCTTAATGTAGTAGCTGCAATTTGGCCCTCCTCTGGCTGATTAACACTGGCACTCCAGTCCTCACTGCGCTTTGCCTCACGATGGATTAGGTGTTACGAGAAACATGGCTTCCGAGGGAGTTGATAAATATTACTCCAAATTTACCTGACACTTTCTGATTTGAAAGCCTTTCAGAATGGCCGCTATGCTGTTCAATTTCCGTCCCACTCTTCAGTCAGCATCACGTGAAGGTTGAAAGAGGTGAACGCTAACCATTTTCATTGCAAAACAAGAATGACCTTGAATTGTTTTGTTTTTTTTTTTTTGTTTTTTTTTTTTTTTTTTGTATAACAACTGCCCCGCTGTCTCTGTGCGGGTAAATGGGAGGATACACTTTCCTTTTTCTCATTTCCCCTCTGTCTCGGCTGCTCTCTTTTTTATCCCCACCTACATTTTAGCAAAACAGCAGGTCAAACTTTCACTCTGTGTGTGTGTGTGTGTGTGAGTACTGCCAACAGTAGAGCAGTCAGCAAAGTGCCACCTCAGCACCTGTGCTTTAATGATTAATACCATATTGATGGTCTCAATTAATTTCCTATTACACCACCAGAAGGCTGCGGTCGCTCTGTCTCTGTCACGGCCCTGCACTTGTTTTGGGAAGCCTCTTTGTGGCAGCTGCTGGATGGAGATAGTATGCTTCCCACCAGCTCACACACACAGTTTTAAAGACAGATGTACCAAACATGCACACACACACTAGTATCTTATGGAAATACACACACACACACACACACACTATTACACGCTGCTTTGCTCCTCGCATTTCACACGCTTGCACGTAGATAAACAAATATAATGTAACTCTGTCATTTTGTTGAATCATTTTTAAAGGGAACTTTTTCTGTTTTTGTTGCAGTGTTCAGCAGTGATCAAAGAACCCTTTATAGCCCCAGAGATTCAGCTGGTGAATGTTTTTTAGCGATTTTTACAAACCAGTGCTCTCACCTGTTTGTGTGACTTTGGTAAAGCACGGCCCCCTGTGTTTTGCATTTGAACCTGGTGTGATACATCGCGATGCGTTTTAGGTTTAAAGCCTTGCTTCTTGCATAAGCCCCTCCCCTGCAGTGTTACATATTTGTAACAGTGTGTAAGCTCCTGATTTATTCCCATGGTGATCGCTCTCTGAGCTGGAATTTGACAGCATATTCCCATGACTTCAGAAATCTGTGAACTTGCTCCTTGGATCAACTCGCGGACAACACTGCCCCCGTAGAGAGGCTGGGGAAGTGCGTCCATTCGTCGATCAGATTGGCAGACCTCTGATTGTGCCTTTTCTCTTTGTCTCTTCATTACCTTTTCATATCCCATTCACAACTTCTTATCTGACCACTTCATACTTCACCCTATAAACCCCTCTATCTCTTTCTAATATGCACTGTTTATCTCAGCCTCATTCTTTCATTCTGTCTCTCACACAGTCACACGCTCACACGCTCTCTTTATTTTTCATTTTTCATGTGGATCCAATACACACCATTGGTTGCTAGGAAACCATTTGAGCATTTTTTTTCCCAGGGGCAGACGTTTGATTACCCATTTGTATGGTGTGTATGTGTGCGCGTAGAGGCCAGTGTGTGTGTCTCCAGAGAGAGGTCTTGCCAAGCCGAGCTCAGGGGCTGCTCCAGTATTCAGCCCAGTAATAATAATGAGCCCCTCACCATGTTTGACAGAGCACACAGGCTCAGCAGTCCTGTGGCCATTGCTGTTGTCATTCTGTGATGCGTTTGTGCTGTGGGTACATATCTACATACAATATATGTGCGTTTATGCTCTAAGAGTTTGTGCTTGACAGGGTCAGTTTTCTGTTACAACCTCAACAGTTGTTGTTGTTGCCGACAACCAGGGTTATCCATTGTTGTTCAGTGAGCTATTGCAGAGGCAGATAGTGGCCAGGTTGGACTGTCTTGCAGCTGGACACACATCAGTCCTCCCTGCGACACCCTGTTTAGAAATGCACCAGCACACCCTGCTCCCCCGGCTGCTCCTGTGAAGTCCTGATTCGCTCACAGACACGGGCAGAGGCACATAAATAGTACGTCTTGTCGACTGGCACGGGGAGAAAGACAACACACACAAACAAATCAGACGCAGCCCTGATATGAAAGGCGACGAGAGCGGAGGAGCGAGAAGGAGAGGGGTGGCATTAACTGTATTTGCATCTCCAAATGAATTGCGCTGTGCCCTAAGAGGAACAGACGAAAATAAGAGAGCAAGTACCTGGAAAACAAAGCCAGAAGTTCAAAGGTTATTATGAGGCAAAGGGAAAAGAAAAGGATCATGAAGAGATGGTTCCCCCTGTGTTTGAGAGGGCTCGGTAACTTCCTTTCAATCCTTTTACTCCGGTGTGACTTTGTGTCACCTGGCTGGCCACTGAATATCAGGATCAGTGCCATGGGCTCTGCCAAGACAGCCGGATGGGCTCCTGATGGCCCTTTCTCTGCTTTCCCCTGGGCAGCAAGGCTTTTTCACTTGGGACCACCACAACTAATGGAGAGAGTAGTGTGTGCTGTAAGGGCCTTAGGAAGAATAAGTGGCTGTAAACTCTGAGTTGAGTTGTGGCAGCTAAAGGGGCTTCAGTGCCTCACTGCCCGGCTTACCGCCTGACTTACTGCCTGCCTGCTTGGCATCTGGAATGCTCCTCCATATTCAGCCTCTGAATGCTGGCCTTTTGCACTTTTATTGTAATGCATGCAGACGCTTGGCACAGCAACAAACACACTCCACCTTTTACTCTGGTGCACTGCACAAATAAAATATTTCAAAGCAGGGAGGAGCCTCGCGCACAAAAATAGTAGAGCACTTTTCTTGCAGACTCACTCACAGACACGTAGGATTGCAAAATGCACTCACATATCTGCACAATTACACACATAAGTGCACACACACGCACACACGCACACACACACACACACACACACACACACACAGACTCGCATTCCCCCACCCAGAGTGAAGCAGTTCTGCCCCTCTAAGCTGAGTTATTTAAAGCCCCGCTCTCAACTCCATCGGAGTGATTATGTGCTACTGAATTAAACATCACAGGCCTCAGCCCCTGGCTTCCTCTGAAACACACTCAAACATGCTGGCCTCTTCCTGTTCCTCAAAAGTTCCAAGTGCTGCCTTTCATATCTTCCAGCCAGTACACTAGGTAGTGGAGGTAAAGAGGTGGAGTATGAATCTTCTCTAAATCGGGGTCTCCTGCTGTGCCCCCTGCTGTGCGGTTCCTCTGACAAACCTTGGACAGAGCCAATTGAGGCAGCGCATTAAGAAACCTCCTGTAAACTGGCTCTTACCCCGGGATTGATACCCACCCCGGGCGACTCTTTAGCTTGGCACTCAGGCAGTGTTGGTGGAGAGCTTGATGCAGTGGAGGGTGAACTGTAGCAGTTAACTTGAGCGTTTACTCCTGACACCCCAATTAGGTTGTCTGTATTCTAAACTGGGAGCATTTAAACAAAGGGTTTGTCATAGACGACCCAGAGAGGAGTGGGTTCAGATAGGGGTCTTCTACGCTGCCTCGACAGGAGCTTCGGGCTGTTTGTTGCCATTTTGGGAGGGTTTGATGTGGTGTTTTGTTTACCCCAGTGTGTGTGTGTGTGTGTGTGCGGGGCGAGGGATCGTGTACGGCATGTGCGCTTCCGTGAGCCGGCATGAGGCAAGGCACCAGTCAGCCACCCCCACATTTCAAAACACACCCTTTAGCAGTGAGCGTAGCGGTTCGAGTCAAAATCGAAGAAGTCTTGTAACTTGTGGAGGTGAACGTACAGCACCGCAGAGGCAGTTGACCTTGAAATGAGCAGTGGTGTTCGGGGACATGCAGGGGAGGCCACTGTTTAAGACTGCAACCTCAGTGCCAGAGGCCAGGAGGCTGCCTAATGACTGGCACCTCACGCTATCCATCACCATGCCACTGCCAGGGCAACTACCCCCGCATAGCCGAGCGAGCAGGACCTCAATCACGCCTCGTACCTACTGAACGGACGATAAGCACGCAAAACGAAACACATATGTAGAGTTTAAAGTCGTCCCATGTGCCTGTGAAACTGCACAGCCAAATGCGAAAAATGCACACAAAGGCTCCAGTATGCAACGCACACACAGTCAGCATGAATATGCAGCCAGTGCCCTCAGACTCACACTCACACCTCATTGCACTCATTCTGCATGCATACTGATATATGTACACCAACTAACATACAGAAATCTGCCTCTAGACACTCATTCACATACTATTTATATTTTAATGTTGGCTGACGAAGATACAAAAGGCAAAGATACATTCATAAACGAAAAAAAAGAAAAAAAGTACACCAACGCACGCACGCCCTCCCCTCTCTATTTATGCCTTGATGCTGAATGTTTGTGACAAAACAATTGACTGCTCCAGCTTTCAAGATATTTTGCATTGAAATGGAGATCCCTGTAGCCTACTAGTGCAATTCTCCCATGAAGAACTGTCTCATTTCTTTCCTCCTTTGCTTATTTTCTCCATTCCTTCCTCAGAGTGAAAGTGGAAGGGGAGATGAGGGAGGAGGGGGGGGGCTTTTCCCATACCTGAGCCCGTGTCTGCTCTGCAGCCTCCTTCGATGTGACAGGCTTTGAAGCCCCCCCCACTCCACAGTGTGGGTTATTTTATCAGAGTGGAGCAGGGTTTCCCCCATTACTCCCTGCCTCATCCACGTTCCATGAAGCATCCCCTCTCAATTAAGATCCTTTCATGCTAATGGTGTTCTTATCGCTCCCGTGCACGAGTTGTGAAAGCGAGGCCTACTACGGTAAAGAACAATCATGGAGCAGAGCTGCCTGAATGACAATATAAGAGCTGTTACTCTCATTCTTCTTTCTGTCTCTCTGTCTTGCCGTGTATTTCTATTTCAAAATCTGCCTCTTCCCCCTTGCCTTTCCTGGCTCTTAATGAGCTTCGCTGGATTGTCGGAGTAGCGGCTACACGGAGGACTTCCAAGAGAGTGGCAGATTCGTGGCCGGTTCACAGAGACATAACGAGAGAGTGGACACTTTACTTGAACGCTCGCACCAGATTTTACCAATAGATGTTCTTTGTACCAAAGTCTCAGTTCGTTATATCCCAGCTGCAGTTCAACACACACATTCACCATCACACATTCAGCGCAGAGGAGAAGGTCATTGTATTCGTCTCCGCTGACATCTAACTCTGTCTGTGTCCTTGGATCCATTAGTGAATCGCCCTCTCTTTCTCTTCCTCCTTGTCTTTTGGAGTAGAACAGGGTGTATGACTTCAGGACGAGGTAGACTGTCACTGAGAGATCGCAGGAGCACTGGCTGCCTCTAAGTGCGTGGGTGCCAGATAAACCTGTTGCCTGGCTACAACGGCACCTTTATCCTTCGGTTGCGATGGCGATGTCTTGCATATTACATATGCACATGTGTGCTAATGTGTGTGTGAGCCTTTGCGCGCCGCCGTCTTTCCATGTGTCGCGTGCGATGCGTGTCAAAGACGTGCTGATATTTCACGTGAACGCATGCTTTTGTGTCTTGGCATATTTCTGCGGCGTTCGTGAGAGAGACGGGTGGAAGGGGGAGCAGCAAGGCGCTCCACCACCCACTCAGCAGGCCTTCCGCCCCCATGGCTGACTCCCCAAGACTCTGCTAGTAATTATCTCAACATCTATCCATCTGTTCTAGGGAGGCGCAGTAAACATTAACACAACACAGCAACATCCAAATGCTGGCTAGAGACACGCTACATTTTCTGCATACATGATACAGTCACGCTTTAACACATGTGGATTGTTGGCGCTCACGCTGACAGGCAATGACAAGCTCGCTCGCAGGATAATATCATACGAACACATGTGCAGAACTGTGCATGAATGTTGGGGCTTATTGTCTCGTGCTGCAGAATGAATTTGGTGCCCGTCCAATGGCTCCATGATGGTACCGTGTGATGGATAAGAATCCAAAGGGCCGACAATCTTTTCACGACCATATGCACACCACAGGTTCCTGCAACTGTATCCCAGTCGTCCCTTCCACTGCGGAAGCGAGGCTGGAAAGCTGCCCTGAGATCCGCATGGGAAATGAGAGGAAAAACAACCAAAAGACTACATTACACAATTAATCAATAACTTAATGAGATCTCATTTTCTCTAGAAAAGACTATCCAGGCAAAAAGTTCCCCCTCAGCCTTTTCCCTTTACTCCTGGAGAACCAGCTCCTGATATTACACTGTGGAAAAGAAAGCAGCCAGCAGGAAATTAAATTAAATTACCATCCTGATAGATTTATGTGACGCTTTACATTTTCATTGTGTTGTTTTCCTCCGAAAGTGGAGGTAGGCCTGAGTTGGGAGAGTTAAATATGTTGTCAAGAGGGGAGAGTGAAGCAAAACAAGAGTGGGGGGAAGAGAGTGAAAGTTCCAGACCTTCTCCGCCTCTGGCTCTCCCCTTAGATTCAGAGAGCAGTTTCTTAATAGTGAAGCACAGCAACGCGAGGATTAGTTGCTTTTGGATCAGCTGTGGGATGCCACGTGGTATTCCTTTTGCAGCTTTCACTGCTGCTTTGTGTGAAAACGTAGGAAACAGGTGGGAGTGTGGGTGTCGCGAGGAGGAGATCGTGCGCGGTTATTTTCATATGACCCTTATGCGTCCTTTCAGCGAATACATATAAAGTGTCTGTTACGCTATGCTAATGACTTTCCTCGTCCTGTGTGTGTGCACCCGTGCCTGTATGTTTGTGCACACTTTTGCATGTGGTGTGTGTCTTTGCATATTCACGCTCATCTGCACCCATACATCCTCGCCCTCATCATTTATGTATGCTCACAAGTGAATGAAGCTGTCTACATTCTGTGCGCTCATTCCAAGCAAAGATGGAGGGCATCTCTTAGCTATTGACACAGCTGGTGATGCCATCTGGGGGCATCACACACAGCCTGTACCATCTCCATCCGAGCAGGCCTGCCGTCGTCACCCAGTGTCCGTAGCGATGACAGGGGACAAGGAAAGCAGAGAGATAACACGCTGCAATGTCCAGCTCCAGCTTCTGGCACACATGGCGGGGGGAAGGTCATCTGTCTTCCCGCGGTTGTTTTACGTGCTACCGCGCTATGACTGCCCAGACACATCAGAGATGGTAGTAGCAGTTTGTATGTTTGTGATCCTTTTACAAAAGTAATTGTTTCTGTGTATCTCTGTGCCCCCCAACCACACCCCTGTCTGACGCGGCGGGGAGGGGGGAGGAGGGGGCAGATTAATGGTACACACTGAGAGGGAGCACAGACCTTACAGTAGTGGCACTTTGATTTATTTGCCACTTAGCACTGATGAAGCTTCAAACCGCAGTCACACGTACATGTTGTCACAGCATTTTTCTCTATCAAAGTCTTGGTTTGTTCATTCTCTCATCTTGTTTATCTGCGAGTGCACATGTGTAGGTGTGTTTCTGTGTCATATATAAGAAAGGCAATTTTCTTTTGCTTTTCCCAAGAACACAACCGAGGTATTAATTACAGATTTCCAAGAATAGTCTGAGACCATGTCCTGTACACATCCTTATATAGTCTGTGTGTGTCGGTTTTAGTCAGAGCGGCTTTTATTTGCATCCCGTGTGTCGGCGTGGCAGCATTGTGCTGCACTTGTGTGTTCAATCTGTTGGCTTAGTGGCAGTCAGATGTTTATAGTAAATTGGAAGTGATAAGAACTGAAACGGGTACATGTGTTGTGTGAGTGCCGAGCAATCATAGCTTTTCATCAGTACAGAAGTGAATTGATGTTATTCACACCTGCACAGCGTTCCTTTAAATGCTACCTATTTTTCATAAGCTGTCAATTTGGAGAATTTGCAGAGGTAACCCTGTAACAATTTTGCAGACGGAAAATTATTGAGTTTTGACTTGGTAAATACAGGCAGAGTTAATTGAGGGCATCATCACACCATGTGGGAGGACTTGACAAAATGCCATAAGTGTGTTACATGAGCACACATTGTAATTAGCGCACATATGCACATATAAATACACACATAAATGAGCACGCACGCCAGTGTACACATCCAACCACGCTCACATTTGGAGATGCAGAGATACGGACACATAATGAGTGAGATTATTGCCGATTTCTGATCCCAGATTTGCTCTTATGTCTGGCTGCGCTTTGGGTTGTGCATTTCCTCTTCTGTTCTCGCGCTCTGTTGTCTGTGTGAGAGCTACCAGTGTTTCTAATGCAGCCACATTCCCTTTCCCGACTCTCACATCCGAGCCAAAGTGTGCACGCGCTGCCGCCACTCGTTGCTGTTGTACCGTCAAGGAACTCTGCTATGGACTATCCCATCTAACCTCACACGCGCTCGCTCTCTGTTTTCCCTACAGAACCCTGATATTGTGCTCGTCCACTATTTGAATGTTCCAGCCATTGAGGATTGTGGCAAACCATGTGGACCGATCCTATGCTCAATCAATACAGACAAGAAAGAGTGGGCCAAGTGGACCAAGGAGGAGCTGATTGGTCAACTCAAGCCCATGTGTGAGTATTTGAATAATCCTATTCAGAATTATGCATTCATCACTTCTTGTCACTCCAGTCTCAGCCTTTATTCATAGTCTTTAGTATGCGCAATGCCTGTCACCTCTAGCAAGGCCTTAATATAGTCTACATACATACATGCATACATACATACATACATACATACAGACTTATGCATGGAAATACTAATCATACCATCAGTTGTTGTTATCTGAGGGTTTATTACCCATTCCTATTTGCTCATTGCTGGTACACTAAGTGCCCTCAGCACATCAGTCAGAGAACCACGGTACATGAGTGTGTGTTCAACCTGGAGCCGTCTGGTACTTCCAGGTCAAAGTTCCCCTCTTCCCCCAGACCTCTGGCACCACTCTGGCCAGACTGAGAATCTGCCTCCACTTTGGTCCACGTAGGCCGTCAAGGCAGAGGAGGGCAGCAAGCTGGGTATTGATTCATGCTAGTGCGTGGGAGAAAGAACGTCTGACTCACCAGAAATCCCCTTCCACCCCTTCTCCGGCTCTATCTGTCTCCTCCCCTTCAATGGATTGATTGTTGTTATCAGCTTTACTAATGCTCTGTGCGTTGCGCCACATGTTTGATTGAGGTAATGTTCTAGAGGAAAGAAAAAAAAAAAAGGTTTTTGCCTGATGATGCCAAAGTGGGACCTTTAAAAGATACCCTTAACAACCAGGCTGTGATTCAGGTGTGTCTGGCAGAGGCCAGCAGAGTTGTGACTGATATCCCGACTGCCAGTTATTGGTGTTGTGGCCAGGTGAAGCGGAAGGTGTCGGCAGCTTTACAAGCACACACAAACGCACGTGCCGGCCGCATACTGAATTGGCAGTCCAAGCCATCATCATTGAGATCTAGGCTATATTGTTACCCTCCTCACTGCATTAGTTTTAGGACATTTTAACACAAAGCCTTACCTCAGGACAGCCACAGAGCAACAACTGCCTACTGTATTCATTACATCTGTGGCTTAATGTAAAAATCAAGCACCATTTCCAGTAATGCGTAAAGTCATTAACTTTGGGAGTTGTTGGGACAAAGAGGGTGAATGTGAGATGCCTTCTAGCTGCTAGACTACATGAGGGGGCTACATAAAGAGCAAAAAATTAAAAAAAAGAAAAAAATCCCTCTCCTGCTTTCTGTCTCTGCTTTCTGTCTTCTCCTCTCTATCGCTCTCTCTTTCTCCTGGAGCATCTGCTATGTCCACACGGGCTCTACAAAGGATCAACATTGCCATCTAGTGGTCATGCGAGATTGCAACCCTCATCTCAGCGTAGGCAAAGACTTGCTGTGAAGTCATGCTGTATTAACCATGCTTTGCTTAAATTATATATTAGCTCTGAACATGAAGTGCATTTTCCCAGACTGACCTGTATTCTAGAAAATGATATGTGCATCTAATAGAAGATTTTTACATTGATTATGTGTGCACTGCTATGGATTCTTTTTTGTACATAGCAGAACTTTCGACATCCCTCTGATGTTGTATAGATAAAATAGCAGCAAAAACAAATAATTTCTCTCTTTATCAGGACTGTGCCAAACCGACCAAACTTTTTTCACACTAGTTTGAGCTCTGAAAGCAGAACACACGAGTGTACAGCGTCGTGCAGTATGTTTGAGACACACATATGGTTGCGTGTGACCGTATGTCTGCAAAGTGTTACTATGTAATGATAAGGTTTCCCATCATTAGTTTAATGTCAACGTGTTGTTTTCCAAAGCAGTGTCTGCTTTTGCATTATATAATTGCCCTCCTTTGTCTCGCTCTTCCTTGTTGTTATTCCTTTCGCAATATTTCACTGCAAAAACCATTTGAATCCTCTAATGATACAAACAACATAAGGAAAAAAAAATGTGTGTTTTTATGGATTAGTTGGGCTTCTTCTGTCTCATAAATCCACACGCCCCTGCGCTCTCAGTCAAAAATTCACACATGCACGGAGACTTACACACAGTAGTTCAAATATGAGCCCCTGTGAAACATGGCCTTGTCTGACCTCGTCATCCTTAACGCCCTGTGGTGTTTGATGAGAAGGAGAAGAAGCAAGGGGGTGAGAGAGTGGCATCACCACTCAGTCACGCTACAGTTCCATAGACAAGGCAGCCAGCTTGATTCACTCTTTTGGTCTAATGCAATAAACACGCAGCGCTCCACAGCTATGCCCCTAGCCTGCTGACAGATAGCGCATGAGCAGCTTTAACAAACACTCAGACAGACAGAAGGCTTGTCTCCAGGCTTAGCAGACAGGGACGGAGAGGAGCATACCAGGGCAAGACAGACAGGCCTGGCCATCATGTAGAGTATTGTGCTCCGCTGTCCCTTATAGTGTCCGGTGGTGCAGAGGCAACCAGGTTGGATGTGCCCTACAGACCCGCTGTGTTTGTCATTAGGACTGCGTGATGGTGCTCATGACAGAATGCAATCATCAGAATGATCTTTTGACTGGGTTGCTGTTTGGTCCCTCCACTGTTGCCGCCACTGGGATTAAAGCTAGTGGCACTGCTCCTGTCATGTCTGCTTTAGAATATAACCCTCAGTGATAAGAGCAGACAGGCAGACACGGTGGTAACTGTACGTCAACAACCCAGAGCCTCCAGGGGTGACACTCGTCTAGATGAAGAGGGCTGTGGCAATCTGGCATGAGGGATCAGGGCAGAGTGGAGACAAGATTGTTTGGACAAATAGGCATGGCACTGCATGGTGGATGTAAGCCGTTACATTAGCCTCTCACTCTTGCTCTGTCAACCTCTCCAAGTCAGATCAGAAGAACGGACTTTATTTAGGCCTGCAGCCTTCCTGCTGCCTCTGTCACGAAGGGGGATTCATGACAGCATTTTTAGTACGCCGATGGCCCCATTATCTCTTTGTTAGTAATAATAGCATCATCTCATTTGTACTGTTTGCAGTACACACTGTCGGGAGGTTAATGGTGACTCAAGCCTGTTTAATGGAATCCCCAGACAGACACAATTATTTGTGCGGTAATTATAATGACATTAGATGAAACTGCCGTGTCACATTTGGTGTCCAATCTTTTTTTTCCCCCTCTCACTCATTGTAGATTAATGGCTGAATAAATCTGACTTTATAATAATACGTGAAACCGGTTCCTGTTTATGTTTCTATTACCTGCCGCAATGACTTGTCTGTGGAGCGTATGATCTTAGCTCGATCACAGCGGCTCTGCTGACATCTGCTGGTGACAAACCTGTTATCTGCCAAAGGATCCTAAAGCTTTCAAGTTAGATTCTCATCACAGTCACCCAGTCATGTTTCCCAGGTTTTTTCTCTTCAGTGTAACTAGCTCAGTCTTTAATCTGCATTACCCTCACCCTCGTATAGTCCTTCCATCTCCTTTTATTTCAAGTGCAAAGAGACATGTACTAAGCAAATTCTCGCTGTTTTACATATATGCTTTAAGCCTCACACTCTTAATATATCTCTCTCTTGCATATTTAACCAAGGAGGTACTGAAGTGTAGGGAACTTGAATTGGAGCTGGCTTGATTTTGTTTGATAGTCTAAATATGCTTTACTTCTGAAATATTGCCTTTTTTCCCGGTTGAGAGCCTGAGCGCGGCAGCACTCAGTGGTGTCTCCTACCACCTTACAGCCACTAAAACCACTATCTGTCTCATCAGAAGTGGTGGCTGCTTGACAAGTGGCGCGATGAAAAGTATTAGAGGGTGCTAGCGAGGTGTGACTGAGGCAGGGAGCGGAGCTTTACAGGAGAGAGGCTCGCTCCCTCTTTCTCTTTCCCTTGGCACCGCAGCAGATTCAGCGGCGGCAGCAGCAGCAGCAGCTCGGTGATGTTCCTCCCCAGAGGCTTTTCCTGTCAGAACAGAGTCATAGGTCGGGGTGAGGGTGGAGGGTAGAAAGATTGAGCTTGCTGTCACCTTCATCAGCATTCGCAGAGGCGATGCCACAGAGCAGAAACAAACACTGACACATGGGAGGGAAAGGGGCACAGCAGAGATAAGTAGTTCAGTTCAGAAGGCCTGACATTGTAGTGATGGGATACTGGACTACGGAAGGAAAACAGCAACTTGTCAGGTATTTCAGTGGAAGGAAAAAGATGTAATACAGTGTCTGGGGATAAAGTGTCATCAGTGCAAGTATAAAAAATACAATACCAAAGGACTGTTTGCTTCCCGTCTAAGAAACCTGGACATACATGGATTTTTTTTTTCTGCTTTGCCATGGACATTTTAGAAAGTGTCCAGTGAGCCTGATGAGGCATTCTTGTAGGAAGATAGGGAATGCAGAGGGTGGGGCGGGGGGTTGGCGTGGCTGGTGGTCTGTTGGGCTGGCTGACATCTCTGTCTCCTCCTCTCTCCCGGCAGTTCATGGCATCAAGTGGACTTGCAGCAATGGGAACAGCAGCTCTGGCTTCTCAGTGGAGCAGCTAGTGCAACAGATTCTGGACAGCCACCAAACTAAGCCACCTCCCCGGACTCACAACTGCCTCTGCACAGGCACCCTGGGTAAGGGCTAGTGGGTGGGAAGGTGTCTACTCTCGTGAGAGTACTGGAAAATTCACAAAGAGAATTGAAAAGGCTATAAAGATACTGTTCAGTACGGTGGATCAAACATGGTGATTTAGCCATTTTATTGGCAGGTGATTCATAATCGTGTCAAGTGTTTTTTTGTTTTTTGTTTTGTTCAGGGATGTATCTTAAATTTTATCCTAATATTTTGTTTCACCAACCTTGTCTCAGAGAAACAAAGTAGAGAGAAAGGTTTTTGTAATTCAGTACATTCAACAATTAAATAACACCCTTTTTATTTCCTACTAACAAGCCATGCAAACAAATTCATACATATTCACTAATATGTTGTATACTTCCAGAAGGTCTAGTTTTATAGTAGCGAGGAGAAAATTGTCCTTCACAAACTTATGTTCCATAATCAAACTAACAATATCAAACTGGTAAGAGCATACAAATCTGTAAAATCGTTTTGTCTTTGCTCTTCTGTGCCCCATTCTGTGCCAACCAAATCCCAACCTCGTTTGCTCTGTTTGCCCTCATATAGGTGCGGGGAGCAGTGTGCACCACAAATGCAACAGCGCCAAACACCGCATCATCTCCCCTAAAGTGGACCCCCGCTCAGGTGGCTACAGCAGTGCTCACTCTGAGGTGCAGAACAACGATGTGTCAGAGGGGAAGACCGAGCACAGTGCCCATGGCGGAGGCAAAAGCTCTGGGGGAGGTGGAGGAGGGGGCAGCACCAGGGAGAAACGCAATGGCAAAGTCCACAAGCCTGTCCTGTTGCACCAAAACAGCACAGAGGTGTCGTCCACCAACCAAGTCGAGGTCCCCGACACCACGCAGAACTCCCCCGTCTCCATCAGCAGTGGCCTCAACAGCGACCCAGACATGGCTGATAGCCCAGTGGTGACGGGGATGAGCCACGTGGCCTCTGTCATGTCTGGCCTGTCCCAGAGTGTCTTCATGTCTGAGGTCACCGGAGACCCTGTCTACAGCATGTCTCCTACCGGGGGACCCAACACTCACCTGATGGGTGCGGATGCCACTTCACAGGGCTTGGTGTTGTCTGTGACCTCTGATCGTCACAAATTTGCCTTCCCCAGCGGAGGAGTGGGGGAACCTGGGACTACCACTGCAGGAGACAGCCTGTCAATGCTGTCTTCTGCTGGGGTGTCTGAGGAACTGGTGCTTTCCAGCAGTCTGGACTCTGGAACCATCAAGATCCCAGAAACCAACATGAACTTTGATCCCGACTGCTTCCTGAACAACCCCAAACAGGGCCAGACCTATGGAGGGAGTGCAATGAAGACGGAGGGCAACTCTTCCTCAACCTCCTCCTCCTCTGGTGGCAGCAGTAGCACCAATGGCAACCTGCAGCGCTCCCCTCCCATGTCAGACAATGGCTATACCTTCAGCTCAGCTCTGGTAAAGAACATCAAGACTGAAGACACGTCCTTTGAGCAGCAGCTGGCCAAGGAGAGTGGCTACCAGGTGGGGACGGTCGTGAATTGTGCCAGTGGGGTTTCTGTGTCATCGGGTGCTGGTTCAAGCCAAGGCAACCTTAGTCTGACAGCAGGCGGCTCCCTGCTCCCTTCTGGTGGGGGCCTGAGTCCCAGCACTACCTTGGAGCAGATGGATTTTAGTGCCATTGATGCCAAGCAAGACTATACTTCCAGTGCTAACGCAGTAAATTACGGTCAGGCCATGTCCAGCCCACACATGCAACACCAGAATCGTTCACCCAGCTTTTTCCTCCAAGATGCATCGCAGAACAGCCAGACTCAGCAGGGGAGGCCCAGCATGGGCCAGAAAACACATATGATGGAGCACAATTCCCATGACTCTGGAGCTTACATGGGGCTACAGGTGGTGAAAACAGACTCGCCCGGCAGCAATGGCCACCTTCATCACCACCACCAGGCCCATCAAACCCAGCACAGGGCCAACTGTAACGGAGGCTCACCCTCAGAAGGGCCTGCCCAAGCTAGCTCTCTTCAACTGCTGCAGTACCAGGGAACGTTCCCTGGGTTGGGGACTGAACACGAGGAGGTGGTTGGTCTGGAGCAGTCGGGCAGCGTGAGCTCGGGTCAGACTGGAGCCACGGAGAACGGAGCTGAGAACATGCTCAAGCCGGGAGATCACATTCAAACCTGTGGGGCAGGAAATGGCGAGGGAGGAGGAGCGGAGCACTACCTGCAACAGGCATCAGATGGTGGAGGAGGAGGGACAGGAGGTACAGGTGAAGGGGTAGCAATTCATAACGGAAACAACAATAGTGATGGCAGCAACCGCACCCAGCAGCAACAGCAGCTGCAGCCTCTCCTCCAAGGCACAAGCATAGTCCAGGGGCTGTATAACGCTGTTGGAACCCACCAAGGCCTGGGCGGTGCTGCTAGTAACGGAGCAGGAGGGACAGGCATGGAGATCAACCTGGATCACTTTGACATCTCTTTTGGAAACCAGTTCTCTGACCTCATTAATGACTTCATCTCAGTGGATGGTAGTGGGGCCACTATGTCAGCAGGAGGGGGCATATATGCACACCAGCTAGTTACATCTCACAACTCTGATAATCAGAACACAGCTGGTGGGGCCCCGCAGCAGGGCCAGGAAGATGGAGGGGCCAGGGGCTCTGGCTACAGCCCATCCGAGCTCTGCCTCCAACCCTGCTGCAGCCCCCAGTCTCTAAGTGGAGGGACCGGAGCAGGAGGAAACACTGGGGAGGCGGGTTCATTGTCCTACATGAATGTAGCAGAGGTGGTTTCTGCAGCTGTGGCCCAGGGGGCTCTGGGGATGCTTCAGGCCACAGGCCGGCTCTTCATGGTGACCGACTACTCCCCTGAGTGGTCCTATCCTGAGGTGAGTCTTTTTTTCACAGTATTTTGGATGTTGGGGCAATCATGTTTGTTTACAACATTTTATGCAGTGATTGCTGAGATGGTGGTCAGAAGGACTTCACTCAGCTGATTTGTCAGTTCCTCTAAGATCAATCCAACATGCTTTAAATAAGTCTAGGACACTTATCTAAAGGGATATGGAGCTAAAGAAAGAAATACAAATAAAATTGCTTGATGCTTCATTTTCAACAAAGTTCTTTCTTGGCTATATTCATCATCATCATCATCATCATCATCATCATCATTTTATGTGAACTGTAAATGAGGACTATTTAAACATAATCTACTGTCCACATACTGTGCTGATGATGCAGAAGTACAAAACACAGATTCATTATCAGTTATGAAACCCTCGCTATGCCAGCATGACTAGGGAACGATTGCAGCTGTGGACAGATCTCATTTTTGTGCAGGCATCAGCCATGTTCCCCTCAGTTTTCAAAATCCTTATTCGTCCCTTTCCCCTTCACAGTTTCATTGAAACCTCCAGGCTGCTCTCTTACCTTTTTAGCTGCCATAATCCGGATGACTCAGACTCAAGGAAAATGTTGATAACTCATCCTGGTTTCTGTCAGTTATTACTTTCTGCTCACAGCAACAAGCTTTACAAGCAAGTCCTTCTCTCACTTTTTAACCCAGGTGTCCCTTCTTAAGCTACCCATGCAGGCTACAATACATTATGACTACTTCTGTGACTAGAGCTTTCTGGGGCTGAACACATTTATGAACACACTAAGCTGACACTAGGACATTATTGTAAAGTGAAGAATCCCTCTACCAATAATTAATTAAGAGGGTAAATAAGTAATGGATGTTTGTTACATTTATACTATGGGAATGTGCATAACTTTGCAAGAATATAGAAAGTATAATAACCAGTTCCATCATAATTCAAAACCTGTTATATACATGATGTCCAATTCTGAAATCATCACTGTCTGTGCACTGCACGAGTAAAAGTATGAAAAGCCTGCACTGAGACTTGTGATCTTTTCTGAACATGGAGTGATAGATATCTTTATACAGATGGATGCTTTCAATAAGTAGAGTTACTTACATTTTGGAGAGTGACTTAATGTCAATTCATAGTTTTCTATCATTTTATATCATGAAATTGTCATCATTGGAATTATACCTTCAGTTCTTTACTGGAGATATGTATAAATTTAAACAGCCACTATTTAAATGGTGTGACAATGTGATATTAAATATACAGTATGTGTTTCTGCTGCTGCCGCAACACTGCAAATTTTCCCACTGTGACATAAATGAAGGATTTTCTTATATTATCTAACCTTAAATCCACCTCCCCAAAATCTAAATCAGTAAATGAGTGAATATTTGATCCATGTAAAGGTATGTAGTTTGTAGCTATTGATTAAATAAGAGCTTTCTATTGCTGCAGAGTCAGTACAGATAAGCAAGACAAAGTGTTTACAAATGAACTCTGTGTTAGAGCTCAGGATTCACCATTACACTGATCTGCTATACATTAGTGTTGTTGTGGCTTTGGACAAATAGATCTGGAAAAGAAAAACATCTAGCATCAGATAAACGTTTGAAATTCAGATGTGAGAAGTTGCCCTTTTTGCTCCCTAATTATGTAACACAATAATAACGGTAATGCCTCCCTTCAGCCAGTGGGGGGTAGCACTTTATTTAAAGTCTGTGTTGTGTTTTTATAGCGATGTCTTTAGTGAAATAATGTTCTTAATCCACCAGATGGCAGCAGAGATCCTTAATGCGTAAGGCAGCAGTTTATTCTACCTTGGTGTCATTCTTATCTTTTCACTCTAGATGGCAGGATAACAATACATTCCGCCACCAGGAGCCGTTAAAAGCTGAATTGGCTGATGTGTTTTGAGTATGTTTAACCGTGTTATGTTTGCCAGGGTGGTGTTAAGGTGCTGATCACTGGGCCGTGGCAAGAGGCCAACTCAAACTACAGCTGCTTGTTTGACCAGATCTCAGTGCCAGCCTCTCTCATCCAACCCGGGGTGCTACGTTGCTATTGCCCAGGTAAGACAGGAGAGACGTCACAGGGGATGTTTCACACTCACGTGAACCATCAGCGACCTATGAGAGCAGTAGCTATTATATCATTCCTTACAATCAGCCCAAATATCAGCAGTTGCATTTTTCATCATTTGCTGTGGGGGCTGTGATACTGGGCTTTGTGTTTATTAAAAGAATAATATGTTTGAATAATATGGTTGTAATATAAATTCACATTTAATTTACTTGTTTGAAGTAATAATCAGTAGACTGATGATCTAGCCAGGAGAATGTTTTCCATGAATTTGCATTTTTATTTCATTTTTGTTTACACTGAACAAAGACAAGCATGGAAATTTGAACTGGGCATGACAGATTATTCTTTATTTGCACTGAATTCTCATTATCTTCTCCCTCTTCAGCTCATGATACAGGTCTGGTGACACTACAGGTGGCTGTCAGTAACCAGATCATCTCTAATTCAGTGGTGTTTGAGTACAAAGCCCGCGCTCTTCCTTCACTGCCATCATCTCAGCACGACTGGCTCTCTCTGGATGGTAGGTGTCTTCTTGGCCTTGCATTTGCTCTGGCTCTTCCAACTGTATCTGTTGGTTCTGTTATTCATTTTTCTTCTTTATGTAATCCTTGCTATTGTGTATGCTCACTTTGCGCGTCCAAATCTGCCATCTGGCTCTCTGTTTGTGCTGTGACTTTCTTGGTTTTGTAAATTTGTATTAATAGTTTTCTGGATAGTCGTGTAGGTGAAATCCTCTCTCTCGCTTTGCATTTTCTCCACAACCGACAAATTCATTTGCTTTGTCTCACTGACACAAAGTAAAGTCTTCAGCACATTGTTAGATCCTTACTAAACTGCCAAAGATAATAGGATCTTACACTAGTGAGTAGGCACGCATGCAGTAATAACATGTTATATACCATATTTTCTACAGTGGAAGGAGAACATTAACTTCTGTTTTTGGCCTTTCTGTTTTGCTGTTAAACATTGGACTGAAATCTGGTCGCGATGACAACTGTTACAGATTGTGTTTCATAATGACGCGATGGTTCTTTGATGCTTGAGGGTAAATGCTGTCCAGTCACTGAGTTGGCTACTCAGCGTGAAGGTCAGTAAGTTGCTGACGTTTTACATAATTTTGCAAAGTGCCTTTTTATGGATATAGCTGTGCTATTATTCAGTGTTTTGATTGATCATTTTTTGACATTGTTTTACAAAATGATCTTGTCTCACAAACTGACTCAATCCAGTAACTTCAGCAAACTGGAGTTATTAAAACTAATGAATAAACTAATTGGATTTAATTGAACTGAACTCAAGTTGAGTTGTATTGAAGTGACTTATTAGAATATACTTCTACTTTGCATAATATTTTGTATTCCTTCTAATATCAAAAACATTCTTATTAACAATGGACTGCTGATTCCAACCATACTGCCCAGAACTACTTGATTCTACACAAGAGAAACAGAGTTGAGTGTTAACTCTTGCATGTTCAAGTGTGTTTCTCTGTGCATTCTTTTGTTCTAGTGTGCAGCAGTTTAAACACATATGCATGCGTTCTATTTTAAGTTTTATTTTAAAGCCAGTTTGGTGAGTAAAAAAGCATTATTGTCTCATCTTGACTATTCAATATTAATGTTAAAGTTAGCCTCTAGGAAGGCTTCTGTGTAAACAGCAATGCATATCCAATGATAAATTTAGGGACTGGCTTTAAAGGGTATATTCCATATTATGATAAATCATGTTTCATGAGCCCCTCACAGTAAAAGAGCATTTGCCGAGCCACGTTGTTGAGTTCTTCTTTATACAACACTAGATGCTGCGGGGACGGCAAATCCATTCTGTTTAGAATCAGGTCTGTGAGTCAGGTGACCTACTATAAGCATATTTTGCAGAACGCAATGAGCGCGTAAGTCACCATATGTTCGCATGTACGTGTGCAACTGGGAGAAGTGTTGCTGCAGTGTTTGAGCATTGACAGGATAAAGTAGGGCACGGTGAAACACAGACTCGCAGGACAGCTGCATTGCAGACGGCTCTTGAGGGAGTGGGAGTGAGTAATCAAGAGCTGGCAGCCTCCATACAGTACCAGTGGATCCCTCCGCCATTCATACCCTACTGCCTCGCTGGCCCATTCACAGAACCAGTTAAGGAGGAGCCGACTGTCTCAGGGAGAACACAGCCCACCCTATTACCTTACTTACATTAACCCCTTGCCTTCCACTTCTCATTGTCTGTTCTGTGGTAGTCTGTGGTCTCTATTTGAACAAAGCAAAGCCGAGGGGTGATCAACAAAGATCATTGATTGCACTGGGATTTCAATTTGTGCAGTTTGGTTGGATTTCAGCTCCTTTCATCCAGCTACACAGCAACTGATACTGAACCATTTGTCCTTACACTTAAGACTTTTGCCACATTGTCAAAATAAGTCAATAAAAAATATAACAGAGTGTCACTTTAACATGATACAATATACATGGTGTATGTCTGCGTGCTTTGCTCCATACAAACTAAGGAAAGACATGTCACCAAGTGTGTGGCACCAAGTGAGCTTCTGTGTGCAACTTAGTGTGTCAGAGAGAAAGCACCTTGAGTCATGGCAAAGTGCCAAAGGAAAAGCTGGCAAAAGTGTGCCAGTCAAACACATGTTGGATTGTTGTTGCAAGATGAGTGTTCCTGTTTGATCCCGCCGAGGTTTGTTCAAAAGCCCGTGTGAACCACAGATTCAGGACCACCGCGCTGTGGACAGCGACTCTGGCGCAGAGCGCGCAAATCCATGTGTTTTTTACTGTTTTATTTTTGCCGTGAATGTGCGGAGGTGTGTGGGATTGTTTGTCCGTGTAATCGCGGAGAAAATCGATTTTCACCACTGTGATAACTTGACCATGTGACTTATTTCAGAAGTAGGGCAGGAAGTAATTATGTGCACTAATCACATCGATAATGTCCGGAGTCTTGAAGCACAACAGAGTGAGCAAGACGCGCTGCACATTTAACAGAACGATGACACCCAGCCGTTTGGATCCCCACTTCCAAAACACTAGTATGACAAGGTTCCTGATGCCATGTCAGGCTTCTGCTCGGTCGCCTGAATAACTAGAATAGCTACAGGCTGCAGCGATTACGTGCGATACGTGCAGTATTTTGGTGCGAGTCCGCAGCGGTGTGCTACAGCTTTGTGAGTTTGTTCTCCCATGGAAGACTAACTGTGCTATGATGTGCTAATGGCACAGCTGCCTGCCTGCCTTGATTTGTCATAATGCAGAGTGGGGGAAGGGGCGCTTTTCTCTGCAGCACTGCAGGTAGGGAGCCATGGGCAGGACAGAAAAGCTGTCGGAGCTGCAGAACGCTCGTCGTCCCCTTTTAGTCCCTGAGCTCAGATCCCACGACCCGAGCCGGGAGGGCTTCTCCGCGAGCTGCCAAATTCCAACCCCGCATAGCGGCATACTGGCCGTTGGTGTCCAGGGGAGCGCATTGACAGCGCTGACTGTCAGCCTCACTACACCCGCATGACAAACGGCAGACCGTGTACACACAATGCAGGAGCCGAGGAGTGGGCGTGTTTGGGTAAACATGGTAAACTACCGCAAACAGAACACGATTTACTTGCAGACGGCTGCTAAGCTGGAAGAAGGCGTTTTTTTTCTTTTTTCTTTTTTTTTCCTTTCCTCCTTTAAACGGTTGTGTCGACTTTCTCCGGTGTGGGAGAGAATCCGTGAAGGCGCACACTGAGAGCAACAAGCGTCGAGAATAGCCGGCTTGATGTGCTCGAATATTTAGGCGATACCGATAATAACAGCCCAATGAGCAGCAGTGATAGCGGGAATCATTCAAGGTGCGGGTTTTTTGGAGCAGGGCTCGCGAAGGAGGCGACGAGCGGGAATTAGGGCGTCTGTTTACCGGCGGCACGTGCGCACAACGTTTCCTAGCGGCGTTTTTTTTTTTTTTTTTTTTTTTTGTCGTTTTACTGCAGGCTGGGATAGCAGCGACTACTAGAAACACCAGGAAAGAGTGCATGTGTGCGAGGTGAAACAAGTGAAGAGGAGGAGGGGGCTATTAGAGGAAGAAGAGTAGTGAGCGGTCTTCCTCTCTCTCCTTCTCTCCTCTCTCTCCCCTCACGTCGCTCTCTTCCCTCACTTTGTTCTATTGTTGACGAGTGCTCTGTTGAGATTGAGATTCAGTCTTCACCAAGGATTTAATTTTTTTATGTACACATTTTTTTTCCTTCTCTCCGTATAACACCGTGCATTAGCCTGGCCGGCAAAAACTGCGGTTTGAGTGAAATGCAGCTTTAGTTGGACTTCTTTGGGTCAGGATGCCAGTGAATGACACCTGCATTTCCTAAAAGACAAAGGGGCTCTATTTTTTGACTTTGAGGTGGACTCTACCAATGGAAAATAAAATAGAAGGTTAGAAGTGTTAAGCTCAACATATGGCTGTAGTGCTGTGCTGTGTTGTCGTTCTGTTGTGTTTTTTTCTTTGGGCTGCTTCTTTTTTTCCTGTATTCTGTGCGTTTTCTTGTGTTTGCCAGAAGAGGAAGAAGTTCCACGTTTCTTTGAGCACCCCGCATGCTGAGTGTGTTAATGTAGTCCTCAGAGCTGTAGCGGAGTTTTACAGATACTGTCGGTTTCGACCACATGCTTTCATGTGACTCTGCCTCATTGCAGAGCACTGGAGAGTTGACGCTGATAGTAGCCAACTCCTGACTCACGATTTGTGCTTGGACGTGTTTTAGAGACTCCTTTAAAACGCCTTTGGATGCGAAAACGTCGAGTAAAAAATTAATGGGAAAGAAAGTTAACATGTAGCGCGCCTGTTTTCCGTGCTTGCTTTACGCAAAGCCTTCTTCTTGTCTTTTTTTGTTTTGTTTTGTTTTTTCTTTTTTCGATGATGATTACTATAGGGCGAGTTTGTGCAAGTGCTCTTTCACGTGTTTTTGAACGTTTGGTAGTTGCTCCAGCCTAGCGCACCTGATTCTTGTCGCATCCCTGAGTGCTGCTGAGGTTAATAGGGCCACCGTGAGAACTACTAATGCTGTTGTGTTACACCTACATTGCACCCAGGGCTGACCTTTTCACCGGCACTGACACATGAAAAAGAAAAAAGAAAAAAATAATAAATCTATCCGTTGACACAGCAGTGCAGTAGTAGTAGTTTCAGCACCACAGATCTATGAACAGTGACTTCCTTCTCACTCTGCTGTTCAAACTTTGCAGAGGTTTTCACGCCATTTAAAGCATGATAATCCCACGTATACATTTATTTACCTGTTGCTCCTCTTTGAAGTTTAGCTGTTCCCAAATGTAGTGCATCGTGTTAGCTTTGAAAGATCCAAATTTGCTAAGTCTTTGCATGAATCAACACAGTGTTTTACACAACATCAATGCACTATTGAGACTGACACCATTTTGTTACCACTTAAGTGAAAAGGAATTTTAAACAGGCAGTTGTAGGAACAGCTTGTGTCTTAACTGCAATTAGCATTTAAATAAGTAGCCAATAGCAGTGGTAGTGCTGTTAGAAATCTACACTGTGGTCGTAGCAGTGGTAGTAATATCAATATTGATAATTTCACATTGACATGAGCTTTGCTCCCTTTCCATATATGTTTAATAGAAACAGTTGAAATGTTGTCGCTGCCATGGCCAGTTCTACTGTGTGAGCATATGTATCACAAGTGTCTAATGTCATGACTTAAATCACATTACAGTTCATTTTTAAGAGAAACTGTATTATTGTATCTCATTTGCTTGCACCAATAAGAGAGCAATAGCAGTTGTATTTCTAGTAACAGCAGTGGTGACGTGGGAATGCTTACACCTGGAGGTGATGGATCATGGCAGAAAAGAGATAAGAACATTTAAAGAGAAACAGTCATTTTGAGATACTGTATACATAGAGCAATTGCTAGATGTTAATGTGAATGAAGTTCTCCAAATGAGCAGGAGTTCAGTCAAAACTGAGGTTTTGACTTCCATTATACTAATTTGAGTAACAGTAAGTTGATCGCTTTATTTATGTAGCCTAATAGATTGTCCATTTAAGATAAGGTGAGGAAATGTGATAACAGCAGCACCTGTGCAAGCTGGCACAGCCTGGTGTCATAGCTATGCAATGAATTCTACTTTTGAAAAGAGTACCGTGTACAGTTTTTAGTGATACTGTCCACGTGTTGTTGAGTAAACATAGTAGTCTTTAAGCAGTACTGTTGTAGTTGTGTTGAGTTTACTTGGTTTCGTTGTGCATGTTTAAGTGGTGTATGTGAAAGATCTGTTTGGGCTTTTTTTGTATTCTCTGATCATTGGACTTGTTTCTGTGGGTTTAGTCCCTGACTGAGTGCAGGTATGTGACACTTATACTAAATCATTCAAAATGATATGGCTCTCTAGCTCTGTGTCTGTCAGTAGTTAAGACGGATTTGACAATTGTTGCTTCCGAATACTATGTCGTGGGTGGAATCCCTGTACATGACAAGACTGAACTAAGAACTATGACCTATGTACAATGTTTAAAAAATCATGAGAGAAATGACAGAACAGGCTCTCTGTGCAGGGTCTTTGTAAATGAATGTAGCCTAACTGTCCCGTCCTACTATTAATGGATAGCTTTGCAGAAGTCCTGCCCCTCGGGCTGTAGTGTTTTATATCAAATTGCTTCATCTTTGAAATGATTTCTCCTCTCATCTCTCATTTGTGCTGGTGCCTGCAGCTGATGTGTCAAGCACTATGTAGTTGTTTATGCAAATGGCAAGCTAATGAAATGCACTTGTTACTGCATCAACTGTACAACAATGAAAAATCAAACTAGCCCACTTCCCAAGATAAGAAGCCAATACTGAATCACTCTATTAGCGTGATAGAGGATGACAGTAAATCCCCACGGTGTGCACTCTTGGCGTTTTACCTTCAATGTGACACAATGTATCTTTTCCGCATGCAGACTGTACTCCTATTGACCTATATAGCTGGATAAATGCCAGTTGGTTAAGAGCTGCATTGAAGCAGGGTGACATTTGTTTGTGGTTATTGAATTACAGTATGGTTGAGAGTTAATTATTTCAGTTTAGATTATAACTCTTTATTCAGTCCTTTTTTTTCTCTTGGTACAGTGATTATTTTTGGTATTTGTTGCTGTGAGTTTTAAATGTAAGAAAGACCAGTACGACTTCTGATCAGACTATTGTGTATTTAGTAAGAAGGTATACAATACTTGGCAGTTACTAGACAGAGGGAAACAGCAGAAACACCAAAACTGTTTTCACCTGGTCATTGTATTTGTTTCTGTGTAGATGTACTTACTTGTCTGAGAGGTGTTTTTAGATGATGCAGCTTGTCACAGCAGTCAAGACTTAGAGGTTAAGTGAATTCAACTGAACGCCTGAATGTCTGTTTGTGTGTGTTAGCCTTGTAATGGATTGATGACCTGTCAAGGGTGTACCTGTCTCCCGACCCGCCTTTTGACCCTGAACAGGATGAGCAGTATAGCAGATGGATAGGTGAATATATGGATAGATAGCATCCCTATTAGATTGATTCCTAGAAAGTAAAGACGTCTCTGTCTCTTTCAATCTCGTTCCTTGAGCAGTTAAAAGCTTCTCTTATCACTCCTTTAACAAAACTGAGGAAAAATACGAGAGGAAAAACACAACCTGTCATTAGACTGTGTCAAAGTATAGTCTGCCTTTGATCAGCACGCAGCCATGTGTTCCAGCTGCGAGGGCTGCTGCCAGATGGCCGACCCCCTTCCTCTGCCCGGCCACAAATACCAGCCCCTGTCAGTCAGCTCACACAGAGACCCAGAGGGAGGCAGGCCTCTGGTCTTTCCACGGGGATACATGTGAGAATTTGGCTGGCTGCAAAAAGATAATGAAGTTCAACCCTTAACTTGATTGGCACGGACAGCACCAGAGGTTAAGAAGTGAAGATTAAAGATGTCCTCCTTTAATCTATTACGGTCAATCAGGAGTTCACAGTATGAATACCCCCAAAAGCCCTTTAAAGATAAAAGATGTGACGGACGGACGGATCCCGTGTGACTCTCACTGTAGTATGTTTGTCCAAGAGCCTGTCTGTGTGTTACCGTGCTCAACAGGTTGCAGTCAATATTTTACTTGGAGTGTGGTACGAGTGTGTGCATGTGCATTGTGATGTTTCCAAGACGCTGAAGCTACAGTGACAGTCATTTGCCCTCATTCTTGACATTTTTGAATTGGGACAGACAAACCGCCCCTCCCTGTCCTCTAACTTGACCCAGGAAGCAATTTCTCTAGCTCGTCTTATTGACAATCTCTGAATTGGCGTGTCCTCGAGTCCTGACCTTTTCCTCCCCTCTTTAATGTCCACCCCCCTCCATCACCCATCTTCTGTCCTCTCATCTGACTTCAGCCTTGTCCTGTCCTGGCTGTTATCTCCCCTCATGTTTTCTTCCTCCCCTCAGCCTGCTTTCACTCCCACTGTGCAGCTCTCTGTCTCAATAAGCAGCCCTGTCCTTCCTTTCTTCATCCTTGTATATATATCAAGCTGTCTCATGAGGAGCTGCTGCCAGGTCCCAGAGATGAGACGGATCACATGGGGCCGGCCTTTGTCGTCGCGTGAATTGAAGCCCAATGCACCTTTTACAGGTCCCCCACTCCTTGCTTCTCTCAGAGGACACGAGTGTCCTTTGAGAGAAGCTAATAAGAGGCAGCAGCAGAGACATGGTGACACACCACAGTCATAACAAGCTCAGGAACATTACTGACTCTGCAGAGATCAGGGAGTAGTAACAACACGCTGAAAGTATGTTACAGTACTCCTGCGATGGCTCAACATTTATTATTTATTCTGTGTCGGCTAAGTGCCAGCCTCAAGGTGTCAGTGGCAACATGGTTAATATGGGTTATTTGGGTCAAAAAAGTTCAAGACCTGGGTTTGTTTTACATTCGTGGTGCATATTGGAGTGCTCCCGTTTTAGCTTAGGCAGCTGTCACCCTATTAGAAGACACGTTTTGGGTATTTTTCCATCTTCTCTGGGCCTTTGTCCCAAATGCAAGAGGTTTTCTTTTTACCTCGGTCAGGTCAACATTTATCACCACTCTCTCTATAAATTAGCACCTGATTAGCACAGGCCATTCTCTCTGTAACACACATGCTTGTCTTATGTAATGACTCTACATTGCTCTGCTAGCTCTTTCCAGTAAAATAAAAATATTTCACCGGATAGCCCACACTAACCAAACGGTTCACATACAGAGAACTATGAGACCAAACATGAAAGTAGGTGTGAGTTTTCTTATTCAGGAAAGTTAAGAGGTCTCTCTGCTTTTGTATTTTTCATATATAAAGCTTGTCCAATTTGTATGAGAAGCTTAGCACAGGCCACGTTCCAGAAGGGAAATACTAGAAACGCAGGGACAATTTATATGACTCCATAACGGAGGTAATGGGACTAACCCACGGAAACCTGGCCAAGCTTTGGAGGTTAATATGTATCCTGATATCTAAAGTAGTCATCATTCATTCATGTTTTCCAGTATAATGAGCGCTCTGTCTCATTTTTACATGCAGTTCCGACGTAACACGCCACAGTTTACTCTGAATGTGTGAGAGTGACCACGTCCGCTGCCACACACCGTCACAAGGGAGTAAACCAGAGAGAGGGAGGACGTTTGCAACGTCACTGTGTTGTTACAGTGCTGTTTGGTTGCTCACCTTCCCTGTCTCCTCCCTTTCCCCTCCCACTCGTCTCTACCCCCATCCTCCCTCTGCAGTGGACGTGCATCGCATTTGGAGCAGCAGGCAGCAGGTGGAGATGACATCATCTGCACTGCAGCACACTGCAGCACTGGGTCTGAACAAAGACATGTCAGCTTACTGCTAACTATACCCCCGCTCTTTCTCCATTTCTGTCCACGTCTCTCTGCACATGTCGCTCAGAGGGAGAGGAAGAGCATAGTCTTGTTCCTTGAAGCCTTGCACTGTGACTTATAACAACCCCCTGACCCCCCCCCCCCTCGTGACACAAGGACTCAGTCTAGAACCGGCTCGCAACTCTTCACCTCAGTAGCTTCCACAGTCCACCCTGTGAATAGGTGAAGGTGGAACCCTCACAGTGGTACGAGGGTGATCTGCTGATTTGACCACGCGCTCACTTGGATATTCTAAAGCACACAGAAGAATCAAAGGCACAGACCTTATTGTTGCCCTTTGAGTCCATTATTCGCGGTGCAGCATATTGTCACAGAGAACAGTAATTTACCAGCCGGTGACATTATGCTTGCTCTACTCAGTGATTGAAGTTACTTGACCTCTTTTATACTAGCTTATACGAGGTGTCACTGACATTAGCTCTCTACAGGACCTTAAACTGTGACTGCCAAGAAAGTGTAAAGCACAAATGTCATCAGGTCATGCTGTGAAAGCTGAGGTCCTTACTTAAAACATCAACAATGATAAAAGACAGTAGGCCAAGTACACAGCTTTATACACTCATTTTTTTTCATTGTTTGTCTTTCTCCATTTTTTTTTTTTTTTTTTTTTTGCTGGTGTACTGAGTCCTTCTCCTCCCCTTCATCAATAAGCCAATAGCACACAGGCAGACCATACACACACAGCCATGTTCCTGTCGCCTAGTTACCGCTCAGCAGCAGGTTGCCACAGAAACGGCCTCATAGTGGCTAAATGGGGAATGCTAATGCAGTCTTCTATACTCCCTGCTGCAGTGGGCTCTCCATGCCCATCCCAATCCGCTGTCTGTACACAGCTTACAGTGTGTGTGTGTGTGTGTGTGCGCGCGCACGCAAGTGCGTGTTATTTGTTTATGTGTAGGTGAGTGTCTGTGGATGGGGTTTCCTTAAAGTTCAGTATGCCTTTGTGATAATCTTACTTTAATGTACTTCAACATATTACACTTTAACTTACAATAGGTTTTATTTCAGCAGTGCCTAGACTTACTGGAGTTACTCGAATGCATTTTGTACAGAGATCGGAATCTGGCACCGTTACAGCCTGCTTGTTTTTAAAGTACTCTAAAATACTCTTCAGAGGACATTTGTTCGTCCCTTTCCTCTACTAAATCTTGAATTATGCAGTATATTCCATATTTCTGACTTGGAAATAGCTTTTCTTGTTTTAAGGCTGACAACTTGAGAGATGAGGCAGTCATGAAACTACTCTCACCGACACACTTTACCGTGTCTTAACCAACATGTAAAGGCTCGACTCTAATGCACATCCATCATTCATCCTTTGTTAGAAGGGCTGGATTTTCCACGAACCTGAATAGCTGCCCGTTGTGATTGACTGTGTGCTGTCAACATCTTGGTCGTCCTTCCTATCATACGGGCACATTAAAACAGGGATGGACTACAACAGACTGTACTTAATCAACTGGAGAAGGCCTTCAGCTACACTCCAGCTAAAACTTGTCTCAAGCCATCTGTAAAAGGCTGGGTACTTTTAAGATGTCTCTGTTCTTTGGCTCGTCTATCAACCTGCATTAGTCTGCCGAAGCTGTGTTTGAGTGATATGGGAAAGAGACAAGAGGGATTTTCACTCAAAAACACACTTTTGCTCTTAAATAGTTAACCTTGCACCTTAATGCATCTCACACTAAAATGTTGGTGCAGCTCGTGGTGCATAATGTGCGATGATTTATCTCGTCAGGACACAGGGCTGTTTGCAGTGGAACCAGCAAACACAGACATTTTTTTATCTCAAACTGGACACTATTTGTCCTGACGTGCTCTTCTTCTGTGTTCAACTCCATCCCAGATAACCAGTTCAGAATGTCTATCCTGGAGCGCTTGGAGCAGATGGAGAGGAGGATGGCAGAGATGGCCAGCCACCAGCAGTCGAGCAGTGCAGGGAGTGGTGGAGCCGGGGGTGGAACAGGGGGTGGAGGGGGTGGAGGAGGTGGAGGCGGCGGTGGAGGAGGAGGCAACAACAGTCAGTCACAGGTAAACAGCCACATCAAAAAAAAAAAAAAAAGATGTCATTTGGTGCACATGTCACAGTGCACAGAAAGCACGATGCTTCATCATTGTAGGCTGACAGACATGTTGTGTAGAACAGAGTGGTTTATTCTTTTGTCAAAGAGCCACATGCAGCAACTAATAGGGGTTCTCTTCTTTTTTCTTTGAGTGTGTATCTGGCCAGACGCAGGCCAGCAGCTCCTTCGAGAGTCGTGTTGTGGTGGTCTGTGAGAAGATGATGAGCAGAGCTTGCTGGGCCAAGTCCAAACATTTAATCCACTCCAAGACCTTCAGAGGCATGACGCTCCTTCACCTGGCGGCAGGCCAGGGCTACGCCACCCTCATTCAGACACTCATCAAGTGGCGGTGAGAATTAAATTCTCTATGTACATACTGTATAATGGACCTATGGTTTTTAATTAGTGTACGACACACTAAACAGTGTTTTCTCTCTCCTACTCAGTACCAAGCACGCTGATAGTATTGATTTGGAGTTAGAAGTGGACCCTCTCAATGTGGATCATTTCTCTTGCACGCCTCTGGTAAGAGAGCTGAGGTTAACATCAAACAGTGTGATCAATAATGACGACAACCCAGGTTTGTGTAATCGACTAGATCTATTACACATTTTCTACATTTTCTCGTCTGTTTTCCATCCAGATGTGGGCGTGTGCGCTCGGTCACCTGGAGGCTGCGGTGGTGCTGTATAAATGGGACAGACGTGCCCTAGCTATCCCGGATTCTCTGGGCCGCTTGCCCCTGTCAATTGCCCGCTCTCGTGGCCACACCAAATTGGCCGAATGTCTGGAGCAGCTACAGAGGGAAGAGCAGCAGCCACCAGCCCCTCTACCTCCCACAACTCGCATGTCTTTTTCCCCAGCCCCTGATGCCCCCACCACAGACAGCTGGATGGTCAGCTGGGCAAACGACAGTGTAGTAGCACCCAGTGGTAAGAAAGGAGGCCCTGCCACCACAACAACAACATCCAGCACCACCAGCCTCAATCCAGGTCAGTAAAAGTCACTGATTGTGAGATCTCATTATTTCTGATGGATATTATCAAAGAAGATGCTTGTTTGTGTATTATGTAGCTAATTCTTATGTGTAATCTCTTTTTGCAGACTTGAGAAGGCCCCGGTCAGAGCCTTCCAACTACTACAGCAGTGAGGGCCAAAGAGACCTTCCACTCGCTAAAAAACATAAACCCAACCCAGAACTGTTTCAAACTCGGCCCGATAAGGCCATGTCTGTTCCTCTAAGCTTGGAGCAGCAACAGCTCCACAAGCTGTCCTCAAGCACTAAGAGCCTGTCCTCAGAAGGCCTGAGCTCGGATAAAGGCCTGTCCACGGGAGGCAGCACGGGAACAGCCAGGTGGACCTCCAGCAGCAGCCTGGGGAGGAAGGCGCTGGGGATCAGTGCAGGCAGCAGCCTGGGGAAAGAGAAGCTGGTCAGTCGGTTACGTCAGCGGGAACAGCTAGGCATGCTCGTAATGGCAGACAGAGAAATGGCAGACTCAGAACTGCTATCATATCAGGAGGATCTGGAGAACCAGAACTGTCTCACACAGATGGATGACCTGCAGGTGAGAAAGAAAAAAAAAACAGTAGTAGAAATAGTTTGTATATAGTATGCCAGCAGAAATAACATGGAGTATATGAGAAACGAGAAATAAGACTTCTGCAATAAAGATGTTGTCTAACTGTGACAGGTGACATCTAACTAATATATATATCTTATATCTAATTCATCATAAAGGGGGGTGGTATGGATCTTTTAATGGCACCACTTATTCAACTGATATAAATTACAGCTATCAGCAAACTGAGTACTGCAAAATGACATTCAAATTGGACATCACAGTACCATGCCACTTCTTTTATGTGGGCATTCTGCACCGGGTAGGCGGTAGGCACCAGGCAGTCCTGGCACTCAGCTGATGACCATCACTGCATAATAAGCTCTCACTATTGATCTACTTCACAATCTAAGGCATCGATATCAGTCTAACTACCCCTCCAACAGATGAAGTGCCGGATTAGAAATTTTATCCCCCAGCAATATGGCTGTCATCATTAATACACTTCTTCGGTGCCATTAAAGCTGACATTTTTGTTGCGTGGCCAGACAGATTCGTATAATTGGACCATGAACAGATACCAAAACAAGTAGTCTCTGATTTTTGGTGGACAGAATAAAGATCCACTAAATCCTGAGTCCTCACCTTCATCTTCATCTTTGTTTGCCTCAACAAACCAGGTAAACATGATGACACTGGCTGAGCACATCATTGAAGCGACGCCAGAGAGAATCAAGAGGGAGAACTTCGCCGCTACAGACTCCGTGCCCTTAGACACATCAGGGGTCAGCAACACCATGAACTGGCTGGCCAACTACCTGGGAGATGTTGAACAGCTGCCGAGCATAATACATCTACGGTAAGGAGCCCCATGTGCAGAGAATATTTCTTGTTGACAGCCATGCGTGTGGGTGTGAAGCAAATCCTCCCTATGCTGTTGTTCTTTTGTGTGTATGTGTGTTTTACAATTTTACACATTTAGGAATGCATTGTAGAGTAAATGTCTCTTCATTTATTTATATTTGTCTTAAATGTAATGCCATGATGGATTAAAAATGTAGATTTACACTGTAAACAAGTACTTTTTGAGTGCATTGGAAAGAGCTGCAAGGATTACAGGAAGTCAATGTAAACTCAAGATAAAATCAGTTATTAAACTGCTTGGGGATGTGGCCCATTATTTACAAAGGCTAATACTCTCAATTTGATTACTACATTCACTATACAGCAAATGTCATCATGAATATTGACTAGGTGCAGAATATATACGCTCATCATGAATAAATAAGGTTTCTGTCATCTTCTCTCCTCAGATCTCTGTATAATGAACCCCTGACGCCATCATCCAACCCCAGCCTGAGTCCTGGGGGGTCTCCGCTCAGAGAGGGGCCCATTGAAAGGTCAACTCTCCCCTCCCCGGCTGACTGGAGTGAGTTCATCAATGCCTCCAACAGCAAGGTGGAGCGAGACCTGGCCCAGCTGACTCTGTCAGATCCAGAGCAGAGAGAGTTATATGAGGCCGCTCGCCTAGTCCAAACTGCCTTCCGCAAGTACAAGGTACAGGCCTGGTGCTCAGGTGCCATAAGCTGTGTGAACTGTTGCCCTCACTGACAGGGCCGCAGGCGTAGGACTGTTGTTATTAGGTGCACTTGTTTTTAGCTTCAGTCAAGATGTTGAAGGGTTCATTTTATTTGGTTCCGAGCTTTGGAGCTCAGATCGTTGCAGTAAAGTTCAGAATTGTGCTATGTTTTATTAACACCTTTTGTCTTGAGATGTCTCCAATCAGGTTAATATATATCAAAGTTCTCCATCTTTGTGTGATTCTTTGTTCCTCTGCTCACATACACATTGCAACATGAACAGCAATATACAAACATACCCCTGTGGTTTCAGCATGGGAAAGGTGGCTTGAGCAGAGCATGGCCTTGCTTAGAGAAACGACTGCACTGTCCCCTGTATTCCTGCTGCACTTAGATACGATTAAGCTAATGTTCTTCTACTCTGTCTCTGTCTCTGTCTCTTTCCGAGTTAGGGGTATGAAGCCTGCTACTGCCTGTTTTTAATTAGCTCTCCACACACCAGTCTTTACCCCCTGCCCGATCCCATCCCTCAACCCCCTGTCCACCCCTCGGCTACTTACAACAAGTTTTCATATGACGAACTGTTCGCTGTCGTTCACAGTTGTTGTGCCCGTCTGCCAGCTGATGCTGAGGTGGACTTTTGGCTCTCGGTCCGCACAACAGCTTACCTCCGCCTCCCCAATTTTCACAGGGGGCTGGTCCGCCAGGCGTGAACGTATCCCCCGGGTAGCATTCACATGCTAGCCACCAGGAGACAGAGCCACTAATATCCTTTGTGGCGAAACGCAGGTTCTGCTGTGACCTCTGACCTGTCCCACTCTACTCTCCAACAGGGGCGGCCACTCAGAGAGCAACAGGAAGTAGCTGCTGCTGTCATACAACGTTGTTACAAGAAATACAAACAGGTAGGCACCTCAAAGCACAGGGTGTTTCAGATGTGGTCAAGTCTACGTGTGAGTATTCACCTCAGTAGTTTTAGTCCAGTTCATAATCTTTCCCTTTTCCCATTTACAAGCTAACATGGATAGCCTTGAAGGTAAAAAATAAATAAAATAAAATAAATCACTAACACTAGATGAATTTGCTCGTAAACATGTCTTTCCTCTGTTCTATTGAATTACTCACACACAACAAAGCGTGACACATCGTTTTGTTCTTGTCTGCAGTATGCACTTTATAAGAAGATGACGCAGGCCGCCATCCTTATCCAGAGTAAATTCCGCAGCTACCACGAACAGAAGAAGTTCCAGCAAAGCAAGAGGGCTGCTGTACTCATTCAGCAATACTACCGCAGCTACAAGGAGTTTGGCAGGCTGAAGCCCCACCACCGTGGGGCTGCTGCTGCCTTGGTTCAGCACAAACTGAGGTAAGCACATACCCAGTTAAGGTCAAAGGTTTGAATATTCTATTGTTACTCCAGGCAACATTTTACGTGGTGTTGCACTGCATCTTACAATATCCAAGGACAAGGCTAAGACAAAGGCAAATGGATTGGTTGTGTTCTTTTTTCTTTTTTTTTCACCACTTGTGCAATTAGCTTCTTTAGCTCGTCTTCACTGGGAGCATCTGTGGGTGATGGCCACCTGAAACTCACACACGGCCTATTGACAACCAGATGTCCACATGTAAAGTCTAACTACCATAAATGGTCCTTTAACAACCTATTGACGGTCGGTGTGAACCACACAGATGTTCCTAAAATAAAACCTAAGCACCAGACGAAACCCAACAAGTCCAGTTGCCTTTGCTTTAGCATCGTCCTTGGATATACCCTGACCTGTGTTGTAGCAGCAGTAAGACACTGTTTTCTGTGTGCTGTTTTGTAGAGGTAGTCTTCTCACAAAGAGGCAGGATCAGGCCGCCAGGAAGATTATGAGGTTCCTACGACGCTGCCGCCACAGGTAGGCCCCGACACTGACTCACACATACTCATCTGATCATATGCACACATACTAGTTTCCGTAGACTAGATCCATTGTCAGATTTACTGCGAGGGTAGGCCTAAAAGAACAATGTCCTGTTGACTAAATCAGTAAGGCACCCACTATTGCTATATCACTATTACTCTATGTGATGTGTTTGATTTATTTTTGTTGAAAAAGTGGGTGGTTGCAAATACCCTTAACACCTAAGCTCCTCCCCCCTCCCTTCCCCTTCACTGTACTTGGCCCCCACTTGTCCTCGTCCCCTCCTTCACAGTGCCTACTGTGTGCTAATAGCTGTCTGGTATTGTTTTGCTGTTTATGCCAAGCCCCTTGATGGACCATAGACTGTTCAAGCGGGTGAGTGCAGCCTCAGCAACTCAGTTCGTGCCTCTCTATCTATCTCTTCCTTCCTCTACCTGTTTATTCTGGATGCCTTTCTCCTTTGGTTCCTCTTATGTCTCACTCTCACTCTTTAATAATACAATTATCTTCTCCTGAGGTCTCGGCCTTCACATTCTCTCCCTCCTTTCCTCGCTCTCATTTTTCTCCTTTCCTCTTTTTCTCCCACCCGCCCCCCCCTTCCCCATCTTCCCCATCACTGTTGCTTGATGCCTGCTTGCATGAAGGCTGCTGACTGGAGCCACAGGTGGACTGAGAGGCTCAGATTTAGAGCAGAAACCAAACTAACAAAACGCTTATGAATGACAATATCACTGCAACACTTAACAGACACTTCTCTGACTCTCTTTATCTCTGTCTTTCTCTCCTTGGAAATGACTTTTTTTGTGTCTGTATTTTGTTTCAGCTTTGTGTGGTTATGCGGATTGCCAGTTTGAGAGAACGGGAAGCTTTTTTCTCAACCATGTTTTTATTCCGCTGCATGTCAAGTGATGACAACTATGGGCCTTGCTCTTCTACTTTTAGGCATGCTATGGGCCTGCTGTTTCTCAAGTAGTTGTCTGTCTGTCTCGCTGGCTGTGTGCTCTGTTTCTAGCCACTCGACAGACTACAAGGGAGGCTTAAGCCCTCTGAATTCCATTTGTTAAACCTGTGTCAAAAAATGTGATCAGCCATCTGGTTCATCCAAGCAAACAAACAAACAAACAAAAAAAAATAGGACATTACAGTAGTATCAGATTCAATTAAATGGGAATGGAGCCAGGATATCATATGCATACATACACATTTGATTCACAAACCTTTAACCTCCTCGTTGTTTCTTTCTTTGACATTCAGGTTACATGTTGCCACTCGTTGTTGCGTTAGCTTACCAAAAAATATGTTGCCGTGCATTTAGGGCAGGCGCGTTAGTACCTGTTATGGCTTGTCTGCTGTACTGCGATATAGGTTAAAGAAGCTCTGGTAGCAAATAGGTCACGGCAGGAAAAAAAACAAACAATAGTTTCCTCCACCCACTGGGACTGCAACACAGAGCATTAATGGATTCATACCTCCGGGGAGTCCACCAGCTCAGCATGAGAGGATGCGGCGCACACACCCGCGGTTTGTGTGTGCAAACGCCGCATCCCACCATGTCTGCTCTTCTCCTATACATAAATGTTGCAGTGTTTGCCCAAGAACAACAACAGGAGCAGATGGTACAGGGTAGCGCTTGATTCGCATTTACACTCCAGAAATAATGTACGTTCCTCTTATACGACCCCACGCCCGTCACCTGGCGGTGTTCTTTCGTGAGCCACCAGGCAGCCGTCATAATTAAAGTATTTTAGTAGCTTTTTTCCACAAGCTTTATACGAAGAACTCGTTCCATCATTCATGCTGCCTTAAGGGGTGGTAGGAATCAGTACATCAATCTAGAATAAGTCTAATTAAAATAGCTGTAATATCGCTGCCATATTGTTTTGTCACACATGGACATCCAAACCCAAGTGTCCTGATTATGCGATTGTGCTATAATTATTTTTCTTTTGTTCACTGGAGAGCGCAGATTTAATCCAACATTTCCTTTCACAGACCCGCTGAAGTTCCTGATGATCTGGGCCGACTTGATATTCTTTGGGTAGTTCTGCCTGAGCAGTCTGATACTGTCAGGGCTGCGTGCGTGTGTGCGTGCGTGTGTGTGTTGGTGAACTTGTTACTCAAATCACAGAAGACGTATTCATGGAGCCTTGTCTCTCTCTCTCTCTCTCTGTGTGTTTCCAGGGTGAAAGAATTGAAAAGGGCCAGGGAACATGAGACCCCTCAGAAGAGCCCCCTTGCGGTGTGACATCACTCTCCTGACTCCTCTTTTCATTTTTGTTTGTACCCGAGACATTTTACAAGAGAAACAGAGAAAAGAAAAAAAAACGTCAATGCAAGCGCTGCAATTATTACTACTACTGCAGTGTTACTGGTTCAACTACAATTACATGTACAACAGCATTTTTTTCACATGTCTGTTCTTTCCACTGACTTGATTTTGGTTGGAGAGTGGCAACTTCTACAGGATTATAAACTACTAAAGGGTAGGGGTGGGGGGGTTGCGGAACATTTGCTTCATGGCATTTTTTGCACCTTTTCATGGATTGCTTTGTCTTTTTTTGGGATATGAAGAGAACGGTGAAGGAAGCGGACGCGGGACATGTCTGAAGTGGTCTGTCACTCGTGAGGACCTGAGGAGGCTGAGTGAATTACGGCTGCTGCATACGATCTCGAGGACAGAGAGACTATGCAGAAACACTCTGGGCTCTAATTGTGTTTCATAATTTTTTAAGTGACCAATCAGTCCATTCAAAAAAAAAAAAAAAAAGCATTTTCTTTTTTCTTTTTTTAACCAAATATATCGATAACCCACACGCCCACTTCTATCCACTGCTGTAGAGTGTACATCATTCAGTTTAGCTCAACAATTCTTCCTGGTCCACTGTGCTCTACCCCACCAGTCTGCCCACACGGGTGGAGCTACAAATGAATGTAGTCGGGGTTTAACCACGCAGAAGCAAACAGGGGATGAAATCTTTCTGTTTTAACATTTCTAAAAAAAAACAACAACAACAAAAAACAACTATGCTTTATCATATATATTGTCACTTTATTACTTGAATTTGTTCCACACTGTCCAATGTATTTCTTCCATCATGTCCAATGTACTGGTGATCTGTATCTTCAGGCTATATGTTGTTAAACCCTACCAAGAAAAAATGCATGACTTCTTGGCAAGAAAAAGTCTTTGCTTGTGTGCTTATGGTCTAGTCTTTCAGCCTGTCCTCTGATTTTCTTTTAGTTTCCACGTAAGCGGTCCACACATCCATATTCTTCTCCATGACTTCAACCATTTCAGTAACGAAGCTATTCCCATATTGTCTGGGTTCCTTTATTTTATCTCAGTTTATTGCTCCTCTGAAACCTAACAAGAGAAAGGAACTTGCCTCTTTTGCGTTGTTTATGGTCATGCAGGTTATTACTGTTCTTTTTAAATGAACTTCAGAGCCTGTGAAGGCTTTTGAGGGGAAGATCACATACATTGCCTTGACGTCTTAGAGATTCTTTTAGGGGGTCCCTAAGCTTGTCCCAAAATAGGGGTTTGACAAATCCATATTTTTGACAATTGAGCGATTTCTGTATATAAAGAAGGCTGAAAGTACGTAGGAAAAAACATGTACCCAATCGGGGATTGTATTTTAGAAATATATTATTTTATTCATTAAAAATGGGTCAAAAACAGGTACGAGACAAAAACAGAATATTTGTATAGTTTTGTTTGAATGCCTAAGAAGTATGGTTGTATGTTTGTATATAGTGTAAATACCTGGGATAAAAATGAGCTATGTGCATGAAAAGTATGAACAGAGTCAAAAGGAGAAAAAAAATACGACAACAACAAAAGCAGTAGTGGCTATGCTCTGTAAAATTAAAACTATTTCACTATTAGAGTATTTTATTTTCTTTTGATTGTTCTTGAGAAGAACATTTTGCTAAAGCATGATATTATTGCAATATGAAAAAGTAAAAAATACTGTATTTAGTGTTAGGAGAAGTCTTCAAAATTATCTTAAAACAAGTATGGTTATGTTTAATTTTTGTTTTTAGTTTTTTTTTATTTTTAATTATTTTTTAATTTTATTTTGGGCTACCAAGAACCTTTTGCCAATGGTGCCAAGGTATGTGAATGCTATATAGCTTAAGAAGAGAATTAAGTTAACTTTTGCAGAACAGATAATCATACAGTGAAACACACACATCACAACTGGCCGAGGGTCGCGAAAACAATAAGGTACACAGTTTGCAGACGAAGTCATATTTAAGAAGAAAGCATTTACGTCTTATCATGTCTCCACCATTCTCACAGGTTACTGCATTTGTCCATCAGTAAACACTTTCTATCAAAGCTTAATGTTTGAGAATGTGATGCGATTACTGAGGTATCTTGTCTCATGTTAAAGATTGTAAATGGCAGCCTTGCCGTGTCATGATACGCCACTAAAAATGGAATTCAACTCTTTAAACGTTACGTCCTGATGACAGGATCTTCCCAGTGGATTATGTTATAATTAAAAAAAAAAATGAAAACATCCTCAATGGGGACACGGCTGCCAGGGTCTAAAAAGACCTCATATTCATCTGTCAAAGAGAAAAACATTTCTCATGTGTAGCATTCTGTAAATTGCTGCATTTATTTATCAACCAGCTGAAAACACATTTGCAAAATGAAGTCACACACACTGAAACAAGAAAGTAAATCAAAGTTGTCGCCCGCCTGGATGCTGGGTGAATGAGCCAAAACGACTGCAGTGTAAAACAGTGCACATGTGCCATTTATAACGACGAAGAATAACCTGTATCTTGTACATTGGGAAGTATACAGTACAACACGGTAACAATCCGAGAGAGAATAATCCATGGGCTGCTGGTTTAAAGGTGCCTGTTGGCTGCTGCTGCTGCTCTAATTCATATGATATAATCCCACCAGAGAGTGTGTTCTGTATCAAAGTAATGACATGTGACTATTCAGCCAAGTGCCACTGAAAAAAACTTGAGTTTTGTTCATTGACGTGTTGCCATGTTTGTTAAATTATTATTAGGCTAATTATGTACTTCTCTGTTTAATTTATCTGATTGACTGGTTGTTACATATATACATATATATATATATAGTTGTTGTTTTCCACTCACCTGATATGTAAACTTCATTACCAGAGTGTTTATGTAGAAAGTGCCTATTTATATCCTGATAACACCAGTTTCTGAATGCATACGATGTACCTGAGGTTGAGGAAATGTCAGAGAACATGGTCACCCGCAGGCATTGCTGCATCCTCCACACGAGCCCACATGATCGCCACCATTATGCCATCACACTCAGCAAAGCCACAGTGATATTTCCCCGTGCACACGCCAGTATCAGCACTCCAGCTTGTCGCCATGCTAGCTATAGTTTGATTTTTATGCTTTTTTTTTCTTTTTTTTTTTTGAATTTTATTTTCTACTGGGACAGCTTGTTAAAATGACATTTAGAAATGCCACTACTGGGGTTTGTTGCCTTGCGTTCATCCTCTAGTCTGTGGTTAGAATGCGTAGCCAATGCAATAGTGGCAAAACGGAGAAGGATTTATTATGCTTGCATGGGTAAAATAGTTAACTGGGTGACAGAACTGCACCTAAAGCATGCTTATTTTTCCTAGAATCGGTAGTCAGATAGACTTGTTAAAAGACTTACTGTTCTGTAAAACAGTGAACATTGGTTTGGCGTGTCACAGAACTCAGAAAGACAGAGGGTGCGTGACCGGAGGGCAAACCTACAAAAATGAGCCGACGACCAACACTCGACGTTTTCATGGCTAAGCATGAGGACAGGATTGTTTTTAGAGCAAGCTCTAACTTTTTTAGTTTTTTTTAGTTGTCTGTTATTTTTCTTATTAATTCATTTTTAGATCGGTGTACCCCCAAACTTCAGATTAGGACAAATGGACAAGGTTGGAGGCATTGTGACAGTATATGTACGTCAAATTAACTATAAGTGACACACACCACACACAGACGCACGCACAAGACAGCGCACAGCACACATGCAGACATGTCGAGTTGTCAGCTTCACTTGTACACTGAGTGGTGAAGGCAGCGTTTGCTCTTTTCCAGACTGAGGGACTGGTTCACCTCCCTTCTGTATTTTACTCAGGGTGCCAAAACGGGGAGGAGGAAACAGAGTGATGTGATTCACAGCAGGAGAAGATAAAAAATTGAAATCTTTCAGCGGTGCTTTCTGGTTTAAAAATGAAAAAGAAAAAAAAAAGGAAAAAGATTTAACCAAAAAAAAAAAAAATCTGGGACACACTGCGAAATCTTTAAAATGAGTGAATATTATGTATAATCCACTTCTTCTCAGTAACCTTGAACATCGCAGACACTAGCAGAGCCCTGGGATAGAGTCTGTTTATATATAGCTATATTAAGAGAAAAGATTTGACGTTCTTTCCTGGGATCCTGTCAAATCACCGTATGACTTTGGCCAGTTCTTTAGGCCTTTAATTTATCTAAGTGACTAAGCGTAGAGGGTATGTAAGATTGAGAGTGTAGTTATATGAAAAAGTTCGCCTGCAAATCTTGTTTTTACTGCCACTTATGAATGGGATGACAGGTTAACTGATGGGCGCTCTTCATTAACATACAGTATTATCGATTTTCAACATGTTCTGTGAATTGACCTGGGAATCTGCCTTTCCTCCTCTTCCTTTTCCGAAGCACCCAAACCAGAGAAAGGTAGGCACATCAGGACAACAGAACCGAAGCAGTTTTACAATATATTCCACTTGTTGACACAGAGCAATAAAAAACTATTTTGTGGAGACCTATAGACCTAGCAAAGTTTAAAATGATTGGACACATGTAGTCGACTTACTCTTATGCAAATGCCAGTATTGCAAGACAAGCATTCAGTAGTTTATGGACAGCAATTATATGGCACCCTTTACCGAACTGCACGTTTTCATCAATTCCAAACTGAGAAGAAAAAAAAGGCCCTGCTTTGATAGAAAGTCTTGGGTCCTCGACACTTTGCATGTGAACTAGTGTTAGATCTATTTTCCTCTCCTCTATAGCTGTCTTTCTCTCTGTCTTTCCCTGTTATGTGACCCACTTTTTCTCCGCTCCCAACCCCTGCCCTCGAAAGTTTCATCTCCTCTCGGTTCTCCTAATGTGTTTTTGCTTTCCTCCTTTTTCTTCCCTTCTCTTGTTTGTAAGTTTTATTTTTGTAATTGTGCATGTACAAGCGTCACTGACTCGATGGATATGTTTAAAAAAAAAAAAAAAAGAGATTTCAGCTGCTGAAGCCATGCAAAACGTTTTGAATTGCCCTTAAAATATGGAAGATGTTTTCTGAATGCTTTATATTCTTTCTGCTGTAAAATAATAAAAAAAGGAAAAAATCAAGAAAACTCGAGAACCAGCTTCGCAACGTCTTTTTGTTTCCTCTTGTACTTGGAAAGTTTTTTGTTTTGTTTTTTTTCCACCCACAGGTTTCGCACCAACACTTTCTATCAAGAAAACTAAATTAGTGAGGACACGTTTTCATTATAATACAGTTTTTATTTCTATTCAGCTTACAGTTGTGTTACCTTTGACTTCCACAGGGACATTTGGTTATACATTAGATAAGACAACCAACTTTAAAGAATAAATCATTTGAAAATCTCCAAGCAACATGTTTGAATCATATGATCATCAATCTTTGTGTGAACCAGTACTCATGTATGTGAATGTGTATGTGTGAGTACATACACCTGGACATAGATGTGTACTTGCATGGAGTTTCTCACTGAGTGCAAGATGGGAACGTTTTTAATCTTTTTCCTTTAGTGCAAGTCTGGGCCTCTCATTTGTAGCTTCGCTGCTACAGTTTTAGACGCAGTACTTCCAGAAACACTCAGAATTGCCCGCTCTCTTCCTGAACTGTTTCCGGATTCCCAGAATGTGGCTGAAAGGATTAAGGAGACTTTGTTTCTCCAGTAGGACCTGAAAAAAACAAGACGGAGATGGATACAGCGTGTAGCTTACGCTTTCTTTTGCTGTTTAAGGGATAACATTGGCTGAAAACTCACCTCTCTTTTCATCCCTCTGGGAAGCAGACCTGTTGTTCTGACGCCTGAGGCAAAATAAAACATGAAACGAGTCTTATATTTATTGTCAGCATGTTGCAGAGTAGTTAACTTTAAAAAGTTGAGGCCAACACGAAGCTGCTGCTTTAGCTGGTAAGAAACGAAAAGACGTTTTGTTTTGTGTGCATGCATTTCTCACCATCTCTGTTAATCTCCCCAGATATCAGTGTGGAATATCTGAGGCCGGCACCATCCTGTGGAGGGAAGGCTTGCTCGGATAGAGACAGATCATCCAGGCCGCCGACTCCTCGGTCCTCCACCGAAACTGAGAACAGCCGAGCAACCCAACACAGTCGGCAAAAAACACCTCCGACAGGTACAAATTCACGCTGTGGACCTTTTCTAATCTAATTCTCACTCGTAATCACCAGAAGCAGGAAAGCATTTGAATTAACTGAACTAAAAAAGTGCATCTGTCCTCAGAACTTTGGCAGGACAATCAGTGTTCACCGCTGCACCGCTGAAGTAATTACTCCAAGGCCCCGGGACACGAGTTGCCTGCCATTAATCTTCACAAATTACATTCTAGTACCGAAAATGTTAATCAAGGAACTGAATTGTTGAATTACTGCGCATAACGGCTATGACAGAGATATTACTTTCCACTCACCAGGTCCTGCATAGGGCATCTCAGCAGATTCTGTGATGGGGTGGGCCAGCAGGGGGCCAGAGGCCACGAGAACGAAGGCCCAGGAGAGGAGGTGGTTGCACTTCATGGCTGTAGGAGGCTGTTGTTGGAGGTGGCTGTGATTTGATTCCTCAGGTGAAAAGACGACATCTACATGCTCTGCTGCTCCCAACTCGCTTATATACTTCAAGTTGTGGCCTTTACCCCCTCCCACATGCCACACATCACACACACACACACAGCAGCCATGATCAATATCCAGTCCCATCCCTTCTAACGGCAGTAAATCAGCAGAGAGTCACAGGTGAATTATAGACTCAATAAAAAGACAAATGCCGTGACCCGTGCTTCAAGAGCACAGTCATGTTTTACCAGCTCTTCAGCTTGATTGACTGTTTTTACTGACTCCGTAAATGGCATCGAAGCAGGAGTTTCAGATGTCGTGTTATCAACGTCTCGCGGGGGAGCAGGTGGAGGAACTGCTCGGACAAATGGCCAATATTTTAATGCCACGAGTTCATTAAGCTCCCTCTTGAATCCTCTTGACTTGAAACACAACTTACAAAGCAGGGGACGTTCACAATAAAAACCTGTATAATTAGTTAACCTAAGGTTCAGTGGCCATGCTAGAAACGTTGACGGCCGTGCAGCCTATGAGCCGTCATTGACATTTGAAGCCAATTGGAGACAGCGGGAAATTTTCCACAAGTCACTGAATCAGGTTGATCGATGCGCATAATTTAGCCTGGTTAGTGTGAGATGTTCTGTCTGTGCTTCCACTTCTTCTTAGTCATGCCGTAAAACTAAACTTTACGAGAACCTCCAGCACTACTGGTCAGCAAAGCTTTCTTATTGGTCAGTGGACCGGGGAGGCAGGTGGAGGCAGCTATTTACAAAGTTCTATTTTGCACCTCGCTGTGTAATTTGTATATTTATTAGAAGCATGACGTCAGCGTTCAGTCTCTTCTATGGTAATGAGCGCCACTGAAGCGGCCGTGACATTTTATTTTATGGTTGATAGACCAGACACTATTAGTGTTGCTGTATATCATGAAAAGCTATTAAGATTTCCATTCTGCATTAGTCAAGGCTCCACTGCCACATCCAGGTTATTTCGACATCCAAAATAAATGTTGTTTCTGCTCACAGGCTTGAGGTTTTTCCTTTGGAGTCCTATTAACAAATGTATGATGAATAGCAATCTTTTTTTGTTTGTTTGTTTCAAGGCATATGTGGTTTAAATAAACAGGGACAGATATAAATTTGCTTGTTTTTTTTAAAAAAAAACATCACCTATCCGGCGTTAGTCAACAGACATCAAGAGGTAAACTCTTTTCTTTACCTGGCATTTAAGTAGTTGTTTTTGTCTTAGTAATTGGCAATGCAATAGCCAAAGTGATACATACATTATAATAACTGATACCTTTTGGAGTGTAGAGGACTATATATATATAGTTATATATATATATAGTTATAGAGAGCCTGGTCTGGTGGTCTGGTCTCTCTTGTGAGTACACACCTTAATAACTCTGTGTTATGTATTACATCCAGTTGTTTTGCATATTTTTTTTTTTAATCCTTGTTTATTAAAAGTAATTAGGAAGACATTTCTATAAGTGATGGGGGACAAAATCAACAGTCCTCACTTTGCATAGAAATGTATGTTAAACTCCACTTGAAACTATTGAAAAACTCCAATCTGAATCAGACAAATCATACAGTTACAGCCTCGGTTCCACTGGTGGTTCGAGTACAAATGATGACAAATTATTTTTGTACAGAACTAATTTTGTCCCTTAACATTTTTTCATTTGACACTTTTTAGAATAGGATCTCACTCTCTTAGAGTGCGTTTGTGTACACTGACCAAAAACGGTTTCAGAGTACATATACAGGCAGGAGAAGCAAACATTCACTGGTATTCTGTGCCATGTGACTTCGCGGGATCTGTCTCGTGCTCGTTTCAGGTTTCACTGACCTAAAGGCAGCCAGCAGAGGGCAACATTACGTTATGAGAATCCCAATAACTGAACTATTTCTGTTACTGTTTCACCAAATTAGCTTTGTTCAAGGTCTGCAGTGAGGTCAGGTTGGGAAAATATGTGTTTCGTTTGCTCCTCTTTTATTTTATCAGTCTTCAAGCTAAATCTATCACAAAGCAATAACACACTGTAGTTTGTACAACTGCCATTATTGCCATTTATTTTGAAATATTTAAAAAAAAAAAAGTTTTATCAATATTATTAAACTAATAAATGTTGTATTATAACATAATAACCATCGATTGTGCTATAATACAAAAACGTTTCCAGTTCATACACGTTTGGGAGCTGAAAGCTGCACAGGAGGAAGGTAATAACTGTAATTCTACACAAATCAAGTTGTTTCCTTGAAATGTTTTATCCCATTACCCCAGTTTTAAAATGTGAAAAAGTTTCTAGAATGGTTATTTAAAATTTAACAGGTCTAAGCTTCCTCCACAATTAAAGTTTTTGCATATTTTTGCATTAGAAGTTTTGCATGCTTTGCTTGCAGTAGAATTAAATGCGTGACTATTGTAAAAAATAAATAAATAAAATAAAATAAAATAAAATAAAATAAGTACAAAGCCAGCTGTAGACTTTATTTTCGTCTTTTGAAATTTGAGTGACTGAAACTTTTGGCTGCAGTGCTGCATTCAAGCACTGTTGGGCACTGTTGGGAATTTTAATCATTAAGCTAATTAAACAAGGTGTGTAGGCCTGTAAAAGTATGATATTGGGGCTATAACACAGTGTTGACTGGGTGTCACCAACAGACTAACCTCACCGCTGTAGTAACCTAACGTCTCATCAGCTCTTGTCGCTGCTTGATCAACCTTTGCCCTCAGGTGATGTTTATTACCGCATTCACCGGTCTCGCTAATCGTCTACGTTGTCGCCGAGGTGAAAGAAATTTGTGTTTGTCTCCGCTGATAATTATAATGATAATGGTAGTAGCTTCGGTACAATTAGAAAACAAAATACGTTTCAGGCTGAACATTGTGGCTCGTGATTAAACTTTGGTAGAGACGGCTCCGAGCTCGAAGGCGCACCTGAAGGCAGCAGCATTCGTGAGCCGCCCCCGCCGTGAAGAAGCGACAGACAGACAAACAGACTGACTGGGGGCCTGGCTTCGCTTCACCACTCACCTAATCAGTCGGTCCGCGGCTCTTTGTTTCTGTCATGAATAAGCTTCGTCGCCTTCGCTTCAGTTTCAGACCGAAAGCAGAGGCGTTAGCGGCGGCCACGAGCGCTCGTTCCGTTTTGGAGACGTTGTAGAAGAACAGAGGGAGGGAGGAAAGTGTGACTGAGCCGTCCGCTCCAAAGTTGGCACTCGGCTCTCATGTTTGGTACTTGTTGAGGAGGCTGTGTTCGCAAACACAACACTGCGACGTGCAGGGAACAGGTAGGCTGGTGGTTACTTTGTGGCCTTCTGTAGCTCAGGTAACGTTACTGTTTCTGTTGGAGCCTCGAGATCATGATAATAGCAGCACTGCTCCCAACCAGGAACAACACAGGCTGGTAGTTGCTTCTCTTCTGTGCCTCTGTTTTGCTAAATTTGTTCACTGAACGTTCCTCGGAAGCTTGTATCATTCCTCAACGTTCATCCTAACTGCTTCTGTATGTCACGATGAATTCAGTATTAACTTTCAAACATCGTTTTCTTGTCAGGACCTTCTGCATCGCCATGAGACAGTGACGCACGGGGACAGTGATGGCAGAGCTGGAGATTGACCAGTCCAACCTTCCACGTGTCCAAGAAGGTAACAAGCGCGCACAAGACAGAATCCTGCATGTGCTGGAAGTAAACATCACAAGACGGAGTGTGTTTAAAAATAAATAAATAGTGTGTGCAGAGAGTGCTACGGGTTGATGTTGGAGAGAAGCTGTTCCTGCTCAGCCTCTCCACAGGAAGGTCAGAGATCAGGGTCAGCTACTGAAATGCAGACATGGAGCCAGCAAGGATCAAGAGTTTCCGTGGACACTGTGGCAGAGTGGGCGATAAGGACGGGTTGTTTTAGCATCAGCACTCCGTGTCCATATCGGTTAGAAGGTTGCTTGATATATGTTTTGACTACGTGCAGCAGACAGTGTAGATCTGAGTTATCCCGAGGACGGCCCCGGGGATGCAGGTCAGCTCCATGACAGAGGAAAGATAAGAAGAGGCTGAAAAGTCAAGTTCCAAAGCGACAGAATGAGGAATGAGATAGCTGTGATATGTCCTTTCTGAGAGAAGAAAATGATGAAGTACTGCACTGCAAAAAAAAAAAAAGGTTCGTGACTGAGGAAGAAAAGTCAAACAACTCCTGTGTTTTAGATAGAGCCGGCATTGTCCAAAGTTATCAGAAAAACTTAAATTGGCACCTTAACAAAGCTGTGTAATCTCAATAGAGTACACATTGCTGTATTAAGGTGCTTTAGTTTGATGAAATTGTGCCTTATAAACTGTCGACTGAGTGTATTCTGTCTAGACTTGGGATCCAAATAATTGATTGTGCCAAAGATATAGCTCAAAACCCTGTTTCAAGTATAATCAAAGCGTGTTTTATCTCTGGACTATATAAACTACAGTTATGAATTCACTGTCTAAAAAATTCTGCAAACTGGAGTGAGCGTTGGAGTGGAGTGTAATTTAATAGGGATGCTTACGAAATGAAAATGTAGCCGTTCAAGTAAAATTAAAAACGCGAATCGATCACAAGGCCTCGTGTTGTTATTAAAAATCCACTCGTGAATTAGTTTTAGCTTTTGCATGCGAGTATGAAAACTGCCAGGAATTTGTAAGCTGTGGTCTGGTGGTGGACCGTTGGCTCAGTCTTTGGCATGTCCACGCTAATGAATAGGATAGAAATAGATCTGCGTGTCTTTTTATCAGGGGAGATAATTCAGCACTCCACTCTTGTTTCCGCACACAAAGGGCACAGTGTGCAGCTCTGCATTTTCATGCTTTATTGAGCAGCGGCCAGTGCCCAAACAAAGCCAGTGGTAACGTCTAAAAACTTGCTAGTGTGACAATAGTAGTATGTAAATAAGCTGCCTCATCATTTTTTTTTTCCACTCATCGTCATCTACTTTAACAGACTGCACTGCTGACCCTCTGCTTGGCACTGGGGTCGTTTACTTAACGTCCCCATTGTGGATGTTTATGCTTCAGTTTCCCTAACAGCCGTAGTTCCCCTTGTCCCTCTTCACCTTCGCTTTCCCCGCTATCCAACAGTCTTGGCCAAGTCGATGTTCTTTGTTTTCACTGCGCCTGTTATCAGTTCCTGTTTTGCCCCCCCCCTGACTGCTCCTGATATAGCCTGATGTGCCGAGGGAATGCGGCTCTCTGAGGAATTCCCCCACCTCCCCCTTGTTCCTAATTTCACTCTTTGCCAACTGACCCAGACTCCCATTACCCGTCACCTCTCTTTGTTCTGCATGACAGCCCGGTCCAGTTCATGAGCTGCTTGGCCCAAGTACACTGAGTTTATAACACAGGATAGAGGGCTGTGGGATGGACAGAGACTTCATGGTGAAATTCTGTGCAAAAAGGAACCGTCCAGAGGAAGGAGAGGAAGAGAGTCTGTGGGCGGCTGGTGGGGGATTTTGGCTGAAAATAGAACTCTTGTCATTTTCTCCTTTCGCCAGTTTCTTTGTTTGGCACACACTTGCCATTCCTGCCATCCAAGTAGCTGTGGAAAAACAAAAGAAGACAGAAAACTGTCTCTGTTTGTGTTTGACCGGCTGCTCCCTCGCGATGGATGCTTTACATAATCTGTATGAGTTTGATTTAGATGATTGTCGGTTTTTGAACTTTGGAGGGAGTTTTTTTTGGCTGTTGTCCCAAGGAGATGAGGTGCACACACTCACCTTTGATAATGTGTTACCAAATGTGTATGAAAACATTTTCTTTCTTTCTGCTTGGACAGACGCTCTTCAGTGGATCTTAGCTGCAGTCAGTTTCCCTGCCGGATCTTTGATTTACTATCCTCTTAGAAAACAGACCCAGGCCTCTTAGGGTCCCCCCATTAAGGAGCTTACAGAAGGAGTGCCTGAATTCACTGAACATATGTTTTTACTGTTGGCCCTGAATGCCTCACACCCTGTCCCTCCAAACCTGTTTAGCGCTCGTAATAACACAGTCTTCTCGTCCCTACCCTGGAAGGGTAATGTGACCATACTTTAAACAAGTTTGGAAAAACGAGTTAAGCCACAATGCTGACACACCCACTTCGGCACTACTATTCTTCCGACTTACTGTCTTTCACTATTCTTTCTTTGTTGGACTTTATGTTTTGAGCGGTCCGTTTGGCGTTGCCGGTGCGTCGAGCCTTTTATTTAATCCCTCCTCCCCGACAGACTGGATCCATAAGGACAGGTCAGAGATCCATTTAGTGGATAGTCTCTTAATCTCCACGACAGGTGTAAGTGGTAATGCATGTCTGCTTTGGTGTAGGTTAACTCTCGGTGTGGACTTATGGGGGTCATTTGTGGTGTAAACAGATCCTTTTGGGTCTTAGTGCTGTCTGGGTGATTTCCATGAACTTTGACAGTTCAGCCTCTGTGGACTGAACCCAGTCCCCCTTTTCTCAACTAAGTTTCCACATAGTCGTGTCTCTGGGGCCTTTTTTCACTTCTCCATTCACGGACTGGGACAAAGAGGATACATCCTCACTTTGAGTTTTCATTTTAAGCTTGCGCTAAATTCTATTCTGCAAAAGTTGATAACACTTAGTAACACTGTCAGAACTTACTTCTTCTGGTAAAGTGAAGAGGGCTATGCCTTAAGTGGAGCATGAACATGAAAACAGTAACAGTATATTTTAGTTGGCAACTGGTGCGTTTACATGGACATTAGTGTTCCACTAATAATGACAATAAGAGCCCAACCAGGATAAAAATGTAATCAGCTCATTTGGAACAGACTGACATGACATGGCCATTAGAAGAAATCATATCGTCATATGAAAAGCAGTGGTGTAAACGCTTGATTCGATCATTTCTCTCTGGTTGGAATGAGGCCATTTTTTTTTCTGTGTATGTTTCCCCCATGTGGAGAAAACATTGTGTGATGTGACGTGTTTCCAGGAGGAACAGGAACATGGAGATAAGAAATAGGAATTTGTTTGAAAAGATAAACAAGAATCGGTGTGTTGAAAATGTGTTCATCTTGGTCAGCTTCTTCTGTTGATTACTTCAGTGTTGTCTGTAACGTTGTGGGGCAGTATACAGTTTTACTTTTTTTATTTCTTGAGGCATTTTTTGGGGCATGAAGTCAGATCATTTTATTTAGTCTCCTCGTAAACAGTTAAGTTTAATCAGGATTATTTAAGTATTGAAATATGGTCCATGTAAACGTATCCAATGAATGTATAGTCTAAAAACACACCAGGATTCTTTTTGGAAGAGTCTTTTATTGTGAATACAAACATAAAAAGCATTCTTCAAGCATGTGCTGGGTCCGAGGCTTGATTTTGTATTTGTTTTCGCTTAGTTGCACAGATGGTCGCAGCTGTACTGCAGACTATAAGCTCAGTATATCACTCTTACAATGAGTCTTGAGGCCTCCGATTCGTTCTCATCGTCCACGGCAACGCCCAGTGCACCTCCATTTAGTAAGTAAACTTCCTGGATCATATTTGTACCTCAGTTCCATGACAGAGCTCATATTGATCAGTTGTGCTGGACTATGTTATATAGTGTGACGCGTTTTTTGTTCCATTTGTGCATATTATTTTCTGTTTGTCCATACAGGAGTGTGAAAGGATAATAGAAGCATCTCTTAATAAATACAGTCACGTACAACATCAATAAAAACCACGCCAAGAAATTGAATCAGAATGCTACATCACATAAACATATGGCTGACATGATGTTTCCTGATAATACAGAAATATCCTTTATTTTGTAGATACTATTAATATGTGATTTTCTGAGCATCATAGAATGTGGGTGAACCCTGCTCATAGCTGTAATATTTGAATGTGCCTAGCATGAAGCGTACAGATGTAGACCTAGTCTGCTCTGTTAGGCTCAGGATCAGCAGAAGGACAGGTGTTTGTAATTGGCCCTGCCTCTGGACCAGTGTGAAGGCTTTCCTGCTGTGAGCTTAATCCATCTTGGATATTGTCTTCCGTCCGTCTCTTTCCCTTTAAAGGGCTGGAAAAGAGCCTTTCTATATAACCTGATAATATCAGTTAGACTGACAAACACTTTATTCTAGTCGCTTCAAAAATGGTGGAGAAACCGTCTCCGGTATAGTGCTGCCGTCTGCATTTATTTTCTCTTGACTTACTATAGAGTTTGTTTGACAGACATTTAAACTCACATGGGCTGCAGCCCATACAGGCTGCTATGGACTAATAAGGACTTCTGTAAACACTTAAAGTACCTGTGCGCAATGTCAATGGGATTAAGATTCATGTTCAGACCAAAGAGAGATCCAAAACTAATACTGTTTTCCATCTTATGGTTAAAGTTTTCCCGTATTCAGGCCAAATCTTTTAGCATTTGGAGCACTTTTTTTTTTTTTTTTACATAGTACATAAATATTTCTTGAATTCTTGTGTCAATATTTAGTTCATCTGTTGATTCTTGTCATAAAAGGACGAGACTCAACAGATGTTACTGACATGAAACTGATCTGTTTTATTACTACATCTAGCAGCAGGTGGCTACAGACTGCAGGATCATGGGGTAGGAAAGAATCCATTTGCATAGATATGGAGAAGTAGACAGAACCGTTGTACAGAAAGCTGGTAGTTAAAGACTTACAGCCTTACAGATTTCACTCTTCGTGCTTGTGCCATCTGGCCTCACTGCCCAGTGTAAATGCTGGCAGGTGGTGGTTCCTAAACTTTGCATGTTCATTTGACAGTCACAGTGAGCACATTAGCGAGAGAGCAAAACATGCATCTGAGTGTCTTTCAACAACAAAAAAGAAAAGATTACAGTAGTAATCGTAATTTTGTTGTTTGTCGACATGCAGTGACAGTAAAAGCATTCTGATCTGCTATATTGCTGTTATACTGCTGCTGACAAACAAATACAGTTTGATTGCTCACTTTTGAAATGACCGTTGTGTGTGAAACGCCCTGTTGTGGTGCAGGCTTTATAAGACATTGTAATATACTTAACAGGGTTTTTTTCTTTAGCCAGACTGATGGATGGCAACGTTTCAAGGGTCACTCCTCACTCTTTGTCTGTGCCGGGTAAACAGTCATCATAACACACAGCACTTGAATCCTATTGTTTTTCTTTTGCCCGAGTTTTGTCTCTGTGGGTCATCAAAATACTCGGCTCTGGTTGTGGATGGCGCCATATAGGGTAATTCCACACTGCTGTCATTTTTCTGTTGTTGTCAGCTATTATCAGGCTCTGAGAACTCCTCACTTTATTAAAACAATCGTATGCCTCCTCTATTCTTTTGTGAACACCATGTGAACTGTTTGCATAACATGTTGCTGTCATCTATTGTTCCAGTGTGCCAGTGTTTTGCTGTGTTAGAAGATGGAGCGCTGGCACACAACCTGCAGGAACAAGAGAGTAAGTAGTGTCAAACTACTGAGTGGCAAAACTTACTTATATTATGTGAGCTGCCCTCCAGTCCCAATTACCGACTATTAACACAGCAGTTGTAAATTCAACACAATGAACAGAAGTAGTTATTACTTCCATCACCATCACCATAATGTGATTTAGAAATGTTCCTTCAGTGCAGCACGTGGAATTCTAGTTTACCCTTTTTTGTTTGTTTACCCTCATAGTCGAGCAGTACTATACCACCAATATCCAGAAGAACCAGCTGGTGCAGAATGACATCCGTGTAGCCAAGAGGCTGCAGGATGAGGAGGAGGAGCAGCGGGCCCAGCAGAGTGCCCTCCTCAGACAGGCCACCAGACATCTGTAAGTTACTCCCGCTCAGCAAAACGCAGCTCGCACATACTGTATATCACTGCAGTTCCTCACGTCCTGTTGTTGTGACTTATTAACACAACAGTCAACAATACAAAAATACAGCAAGTCATTATCTTCTCTGATTTGTCTGTAGAGAGGAGCAGGACTTTGAGTACGCCCGCGTGGTCCAGGAAGAGCTCCAGCGATGTGCAGAGGAGGCCCAGATGAGAGAGCTGGAAGATGAGGTGAACTTTTTGTCAGTTTTGCCTGCAAAGTGTATTTCAAGAAATACTCCAAATTCAATATACATCCTTCTTTCACAGTGTTCAACAATCAGGAAGTAGCTACTCTCTTATGGATTAGATGGGTCAAATGTTAACTCTCCTGCTAGTCACATTTAACTATGTAAACATTATTCATCGTTCGGCCTTACAGGGCCACTTAAATCAACACTTATCAGCCACAACATTAAAACCACCTGCCCTTGAAAACAGGTCTCCCTCATGCCACCAAATTGACTCTGGCCCATCAAGGTGTGACCTGTGAAGGGTCCATGTGGCGTCGGATCAAATTATTGGCAGGATAACTGTTAAGTCATGCTGTTTGCAAGGAGGGGCACTTCCCACAGATACACAATTGAATCTGTTCTTCGAACCATTTCTAAACTGTTTATGTCGTGCAGCAGGGCACGTTGTCCTGCTTGAGGCAGGATTCCTTCCCCACACGCATCAGTGGGCTTTCCGTGCCCATGACCTGGTCACCAGTTCACCAGCAGTCCTTCCTTGGACTACTTTTAATAAACACCAACCACTACACTAGATCTCCAATTCTGCAGATTGTTTCTTCTTCTCGCACACAAAGTTCAAAATCTCACAGTTCACTTGCATATCCCATGCCTTTACATATCACATTCTAACAAGATGATTCATCTTATTCACTTCATCTACCAGTGGTTTTGGTGTTGTATGCTAACATGGACCCAGTGTGTAGCAACTACTCGTCCTCATTCTACCTGACTTGTGGGAGGCACAAAATATCACCAATGTAGACAATTATATATGATTGGTCAGCTCATATTATGAATGGAATTTTATTTTATATTTGAGGGAAAGAAAAACAATCTTTACTATGAAACTCTACAGGGGACTAAGGAAATGTAGTGAATATTGCTTCTTGGTTGGTGCATATCAGCCTGGTTGGAGTCCTCATTCGTATACAAGTCATTCATCATTAAAAGTTGCAAGACATTAAGCACAGACACAGCCTTGACAGCAGCGTTTTAGGAAGTGAAATATTTTTGTTGGGTTTGCCCTTTAATGTGGAGCTGTGCCTTTCGTGTGGGTGTCAGGTTGCTGGACGTAACCAGAGCGGAACCAGAAACCGTATAAAAGTTTTTCTTTGGAACAAATAGATTCTAAAAGTGACGCTGAACACTTGGTCTCTGTTAGGAACAAGGAACAATTCTTTTCAACCTATTTTCTAGAAAGATTCAGCAAGTTTCAGACAGGAAAACAAATAAAACTGTACAAAACCCAGGCCACAACATATAATGGTACAAAGGAAAATATTTTTACAAAACAGTAAAAAAAAGAAAAAAAAAATGGGAAATAACATGTAACAAACCACTGAGTAAAAGAATCATAACCAAACGGTTTACTAATCCATTTTGTAAGCTCATCACATGGCGCAGTAAGTGAAATTTAGCTGCTTGTAAATGTGGAACAATGATAGCAGCACACACTTAAGAGTTTAGTTGGAGACTCGCAGGCTAGCATAACACTCATGACATTCACGTATATCATTTAATCATCTGCTGGGTCCTGGACTATCATTTGGATCACTTTGCCCTCTCTTAGAAGTACCCGGGTCAGTAATTAATGGAGGTTGGAGGTTGAAGTGCTGCTATGGGCCTCTGATGTGTCCACTGTGCCATTAAAGGGCTGGATGAGTGAAGTCGGCTATTAAACAGAGACACAACCTGTCTGCTGCTCATATGGAAGATGGCTCCAGCTTTTTATTTAGTGATTTATTGCAGACATATGTACACATTTAGTCTTGCAGCGAGCATATTTAATGAGGGACATGACTCAGTCTTTCTTTGGTTACCCTTTAAATGAAATGACTTGCATAGTTTCTTTTCTAAACACCGGAATTATATTTTTCCAAGTTAAATGATAGTAAAAGGCTACTCTTTAAGTTTATACATAATCTTTTACAGTGTCAAATGGCTCTTTATATTGTACCTGGTATTTAAATTCAATGATCATTCTCTCATGTCTAATAGTTAGTGCTAAAACCTACTAGAAAGCATGGCATCTTAAATATGTGAGACTTTTAGCCTTGTTAGCAGCCTTGTTTATGTATAGCAAAATACCTTATCCAGGATGAAATGCAATGAGATTTTATAAAAAACTGTTTTAGTCCAGACAATGTGAAACCTTTTTGAGTGAAATATCTTGAAAAAACTATAGCCGTTCTCCTCAATCATTGCTGTTGTTTGATTTTAAACACTAACAAATGAACACGCTACTCTAAAGTGATGAACAAACCTACTAAACACGAACACGTAGCACTGTTGATGCTTCAGCTCAAAGTACCACTGTCAGAGCTGCAGATGAGCTGTTGTGTACCCCACTTCTTGTTTTGTGCTACTTTTCTTATTTGTTGTACAACAGCTGGTCTCCCTAAAATGTTGTAAACACACAGCAAACAATCCAACTTGCAGGCCAGACAGGACGGAGCAACCAGATGGCTCCCATCAATCACCTCACCCTTGTTGTTTTCATGTTTATGCAGAACGGCAACAACTCAAAAATGTTGCAAACCAGCGCCATCAGTTCATCGATAGAAGTAAAGTGTTGAGCAAGGAGAAGAGGGTTAGGGGGAGAAAGAGCCTGCTTTGCCCTCCGGCCGCTCCGGCATAATATTTTTTCTTTACGCCACAGTTTCCTTTCTGCCTACAAAAGCTCCTTGTGTGGAGGGTGTGAGGTCAGTGGCTGTAGGGCTGATTCATCATTTTAATGGGGTTGGGTCTGACCTCTGTTGTCTGCACTCAGGAGTTAAACGTTAAAGCCTGTGTTTACCTATTGGGTATGCGATCATTTCTCTTTGAGTGTTGATGTTTGGATAAAATATAATGATGAACTATTAACGCAGTATTAGCCTCCCCTCCTTAATGACTGGCTGATCAGAGGTGTTGACTAAATATTTGCCTCCCCGTAGTGTGTGTCTTTAATTAAGGAACAGAAGGCGTCAGGCTGTGCAGTTTTAAATGCCAGATCCCTGTGGCACTACGCGCCTAACCTGCCATGGCAAGCTGCTAATTGTCTGCTGATGCTGGCAAAGTGGCTCACGTACACACACACACACGCAAAGCAAAATGAGCTGCGCTGGCTTTTAGTTTTGATTTATGCTGCAAATACGGCCTGTAGAGAGAGATTTCATAGAGTTTGCTGATTTGCTGGGAACATTATTAGTTTGTTCTTGTCCAAGAAAAGCAGCACCAAGACGAGATGCTGTTGGAGAGCAGAGACATACATCTGCTCTGGTAACAACGGGCATTCCCCAGTGACAAGGTGTTACTTAAAGGGAGACGGTCCTGTTGACCTGCTTGTGTTAGCTCATTTTGAAGGACGTGAAAAGTTTGCTTGTGCTACATGTAGCTTCTGTTAAGTCGTCCCTGGCTGTTGCAGTTGGATTGGCCACCTACAAACAATCCCAGCTTTTTCAGGTCCCCTCATAGTGATCACCCAACATGCCTTTGTGTAACATTTTCTGTAAACATTCTAGATGTAAATTGAGAATATTATGTATGTAACTCATCTACAAACTAACATCTACAAAAACGACCTGTGTTTTCCTTTAATCAGAACCAATTAGAGATATTTATATATTTACATTTATTTATAGAAAAATGTTGATATAAAACGAGTAATCCTCTTGACAAATGAAAATTCATTACACTAATTTAGATTAAATAGTGCTCTGCTTGATTTTAAAATACTTGGGCAAACTGTAGCGCCATTCATTTCTTTTGTGACACAAAGCTGTGCTGCCATCTGCTGGTGGAAAATGTCTCAGCGTACATGTTCTTTAATTCAACGGCTGCACACCTGAAAAACTCACTGAATGGATGTTGTTTTTATGTATTTTCGTTGTTTCACACATCAGGACATTTAATTAATTACGCTGCTCTTTCAACAAATTATTGTCATGGTAGCCAAATGAACTGAACCTTCCCATGAAAGTTATTATTATTGGCAAGTTATACAGGTTAGATGTTTTAAGAATGTTTTAATGGTTGAACTGAGTTTCACATCCGATGACTCAGCCACTCTGTGGTTTATAATACAAACAATTAATCAGTATGTCCATGTCCCCACAGGAAATGGCTAAACGGATCCAGGAGGAGGAGGAGCAGAGGATCAGGAGGAGGAGCAGGGGGCATGAGGGTCATAGTGAAGGTACAATTTAGGTTTTGCCACTCTGTTCAGAATTTTATAGCGTCTACATTTTCACAGTAGATTCAGTTAATGTTCCTAATATACAGAAAATCGAAGAAAAAATATCATATTTTCTGTGTTGTTTTTGGCAGTCATTTTAGATTTAGTCTTAGTCCTTTGGACAAAAATGCTTTTAGTTTTAGTCACATTTTACTCACTTCTACATGTGATAGTTTTAGTCGACGAAAACTCAAAAAGGTTTCAGTCAACGACAACAGTTTTAGTAAAAACAAAAGAGACAAAATATTAGTCTTAAAATAAATTAATTTATGTCAATAAGTGTTGGAATTTGGAGAAGTTGGAATCAAGCGTTGCAATTCATAAAACAACAGTTAACCTTAAAGCTTTTTTCCTACCAGATTCATAGTTCTAGCTTAGACTTTCCCATTGATGGAGATGTAATGCCGTGTTGTACTTTATTGCTGTTGGGCAGGAACCTTTTATCTCCATATTTCAACTTGTGTTTTTTTTTCATGAATTTATGCTCTACTGCTTCATACAAGAGTGTCATACAAAAGTTGTGAACATGGCAGATCTACAAGATCAACATATTGCAACACATTGTGAGCTTGTAGATGGGCTATTTTTACCAATAATTACAATAATAAAGGAATGGTTTTTACATATCATGTTTCCACACAGCAGCAAATACTTTCTGCTCTACCTAGGATTATGCATTACACCAAGAAGTGATAACGTGGAATCAATGTGCACTACTCCACAGCCAAGAACAAAAACAAGTCCTATTTTGGCAATTATGACTTTATTTCTGAGCTTTTGCTAAAGTGAAATAAACATGGACATGCCCAAAATATGAGCAATGGATGAGGAACACATATGCTCCACTTGACTTTGTCTATCAGACCAGACCGTCACTGAATGTAAACATGGCTAAACATGCTGCTAACGTTACGTTAGCTATAGAAGTGTGTTGGTCATTTAGACAAATGGGGAACAGCAACAGGTCTGAAATGCTACAATTTCCTCCATGTTTCAGTCACTCGGACATGGGTCAATATGGCAACGTAATATACTGGCCTGGCCAAACATCCCTGCATGTTCTACACATAACAGTAACACAGACATAAGCTAATGAATGACGTTAGCTCATTCATTAGCAACAATGAATTAATAACTTCAATTGTGTGTCTCTGTGTGTGTGACTAGTGACCAGCTTCAGGCACGTTATGCACAATGTGCGCTGCATGGTGGTGGGCGTAACCAAAGATGGGATGCAGCAGCATTGCTGATGCTGTTTAGCTTTTGACAGACGGTTTACACGCACAATAGGCAGGAATGTCATGCATTTTAAAGTCTGACAGATCACCCACTAACATTTATGTCCAAGAGCGTCAACGGAATAATTTCATCATCATGGTTGACGTAAACAACCCCGCATGTATTTGAAAAATGTATTTATTACAGTTCAGGAGGAGTGACTTGGCTACAGCCTTAACTTGCTTTGCTCTACTGAATGAAAAATATGTCCTACTTCTTGTCCTTGGTATTCATCATCCTCATATTGTGTGTTTTGTTCTGAATCGGTTTATTGCACACTGCTTTGTTTTACGCATGACAGTGTATTTCAACTGATAAATATACAGGAATGCGTCAGTTGCCTGAACATTTCTATAAACTGTGTGACATGCAGGTGTTTTTAAAGCTGTTACCTCACTTGTCTAATAGTATCCACTAACAGACTCACCCACCCTCCCTGCTTTTGTGTTTGCATGTTTGGCATTACTAAAGGCAGCACCAGAGACCCTGCACTGGTATCACCACACCAGCACACACTCAGCAGCCATCACCAAGGGGAGGAACAGTCCTCATCTCCCACCACCAGGTGGCGGCATTGTTCCGCTTCTCATAACCATTCAGATTTAACTGGGCCTCAGACTGACTGCCCCAGGGGGGTAGCAGCTCAGAAAAACACAACTTCATGGTCAAATCAAGGACGCACAGACTCCATTAGGCATACCAGAGGTGAATTGAGAGAGAACTTGAGTGACAATTCAGATGACTCGGATGAAGTTTTCTCTAAAGAGCTCTCTGTGTTGTCCCGGCAACTGTATGAAAGGCTCAACACAGCTCCCCCCCGACAGAGGGCACCTTTACATCACTCACAAGAGAGAAATTTCAGAAGTCTTTGCCCTCGCAGCAACTGCCCAGACGAGTTCAGAGACTGGGAGCAGGAGCAGGAGGAGGAGGAGGAGGAGAGACAGGAGTCAGATGAAGACTGGTACGAAAATGGTGATCGACAAAGGAGGAGGCCAAGGAATCAGGTTCAGGAGAGAAACTACAGGGAGGAGTCCGATGGTTGGCACAGGAGCAGAAATGTAGATACAGATTGTAGGCTTAGTGAGGCTAGAGAGAGGCGATGTAGTCGCAGCGAATCGGTCAGGCTACCTAACAGGAGAAGACACAGCAACAGAGACGTGGCGAGGACCTGGAGCTACAAGGACAACCCTGACAAACATGTCCATTTTCGGGATGACAATAGAAACTCTAACAGGCAGCAGAGTGAAAGCAGAAAAGTGTGGGAGATGCTGGGCCATGTCCTCAGAGAGAGGGGTGTGCCTGTGAAGTTTGGAGGCAATGGGGCGCCACTGCAAATAAGGCCTCAAAGCAGAGACAGCCAGGTGCTTCATGGGAGCGAGGTCTCCTACGGTGACTCCCAACCACATCAGAGAGCCTTCCAGAGAGCAGCCACCAGCAGGCACAGTTTCCATGGAGACATCAGGGAGAGGAGGAGATTGCCACACCGAGAGAACAGTGGGAGAGATCAGAGAGAGGACGGAGACGGGCAACGTGATAATGGAGACGTTTATGAGATTAGTGATCGAGACTCGCATCTCGCTAGCAGAGAGAGACAAGGCAGCAAAAGGTGGAAAGAGCACAGATACGTGAACAAAGACGAGAGGGGAGAGGGGAATGCAAATGATTACAGAGTCAGAAGGACAACAAGTGTACGCAGTCATTGGCACAAGACCGCAGAGGAAAGGTTAAGAGTGGAGGAGGAGCAGGAGGCGGAGAGGAGAGCGCAGCGGCCCCATCGAAGAGCTCCACAGCATAGCCAAAGCCTCAGAAGCTGCAGCAGGGCTTCAGCCAGGGATAGGTCAAGGCACGTGGCAGCAGGTAACAGCCAGTCCCACAGCCAACTCTAATCTGCAGAAGGAAAGCTTCCAACATTCTGCTTTGTCCCTCTGTGTGTGCATCTGCTCCTCTCATCTTCCCTCAGTTGTGGTCTAATCAGGACGTGGGACTTTAGTGTTGACTTGGTCTTTTACTGAAGTGGGACATTTTCCGGTTTCACATCTTCAATTTGAGTAGTCCTGGAGTGATCATTGCTTTTTCATGAATCTTTTAGTCATTTGAGAAAACATGACTTCATTCTGAGTCCTCTCTTCTTTCTGTGAAACTCTTATGTCATTGGGCTGTTTTTCTCAGGCTCGTTCTGAATGCTTGTGTGATTCATCTTTTTTTTTTACAACACATACCCTTATGGCGTCTTTATTTCCCTTGAATTTAATATGATCAAACATCACATCTAGGAGAGTCACTGCAACCTGACCCAAGAGAGACGAGCCTGGACCTGAGTGAAATGCAGCAGGTCCTAGAAGATGAAGAGCTGGCCCGCATGCTGCAGGAGGAAGAGCAAAGGCTGTTGAGGCGGGTAATGGGTGCACTCTTTTATAATAAGTCTCTGATACAGTGATATCCCATTTAGTATTTTTTTTTCTGTTAATCTTCATTGGGGTTTTTACTGACTTTTTCTCGCAGAACTCCCAGTCTTCTCCACGCAATTCTTATCCACAAGGAGATTTCAGAGTAGCACAGGTGGCACAGGATGAGGTACAGTAAAGAACTGACATCTTGCCCATATGTTTCTCATGCTGAACATCCATATCCACCAGTGAAACCTTTCTGATTTTTTATGTTCCTGCACTAGGAAATTGCACGTTTTATGCAGAAGCAGGAAATTAAGACAAAGCGCAGATCTCGTGAGCTGGAAGGGCCGGCATCGTGGCGCGAGCACAGAGCGATGATCGCTCATCATGACAGACGAGCTGCAAGAGAGAGACAGGTACATGTGTAGCACACATTCAAATATCGTGCATGACGCTGCCATTCAAGATCAATTTAAATAATTCTGATGAAGTTAGTTAACTCCCTTTTCTCCCTCCCATCCAGCGAGAGAGACTTGACTCAGAGGGACTTCCCTCCCCCACCGAGGACTGCTCCCCAGAGAACCAGCCGCCCAGCCCAGTCTCCACTATACCGTAATGAAACTGACCCTTATCTGTAGCATAAGCATGTGTCTTCATATACTGTACTGTATTCGCTGACTGACAGACACTTCGTTTCCAGACAAGCCCAGCATATCAGAAACATTGCAGAGGAATTGGACCCAACGTTTCAGGCCAGGAGACAGGACACAGAGAGCCTCGGAGTGGGACAAACGGGTACAAGTTACATCAAACTGAAAGTGTAGCACATTTAAGAAAAAGGAAAAAAAAAAAAACGGAAAAACAATATCTGGACACGTGTATCCTTTTGTTTTATTACAGGTCTTCCCGTAACACATTCTGGCAACGACTTCCTTGAGGAACCTACTTTCATTCCTCCAACTAAGCGGCTAACGGACAAAGCAGGACGCAGTAAACCCAAAGAGAAGAAGGAGAATTGCAAGCAACAGTAGATTCCAACAGTGTACTGTTTGAATGTGTATATATTATACAACATCAGTCCAGCTAGAGTTCTCACTACTTTAAAGTTGAAACTGACAATGGATATTCCTGCCCCTACTAGCACTTTAGACCAGTTGAACAAAGAGACTTTTTAGAATTCTTCTTGATTAAGTGAATCATGACAACACTTGGGTTGCATGCCTCTATCATTCTCAAAGGGAAATTTATTGAAGTATGTTTTTTTTTTTTTTTTTTGGAATTATTCCGTGTAGTGCTTAATTTAAATAGTATAACTTTTTTTTTTATAGCTGTACCTTTTATTTGTCTTTATTTCCATAGTGAAACAGCATACTATTAGCATCCAATACACTAAACGGGAGTAACCAGGTAGTCGACTGGATTCTTCCGCTCTTAGCAGCACTAGTAGGGTTGTCTATATGTGATGTTGGCCTGAACTGTGCACTTTGCAGACTGTTGCTGTATCTCACCCACAGGTTTTGACAAGTCAATTTGGTTGTTTACGAGAAGCGAAAACAAGAAGTTACTGTGTACAAACCTTAAAGCTGAGTTACATTGGGTTAGGCGACTTGAAGTCTTGAAGTCATCCGCTTTGGAGCTTGTGCCAACTGTGTCAAAGCAGTTTGTCAAGGTTCCTGTCATGTTTACCGCTGTACAACGACAATCAGGGGAACTTATTTAACCTTTAATAAATGGAAAGCCCTTTTTGTATCTGCTGGATTTACTGTGATCAAAAGATTTATTCATGACCTTTGGGGACAGCATGCGTAACCAAGTAGTCTTTATTTAAAAAAAATTTATTTTTTTTTCCACGAACTTGTTCGTCACTTTGTTAATATTAATAAAGATGTATAAAAATAGACAAATTCAAATATACATGTACAAAAATTCCAAACACATAGTTTCATCTACTGTACATTGACAACTCTAAAAATATTTCATGAGTCATTTAAACCAGAATTCAGCTGATAAGTACATAGGATTAGTCAAGTAACAGTTGGCAGATAAAATAAAGTGCTACAGTTCTTAAAAACATTATACTATATGACTGTTGGATTGGAATGTGGTTAAGTGTGTCTTTTCTAGACAACACCTGTGAACTTTGAGGTCGTCATCAGAGCTTACTGTGCGGAGTTGTGAGTCATACATACATTACTAAAGGTGTGGGTTAAGTTTTCACCTCAAGCCCACAAAGCGTATTTCTCAAATGTTCCATTTCACATAGAAACATACGCCTGCTACGGTTTAGCAAAGAAACGCAAAAAAAAAAAATACAGTAGATCTGATCTAGCTGCCCACTCTGCTGCTCGAAGTCAAATAAATGTAGAACATGTAGAACACAGTACTGGTCTAATGGGGGTTTTCCACATATTGACCTTTTAGACGGATCATTCATTTGCCACGTGTTTATCACAAATGTCCTTAGGATTTCCCATGACACACTTAAAAAGAATCTTAACGTGCATGACTAATCTGTTTATCAGGCATTTCAATAGAGTTGTGATAGCTGCTGACTAACTATTGTGCAAGAGACTTGTTTCAACTTGCTCAATGAACATAGTTGAATCTCAGCCAAATTCTCTTATTCGGTATGAGTGTTACTATGAATGTTACTATAGAGTGGGCTTCCTTCTTTGTTACCACGTAGCCTGTTAGGATTAAAAAAAAAAGGTACTCTCCCTTCGCTGGGATTTTTGACCACATCAACCAATTAAGCAATAGCAGGAAAGTCCATATAATTCCTGTTAATGTTAAGTAGAGTGAAAGAGACTTTGACTTGCTGCCTTCAGTGTGTTAGCTTTTACATTAATAGATAAAGTTATTATTTTCACAATTTAAAGCAAAAAAAACCTCTCCTATCTATAGATATGAATACACTTAAATAGTAACATAACATGTAGTTGCCCCAATAAAGTCACAATGAATGTAGCATTTTCCGAGTACAAGTACGTTGAGAGACGTTTTTATGCCCAGTTGAACTTGCACCTGCACTGTACTCTCACAATGAGTTACACTCACCCCCCCCCCCCCCCCCACCACCCCCATGCAAATGTGGAGCTCATTCATGCTTTTATGCTACTGCCTTATTTAAAACTGTCCAAATACTTGGTAAACAAACATTTTAAACTATGCAATGAAATGTGAAACCTTCCTTTTTCACATTTCAAGGTTACGTTCACAGACTATTAAAGTTCACATCATAAAAACGACACAAAAAAAAAAAAAAAAAAACTACTATTGACTAATTTTGTTGTTCCCTGTCAGAATTCCCCTTCACTTCGTGTGTATTATTATTGTATTGACAGGGGATGGGTATAACTGTACCCTGATGCTGAGGGAATTCTGTGGGGAGAGCAGATGACTAAAACACAGCTGCCTGAAAACAGAATTTGTTTTCTTTCATTTTGAACCAATAAATAATTCTTCCCCTATTGAAGAAGTACGAGGTCATGATTCAGGACTTAATAGGAGTTCAACAAAACCTCATCCAGTGGGTATTTCACAGTGTGTTTGTCTTCCATTCACACAATGAGCTGCTCTGTGGAGTCCTTGGAGTTCAGTGACTCTGAGCTGCTGCCCTGTTCTTGCTGCGCCTCGTGAAAGCTGCACTCTATTGCTATTAAGGTCCTGGGATCATCTATGGAAGAAAAAGGAGGGAGAATGAGATAAATCCAATATTTTGCACTGCATCTGTGATGTCACAAAAGTTTTGTCCACACTTGAAACACAGTGTTTCACTCAGGGTAACCTAGGTAATCTCACCTGTAGGTGTTCTGATTATGGGTGTTTTTGGAATAGGCTTCTTTGTCTTCTTCCTCTTACGGAGGATAGTGACAGCCACAGAAGTTATGATGACACAGACAGCTATTAGGAATATGCTGGTAAGCACCGATAAAACCACTGGCCATGCACTGTGGTCTGTTTGACCTGTTTGAAAAACGAGAAATTATTATATAACTGATAATAATTGGGAATGAAAACTGAAAAGACAAAAACATCAGAAGAGCAGAATCACATCCTACCAGGTTTTGTTGGACTGACAACTGGGGAAATGGTAGCATTATTACATATTATGTCACTGACTGCACTTCCTTTGGCCGCGATGTACTGGTTTGGGTAGGGACACCTGTGAAAAGCAGTAAACCAATGTTTTTTTTTATTACATTTGTCAGCACAGCAACAGCAAAGCATGAGTGCAGTGTGTTTTGCATATTTTACTTGGTACTCCATGGTTTACACTTCTGCTGAATTTTGTCATTGAAGGTTCCTTCTGGACATGGTCTGCAAGAACCTGTGTAAAGCGAGTCAGTTAGTGTAACAGATACTGTATAGTGTGCGCCAGGGTCATGTGTTCGTGTATAGTCATTTCTTACGATCATCTGTAGGTTCTTGGCCTTTGCCGCATGTGTCCACGCAGAAGGAGCAGCGTTCATCGCCACAGGTGAGTCCTTGTTCGCAGCCACACTTGGTATCAGTTGTAGCTGTGCATGGCTCCAAAAGGATTTGAGCTCCTAAATGTACAAGGACAGGAAAAATTGTGATTTTTTGTAGAGTTCATGTTTAGTTAAGTATGGTATATAAAGCATCCAGTGAGGACGTGTAAATGTGTGACTTGACCAACGTACCTACGCACTGTGTACATCTGGTGCACTGGTATGTTGTGCCATCCCCATTGAATGTCCCAGGCTCACAAGTTTTACAAAGGTCTTTTGCTTTTTGACCACATTTCGTGACCAGGCGGTTTCCTAAAAAACATTTACACATGAGTGTGGCACATACACAGAATAGACACCAGTAGCTACACTGTAAGCTCTTATCACATCAGCTGACATGAAGTAAATAGTGTAACAGGTCTCATCACACAACAACAAGTTGACAAGTCTTGTCCCTCGTAGTTTCTGAAGTTGGAATGCGGCATGGGAGAGTGTTCAGTAGTCAAAACGATACTGCTTAGGGACTGCTTGAAAAATAGAGTAGTTTGACAGCTCCAAATTAATGGATGTATCAGCTGTGGCATCCTTTGTTGTGGGATTAGATGAAAAACCACTGAAACTATTTTTGGTTACATGCAGCGACCACAGAGGAACTCAAAGCCTGGAATATGAAGGTTTTTTTTTTTTAACAGATAACAGCTGGGTTTAAGAATAATGTGAGTACACATAGTGTCTCTTAAGAACAATTAATAAAAACACTTGCACAGCATGAATATAAATCATCACACTATTTTATATTGAAGGGGTGGCACTGGTGCAAACAGCGTGGTGTCATATGTAATATATACTGTAATATTATAATGCGATGGTTATTCTTACCTGGATGACAGGCTTCACAGCAAACATCTTCTTTATATGGATCCCATTTCTTGCAGCCTTCTTGAACCTCTTCATTTATGCACAAGCAGCCCTGCATGAGCAGAGAGAGTCCCATCATCATCAACACGATCACAGCCATGCTTGTCTTCAGCCTCGTCCTTAAGGATGATGCAGTCACTCCACGAAAGATGTGAGGTAATCCAGTCCTAGAAATATCCGAATGATCCTTTTTGTCCACAGAGCTTTTTGTTTGTGCGTTAATCAAAATCTGCTAAATTCAGTCTTAATTAAAGCTTGAAATTAAGCAGCAGTGCTGTTAAATGTATGAAGTCTTGAGCACTCCCCTCTTAGACCTCCAACACATAACTCAAGCCACCGCCACCAGCTGAGCTGCTTTTCATAGTCGGCTGTTTCTTTCTTTTTTTTTTTTTTTTTAAAGCCCGCCCCTTGGGGACGGGCTTCATTTACAGTTGCATTTTCAGTCTCTGATCAGATAGCTGATTATATAGCTGTATTAAAATGAAAGCACTTCCACACCTTTTTGTAAATGGTTATATTATAATTATACAGATACAACAAGTTTAGGTATAAAAGAAAGCAGATCAGGTTGCAGTATTATGCTGAATTTATTTTCTTCCTTTACTGGTTGGATGATTTAGTTCATACTTGGCTCAGATTTTTGCTTTGTTCTCTTACAATGGCATGTGTTACTATTGGACATTTGAAAATGTGGAAAGTTTCCTGGAGTTCGCAGAGGTTATCATTCTATATCAGAGCTTCCTGTAATTGTTGGACTTTGAAATGTAGTTCTTTTTCTCTGAATCAAGGACACCAACAAGGAAACAAGAAATATTAACCTGCAAAAGCTTTGCTCCAGAGTCAACGGGTGAGTGAGAAAACTAGGTGCCATGACATACTGGTACCACCACACTACTATACCAGTGTAGCAACACAGCCTGTACTTGTTAAAGTGTTTAGAATATGCATTATAACGATTATTAATAAAGCATTGGACCTATTTGGATATTAGAGAACAACATCTGTCATAGTATGTAATCATTACACAACAAAGTTTAAGGGACTTTTTTTTATAGAGTTTGTTCCTCTTTTCAAGCTGTTTATGTTACTAAACCCATGAATTGTAAAGTGAGATGTCATTCGTGGGTGCGCAGAGCCCAATATTTATGAAAATAAATAAATAAAAATCTATATTTTAAATCGTGAACTTTCCAGACCCATTTTATTTTTACTTATTCTTATTTGATTAAGTCTGGTCAACAGGCACTAGAGGTGATGTTAATGTGAGAGGGGACTTTCCTGCATGTGTGTAAATTGAACTACCCCCACCACAGGGGATATGTTGAACACACAACGCCACAAAAAAAATAGAAACCACAAAACAGACTTATAAACACTTTAAAAAAGCACTATAGAGAGGAGCAGTAGGAAAAGCTTATTGTAGTGAAAGAAATGGTGTTATTAAGACTATTTAGAATTAAGGGTCACTCTTAATGGACTCTTAACTCGAGCTGATGAGTCAGAATGATTTACTCATGACAAGAGTCACACGCTTGGCTGAGGCACACTGATTTTGGGGGGAGGGGTTGTTGTTTTCTACTTTGTTCATTTTTCTAAGTAAAGTCCCTTCATTGTAGATCACCTGCTATTGCTATGATGTGTCCAGTGACTAATCATAGGTCATATTGTCCTGAGAGACATCAAAACTGAAATTAAAAAGGGCTACATGAATACCTCACTGTACTAAAATGAAAGTGAGACCACCAAAGGATAATCATTTTTCAATATGGGTTAGTAATTTACTTCCAGTACAAATTAAATGGATTTATTTCCTCTGAAAAGGGAACTAGTGTTTCCTTACTGTAAGTGCTTTTACTTCTGGAAGATGGGGGAATTTGCAGATTAATGATGAGGAGGCCGGTGACTTCTTACTGCATCGTAGTCAGTCATATTTACGTTATGACGCAGCTCATTCTCACTCCCAATTTCATCATAAACTGCATGAAAACTGCATCACAACCTCTGCATGCTGAGTCATACATCATAATCGAAGTGACATTTGGCCGGTGTCGCCTTTGACATTCTAACGCATCATAATCAGCCTACTGTTGTGGTGTGTGTCCTTTAAGAGTATACGCATGAGACTGTGATGTCAGGAGTCAACACCTCATCGGCCAACGCACCCTCGGATCAGAAACACCTCCCACACTTACCCTTCAACCTCCCTCTAGAATTTCAGCTATGAAACATAGTAAACCCCCAATATCTCAATTAACATACTGACTTGGGAAATACATTTGACTTGTTCGGTAAGTAGTGCAACAATTCTGCTGGTAAACGTGTGTGTATTTGCATGTAGGCTGACATAGGCCCCAGAAACAGTTAAAATGCAACTGATGTTAATTGTGACCCAAGTAGTCTTAGAATAGATGTTTTCACTTTATCTAATGAGCTATATTAGGAATGTAAAACGTGATCACAGATCGTGCTACGCTCTTCTGGGCGCTGCCGCTTTATTTGAGTAGTTTGTAAACCGCCTGTGTGAGCGAGGGGATCACAAAGCTCTGACATCACTTCCTTCCTTCCTTCCTGGACATACTTCTTATAACTCATGCTCTTGTGCACGCGGAGGTGGGTGGGTAGCGTCATCCAACCCTGTCTGTCTGTGGTTGGTGGGTCAAGCAGACTGAGGGTCTGTATGAGTGCTTGGAGTTGAAAGCCTTTTGAAAGTAAATCAGCCCACTTGGAAAGTACAAGCATCGCTGGTGCTTGGAAGTTCCACTGAGGGGTGTTAACTGTGAACTGTCAGCGCAAATGTTGTGTATATATGACACACATTTTGTTGTGGTCATGTCTTACTTTGAAATTGAACTGTTGTCGTTTACACCTCTTGATATGCCTTAAAAAAATAACCAGCCACTTGACTTTGTCATTCGCCCGCTTGAAATGCCAATTATTCCCTCTGCTAATATCCACAATACACACATACACAAGCACAGACACACGTTTGAACATATATATTTTTATTCATATATATAATAAATTTCTATGTACAATTTATTCTTCTTTTTCAAAGAAACAAAATTAAAGAGAAAGCTTTGATTGCAAACAGTGTTTCATACTAAAGGAAGGGAAAGACAAAATGGGAAAGTGCTCAAAAAAACTAGTGTGTGTGTTATTTCCCTCTTGTAGTCACGTTTTAGTTAGCTACAACATGCCATTGTTTTGCAAGGTGATCTGAAGGCCAGAATTCCCCTTGAAGTCACTTTGAATTCATAAAATGAGAAGCATCTGATCTCACAAAAACTGCCACCAAAGACAGCTCCACTACTATAAAGAAATATTCACCACACGTTGTGAGGCTTTGGCGTTTATCACACTTGACTTTTAACGACGCTCACATTCGCAACAAAGGAGTCGACCCGATGCTTTCAGCGAACTCGTTCATCTCGTCAAACTCTCAAAGAGTTTACCTTTCTCAGCTGCAGTGGTTGCCCGCTGTCAGCAGTCGCGTTGATTTTTCCTGCTTAAATGTGTTTCAACCAAAGTGTTACGACATGTCGGGGTCCAATCACCGGCAGGAACAATGATACATTCGACAAAGCACAGCTATGACGGTGGAAACTTGCCACTGATTCACAATGTCTGATTGTCTGTTAGTCAGCCACGGTAGACAAAATATGACACCACCAATGCAACATAATCACATAAATAACTTCACAAAAATCATCCAGTGTACGGATTCTTCCTTTAGAACATTGGCAAGAGTTGACCTCCTCCCTCCAGAAATGGTAATACTTTAAACAAAATGAATTAATAACATTTCTTTAAAGCAGCTGAGACAGTCATGCAATATGCAGCCGAGTTAAACTGGTGGCTGACTACAGGGCCTCCCTCATGAAGCTGAAATCCACATGTCATGAACTGATCAAGATCAGTAGTTTAGTTAGTTGGCAAATAAGAGCTCGAATGAACCAGTGGCAACGCCACAACGTAAGGGACCAGGGTTTTGATGTGATGAGCTAAATTTTGTCAGTACACACAGATATGAGTCAGGAGATCCAGTCTTAAGTTGTAGGCCCAGTTGTGGGCCCAACAAGTTCCTTAGTGCAGGGCGTGGATGTCGGGCTGGGTCTGGGGGATTGAGATCCAGGCCCCGCCAGCTTAAAGGTCTTGCCGAACAGAAAATATCCTAGGTAGAGTTACACACTCCAGAGAATGTCTGCGTGGCAGCTTTAAAGAAATCACCGCACTGAATACCACTCACATTTCACAAACTATACACGTCACTTCGGTACAAAAGCGGGTTTTCTGCCAGAGGAACCGTGCTCGTGTGTGAGGGGGGACTCCTTCCTTTTGTGCTCTTGCTGCATGTATTCCTTTGCTTGGACATCAGACAAATAGACAGACAGCAGGGGACCATCGAGAAGCCCAGTCAGTGTCTACATTCTGAACTTGGAGATGGTCAACAGACTGAGAGGAAAAAGAGAAGGGTGTGAGTGGGTTCAGGGAGAATTGTATTGTGCTCACTGAGTTTTAAAGGCACTGTCCTGTCACATGATGTCAACAAAGAACTCACAGGGATTGCCCATAGCATGCTGGAAGGACTGGCGACTGGCGGTGAGCTCCGGAGGTACGGCTGCTAACTCTCTCCCAGGAGGGGCTCCGGGGGGCGTGCTACTGCTGACTGAGGTCTTTGGGGCCAGACGGGCCAGACAATAAGGGGGAGGCAAGCCCGGGGGTCCGTAGGAGGAGGCATGGCTTCGCTCGCTCTGCGCGCAGGAGCCCGGCCCCGGTTGCGTGAAGGGGGTGTGGCTGTAGGTGAAGGAGGGGTGGTTGTTCTGCGAAAGAGCGTGGCCCCTGTGCGAATGACTGTGGCTGAGACCTGATCGGGCATGGCTGTGACTGGAGATGGCGTGGCTGTGATGGCTCATTTGGCTGGCGGATCTGTCACCGCGCCTTCCTCCGCGGACGCCCGGCTCTGACTCACTGCACGTCGACCTCTGACCCTTCTCCTGCGGGGAAGAGCGTCTACCTTTGCCTGCGCTGGGGTTGGATCCGCTGCTTCGGCTTCCTGGTGAGGAGAACACAAACAGGCATTTCAGTGTGACCTTCCACAGTACGTTCACACAGCAGACCATCAGTTGGCGCCGATTTAGAACCCGATAGTTTTGCTACTGATTAACACGGAGACAAAGGTCACACGTTAAACAACAGCTTAAAAATAAATCCTTCGTGGACTACGACAGATGTCTTGGGTTATACATTAATGCTGTTAAATACCTTACTGCACTTTGTTTAAAGTGTGACCGGATATTTTTGTGCAGTCTAGCGGGAGTCATCGGTCAAGGGCAAACATGATTATCTCAAAAGTTTCTCCCCCAAGTTCCACCCCAGCAACTACTATTACAGGCTTCATCTACTGTTCATTCAAACACCGAAACATTCACAGATTATGAATGTAAACATGATACACCTGGACCAGAAGGACAGCTACGCAGCACATTGTAGTTATCAAAGAATAAATCTTTGTTCACGTTATCGGTTTTGCATTCAGGCATTCAGAATAGGTCAGACACGTCAGTGCGGCGTTACACACTTATGCCTCATACTGATGAAGGTGTACCACAGTATTGCAAAATCAAACATTCCACCTCCTTTCGCAATAAGCCCAAACAGTACTGGGTAAAGTGGTGCATGATCGCCCCCTGCTGGTGGGAATGATAGCACAAGCCTCAGAGTGATCATCCTGCATCATGCACCTCCCAGCAAAGTATAAATGCATGCCCAGAGGTGCAGAGAGGGAGAATCAACTGTCAAGAGAGCCACACACACACAGAGTACACATGGACAAAGAAAAAAATCATGGGACGGGCGGAGGGGGGAATAAAAAAAAAAACAACCTTAAAGCTACAGCATGGTAAGTGGAGAACGTTGAGCACAGGAGAAAAAGAGGAGGGACATAATGGAAAGATAGAGAGAGAGCAAAGAGAGAGCGGCAGAGGAGGTGAGGGGGTTAGCAGGCTTACCGGTTCCCCCAGTGTCCTGGGACTACCTCCTCCTTCAGTCTACCGTTGCCCAGCAGAAACAGAGGGAACAACAGGATTACACACACCTCCCATCCCAGGCTTTTTTTCCCACACTACCTAACGTACTCAGCTGCCTCTGCCACTGTTACTGCTTCGTTTCTTAACATCCAGATAAATAAAAAAAAAAAAAAGCGACGAAACTACCCCTAAAAATGCACACATGCACTCACTGGAACAAGCAGGCAGACACATCATTATCCATAAAACCCTTGTCCTAAGCTGAAAGCTCCAAAAGACTATTATCGCTGACCTACCAAACGTTACAAATGAACCAACTGAAAGAATGACAACTGGCTGAAAGCAAGACATGGCAATGTCACGATGAATCACTCAGAACTATGAAACTTAGACTGATAGATGACAACACGTAAAATAATTCACCCATATCCCTCACGGCTGTCTGATTTAAAATACTGTATAATGCAACGACGCTATCACCGCCACCTGTTTAACTAAAACGCCCCCTAACTCTCCACTCTCCTTCAATGCAGATATCAAAAATCATGCAGCACCATCGCACTCTGATTGAAAATGAAAATCATTCAAGACGGATGAAGAGGGATGGATTTGGTATTGATCATTTCAAGCTGGTGATTTATGATCCCGTGACTGATCAGATTTTCTGTTTGTGTACACACCCAGTACTGCAGAGCTGTCCGCTGCATGACTCAAGATGCTCATGATTGACCTTGACAATACAGGACGCGTTTTAGAACACACACACTTCATTATGAGAAATGCAATCGAATGTCAACTTTTTTTTTTTTTTTGCATTAGCATGAGTCAGACACTTGTTAATACTGAAATCGTCTGCCGGCAGGTTTAGCTAACGTCATGTCGCATGTTGAGTCAAATCATAGCACTGATTAATGATAGGCTGATGGAAAACTCAAATACTCTTCTCGCCCCTCCTCCTCGCTTACCCTCGCTGTGCTGGCTGCCCGCACTCCCACTGTGGAAACTGTGGCATGGGTCTGAGTATCCTGGTGGGAAGCTGGGGGGCGCAGAGGGGAAAGGAGGGTAGGGGAATGGCTGCCCGCCCAGAGGCCAGGGATTGTTGGTGGGAGGTAGCGGTGCCAAAGTGTCCTGCTCAGAGCCTCCGCCACTGGATCCTTCATTTAAATTGAGCGACGCCATGTCTTGATGAGAGAAAACAGAACCAGAGAAGGAGACATTTATCGACTATCGAGGTATATATGTGAGTCTTTAATGCACCGTGAGAAATGGCTGTACTTTGGCAGAGGTCCCCAAAGGTGTAGTAGCACTGTTCGGAGAACGTGATCTTGTTGACGGTGTGCCTCAGATAACCGTGTTTCAGCAGACTGCTCGCGTACTTCCTCGCGTCCCGTCGGTCTTTGAATCCTTCTACTCTGGAGTAGAGCCAGTCCACCACGTCAGCACCTGACACAGCAGCAGACACACACACGGACATGTAGGCGCCAGCTCTGATGTGTCGAACAGATGCTAAAAAATACCGGTGATGCTGCAACAACTACACAGTGACCACAGAGACTACAGTTAGCCGTGCAGCACAGTGCTGCAACAACTTCTCAAAACTATGTTTTCAAGACTGTGTGGTTAAAAAGTAAAAAAAAAAAAAGAAGAAGATTTTTGTTTTTTTTGTTTAAATTGTATAGAAAGTGCTTCAGAGATATGACTGGATGAACCTGATAAGAGCTTTCGTGATTACTGGCTGTCATTTCTAGAAATTATAGTTCATTATTTTCATACTTGTAGTTTAACCTTGCGCTCTTAAACGAATGACTCAAAAACATAGGTATTACTATTGCTCACACACAGCACCACGGTTTAGAGCAGCAAACACAGAGCACGGATCGTGCAGGTCTGCATCTTGTCTGCAATGCCGCTGCAAAAAAAGCTCAAATCTATGTCTGCAGTAAGTTTTTCTTTGCACAGATTCTCTCACCGATGACAGCATTGGCAATTGTGATCTTCAACCACATCCTGTCCCGAATCTCTAGGCCTGAGTCAGGCAGCTGCATCACCTTGACGATGGTGGCCATGTCTGTTTTGCTTACAGACAGAGGTAAGTCATCAAATTCTGAAATGGAGAGTTTGAGATGAAATATTAACATTCAAGAACATTTAAATGTAACATAATTAGTAATTTGTAATTACCATAGTGTGGGTAAGGTCCTGTCAGGGCTGTGGTGTGTGAAATCCAAGCTGCAGGGTCAATGGGTCTCACTGGCTCAGCTGATCAAATGAAACAAACAACATATGACGTATCATACAACCCAAACATTGTACCCTGGTTCAATCTCCCCTAGGGACATGACCTCAGTTACACTGTGCCTAACAAAATAAAGGAAGGATTGATTTGATAAATCATGAACTAGCTGAGGAGCGTCATGTATTCAGGTGAACTGAATATAGCACTAGTGTCCGTCTTACCGCGGGGGATGGTGAAGTAACTTCGTGGAGACGGGTCCCAACATTTGGCAACAGTAAGACTAATAGGACTGAAGAAGAACATACAAAACAATAATTCAATCATTTAAATGGGCTCGGTTATGAATGTTATCTGCACAGATCAAGTCAGTGTTTTCACTGTGTTCACAGTGTTCAGTACAAGTCAACAACATCACTAAGAGGCATCATTATGAATAAGTCATACACACGGTCATACACATGGTGAGCCATGTGAATAAGAAATGAGAAGGAGCATATAACTTCCCGTTTCATTACAACATTTATGTTATACTCTCATTGTGATCATCTTCTACAGCAAAGACTGCACTAAACACCATGATCAGTAGATGGGCTATTGAGTTAGTTTCATGTTCTTACCCAGTTTTGGATACAATCTCTCTGAGGATCCTCACCGCGTCGTCATTGCTCATGTTCTCAAAGTTGACATCATTCACCTGGTTTAACACACGAAACGATCTATGTAATTAGGCCTTTATATACTGTACATGTACCTGTCACACCGACTCTCTAAGCTCTGCAGCACCGTCAGATGTGTTTACACATGTTTAATGCACACATTCGTTTCTTAGTGCTTTTATTCATTCAGATCTCTGCAAATCCAGTTTCCTGAGGGATAAACAACCATAAAGAAGCCTATACTGTTAACGCTGAGGCAACTTCTAATTGCAATCAGTCATCGTGTGTTTTATCGTGGGTGTAGGCCCACGGCTGTGCCAGACACAGATCAAAAGATGGCAATTACAGGAAGGAAAAGGAGAGGCAGAACGCTGACATAACAATCTAGTAACAGAAGTCTGTGGTTATTAATAAGCCGCAACCTCAGACAGATGTACAGTAATCTCTCCACGCGTTGGCTCTGACATCAACGGCAGAGATAGTCTTGTTCAACCACGCACAGATATTTACTGCAAAAATGTCAAATGTCTATGGAACATATAACTATGATTTGTAAAAGAAAAAAAAAGTACCTGGAGGAGCATGTCTCCGGGTTCTATTCTGCCATCAGCAGCTACAGCTCCTCCCTTCATGATGGAGCCGATGTAAATGCCACCGTCTCCCCGGTCGTTACTCTGACCGACAATACTGATACCCAGAAAGTTGTACTTCTCTGTCAGGGAGAAAGCAGAGAATGAGAGATTAAAAAAAGTGTTTGACGAATAATAATATTCATTTTATACTTGATTCTGACAAAGAAATAGCTGTCGTAGCATCAGGGTTACCCATGTTGAGAGTGACGGTGATGATGTTGAGGCTCATAGTGGAGTCTGTGATACTGCTGAAGGACGAAGACTGGAAAGTAAGGAAGACACTGAGCAAGTTGCAAACAAAAGTGGCATAAAGTCCATATTAATTAGCTCTCTCATCTATTTCTCACGCCCAGCGTCAATGTCAATTACAGCAGAGGCAGTGATGTCTCCTAGAAGGGCATACCCGGTCTATTTTGGCCACTTTGTGCCTCCGTCTGCGCCGCTTGTGTCTGCGCATGAGCTGTGAAGAAGAACTCTGTTCTGTGGAGCTACTGAGCCTGAAACACGGAAGAATGGAGAGAAATGAGAATGAGAAAAAAGTCGCAGGTGAGCTTATGCTTTATTTCCAGTTCTGCTTAGTACAGTTAGATTACAGAGTGGCTAAGCTCATTTGAGTTTAGTTAAATTTTTTATTTTATTATGGTGGGGTATTTGTCAGGGGCAATATTTAAGAAATTCACATTGATAATACACACAACACAAGGCCTACTACAGAAAATGTAAATACATTTCTTGTATATATTTATATTATAGTGTAGGTTTATTGAAATTTTATTAAAGTTATTGGCATCGTGTATGTACTCTACAGGTATTTAAATCAATATGCGTAACACATTTTCTTTTTTTTTCACTATAATTTTTTAAAAATTTTTGTCAGGAGTAGATTTGAAAAACACAACAGTGTTCAGAGTCATGTGGACGTCCCAGTCTCTATGACTAATAATCCAGGGCCTCCTCAGGCTTGTGTTAACAAAGCCGATTGGAAATACAAAGAATAAAACTAAAGACATTTCCTGTATATTTTGATTTTACTTTAGTTAATTCTTCACGTACACATGTTCCAGTTGGTTTTTCTATTTCACTTAAAACTGTATAAGCGGATAAAGCTTGTCGACACTATATAAAAACATTTGAAATACAGTGCAGTGCAATTTTACAATACAGCAAAACAAAATAGTAATGTAGCAAGTTAAGGTTTGCAGTTCTGCAAGTTTAATACCATATGCATATTATAGATGTTTTGTAAACTGTTGTAAGCCAGTGATGCTGGCAAACAGAACATATACAGCATTTAAACCAGTATGTAATTAGGGCTTGAACGACTTCAACTGCTGCTAGTTTGCTGCAATCACTGACTGGGCTCTTGGCCTGTCACCGTTTGTGCTGTTATTGTCACCAGCAACTGGTCAACTTCCTGTTAAAAGCGTCATGGCACAGCAGTAGATTCTACTAGTTGACTAGTCAGTACAACCCCTTCATGTAATACACACTTTTGTACGCGCTAGTTAATTAATAAGTTGCAACCTGCATTGCTGTTGGTTAAAACACCATAAATGTAAAATAAAATACTTTATTAGCCATGTATGTTGGTACACATACATTGTTCTCTGCATTTAACCGGTCCAACTGAGTAAATGGTAAATTTGGTTTTATATCTATATTTTATATATTTTATATTTATATCATGCTTTTCTACTTATTTGTACTAAAAGCGCTTTACACTCAGAATAACACGTCCACACCAGCGCACACACATTCACCTGTGCCAAGCCCTGGGAACAACTCAGGGTTCATGTCTTGTTCAAGGACACTTTGGCCACATATATAGGCACACATGCAAGCGCAAGTGCCAGGGACTGAACCGCCGTGAGCCTCGCTGTCTTTTATGAACTGTAAAGCTACTGACTGAAGCGAGTGGCACACGCTGTACACACATTATGATGTGAGGAAGTGTGTTACCTGCTAGCATCCTCATCTTCCTCGCTGTCAACAAACGAGCTGGACTCCAGCTCGCTGCTCATTACTGAGGCACTGTCGTAACCCATGGCCGAGTCCCTTGCAGTGCGCTCTGATTTAGAGTGACCGTTGATGCGAGGGACTGTAGAGAGAGAGAGAGAGCAGAGCAGCAACGAGTCAGGCACAAGGTCATGTTTCTTATAGTGGAGACAAGTCAGAATGGGAGGAAGCAATCGGGAGGGCAGGAAAGTCAGCGTGAGTGGCAGAAATGGAAAAAAGAAATATCATAGTTATCTGAGCAAAAGTGGCAGAAATAACACAGAGGGTCTGATGTGTCTTATCTCAGGAGGAGGGTGACGTTAATGAAAGCGTGAAGTGAAAAGCAGCAGTGGGTACAGTAGATGGATTGACATAAATTAACAATTACTGTACAGCGCTCTGAAAGTTAGAAAAAGGAATACATATTAAAACAGTGCCCCTACAGTTCAAAGTTCTGCAAAAATTCACCAACAGAGTGCGACTACGCCGTCCACCTCCATACGTACATTGGCAGCGAGGCGGTGCTCTATCAGGGTAACAGCGGATTGGCCGGAAAGGCCTCATAAGGCGAAGAGGGCGTGGTAGCCAGTGTATTCGCCAAGAGCAAGCAAAACATTCCAGCAATGTAGTAGCTCCCATCGCCAGCTCCGCCCAGAAGGTGCTCTAATGAAAGCTGAGCTACGGCGCATGAACCCTCAAGCAGCAGAGGGACGTGACATCCACTGTCAGAATTCACTGAAACATGTTTCCTCCTACACTTTAAGGACCGCCACCAGAGAAAACAAAACAAACAAAAAAACAAGTGCGCGGGTTCACCAAGCCAGACTGCAAGTCTGTGTCTTTGTGCTCTGCTCCGTCTGTGCTAGTCGCTCTCTAAAAGGCAGCCTGAGCTCCAGACAGTCTCGGCCCACCAGCTGGCTGCTGACGGGCTTCACAGCTTATCTACAATAGAGGCATAAAGATACTCAATGAAGAGTGGCACACAAGGAAACAAGAGTGCTACAACTCAACAGCAAAGTCACTTATTGGCCGAACATTTGAAATTTTGAACACAAAACAAGCTTCACCTTTTCAAAAGTTGTTGATGGTTAACTGGGGTTTAAGCAAATGCAAATTTTGTTTCATTTTTGTTAACTATGATGCTTAGATAGACAAACAATCAATATTAATTTCTGATGAAACAAGAATCTGTTTAGAAAAGCTCACGACGAGCAAATAAAAACGTCTCCTCGTGACAAAACTAACATACTTCCAGTAATATTCCCACGCTAACACTGACATGAGAGAAAACAAATCTGCACTAATCTAACTGGCTAAATGAAAACACCTGTACCACACGTCAGAATACCATCAAAGGACATAACACGACAAATCCCTCTCACCACAGACGGCAGTGTGCCTTCAGCCGATGCACAGAGAAAATGAGCTGACAGTGAGGACAAAGTATTGCCTGCTCCCTCCCTCCATTCATCCCTCCCATGGCATGCAACTATAGAATGACTGCTAATCTGTCTGGGACCAATCAAATATCAGCATTCTCCAACACACACGGAGAGAGAGAGAGAGAGAGAGAGAGAGGGAATTAACATGGGATTTGAGATGATGTTCTGTCCTCTTCCCTCTCTTGCTTGAGTGAAAACACCATCAGGTCATTAACCTCCCGTGACACAAGTATTTGTTTGGAATTTTAAGATAGGGTTAACATCTTTAGGTATTTGGGATTGGTAGGACATAAGAAGTATGAAACAATGCAAAAGCAGAACTGGAAAGGATGAAATCCCAATGTCCTCAAACGAGTACTTGTGAATGTGTTAACTTTGCATCACATATCAAACTAGAAAAATTAATAAGCGTAAATAAACTTGTGTATTGACCCTTCGCTACCAGTGCATGGCAGACAAAAGTGTCCCCATATGAGGACACGGGGTCTCAGAAGGTTAAAAGCCTGTATGTTCTTTTACAAAGATACTATTTCAACCAGAAGACAGTGTAAGCTCACCAGCTGTTTTGTGTGTGCACGTACTGCGTAAATACAAGCATAAGTGCAACGGCTTAGCTTTATCTACTCTGACCCTAACCTTGAAATCCTGACAGCTCCGAACAGCATAATGTTTGTTTTAATCTTTTTAAGGTACCAAATGCTCTCATGTACAATTTTACAACTTTACACTGCAGTCTTCTCTTACACGACTCTGACGTGTAGAGCACCTGGCCGTCTTGAAAAAGATCATATCCCATAACTCCTGACTGCCCTCTGGGTCTTACATCTGTTCACCCTCCTAAAATCTCACCTGCTGCATTATTCATCCTCAGATTCTACAGCACTGACAGAAAGTAAGGAGGGATATGTTTACCAGGTTTGAACCCTTTAACTGATTACTGTAAAAACAGCCAGCGCTCACATAGAGACAGAACCATTTGAAGCGTGGGTATAAGGTGACAGGGGAATTCCTGCGCAGGATGATGCTGCAGGCAGTGAGGCAGAGGCGTGCTTCCTCTTTTATGCGTCTTTACATCCCAGCTATGCGACCGAGCCAAACTGAATTACATTTCAGTGGCACTCGCCAAATTTATGAGCCACAAAATTGCTGGTACACCGTGAGGAGCTCACGCAACTCCCCCGGTCGTTTCCCCTTAATTAGAGCTAACAAACAACAGGCTACCAGATGCAAGGCAAGCAGAGAGAATGAGAGACTACGTGCTCTCGCAACAAGGATCCATGAGGTGATCCTTAAGTAATTCTCTAATGCCTGTCGTCTCTAAAATAATGTGTGATTTGTGTTCAGGTCAATACAGAGCAGGGGACGGAGGCAAGATTTCTGCTTCTCGCTCGCAAAACAACAGATGTTCAGTTTGCTTTTAGCTGCAGCTGCACTACATCTTGTGCCAAGGCAAGAGCACCATCATAAGATGCACCCGAGTGTGATAAAATCCCTGGATCTGCTTGTGCAGTTAGTCTGCTAAGATACGGCGAAATCTGTTTCCAGCTATGTGAGACAGTTGCAGCCTCTTCCTGCAGCCCCAACCTGACGCTTTGTTCTGCGATACTAATTGTAGCACATAAATTAATGAGTGTTTGTTTAATAAGCCTGGAGCGCGGGATGCGGAGAGCCAGGTTTGCTGTGAAGAGAGGACAAGAGCAAGAGAGACACAGAGAGAGAGATAACCGTTTTTTTTTTTGTCTTTTTTTTATTTTGGCTAAAAATAACGGCAGACTGTGAGCATTAGAGGCTCCTGGTTTAATACTTCCTGTCATAAAATCAAGCAACCAAAATGTCTGTGCGAGACAGAAATAGAACGCAAGCGGTTGTCTCAAAATATCTGTGATTATTTTCATATCAAACACACCCTTTTCCTGCAGCGCTAATATTCCCTGTTCCCTTATGTGGACACGAATGACACAGGGTTTTACCTGGCAGCAGCCCGTTTTAAAAACAACGACCCTGTAAAGGAGAGCAGTTTTTAGCAACCTCTCCTTCTGAAGTGGATGTAATAACAGCATCTGTGGGTTGAATGTCAAAAAGTAAAATGTTTGCATTTGTAGTTTTCAGGGGCTTTTACAATGACGATCCGGTTCCTGACAGACTGTAGCTGGCTGTATTTATAGTGCAACAATGGCTTTGACAGACTGTCTTCTGATATTTCGCAAAACACTAGTGTCCTTCGACAGGGTGTAATCATCCGACATGATGAAAACCCTCTGACAATAAACCTGATGCACACAGATAAAGCAGAGGAAGGACGATTATTGGGAAAGACGGTAAATTCCCGAAAACGCAACAGACAGTAAACGTATACACCCTCTGTCTGCGTGTTTCTTGAGTTGACAAGGCTGAATTTCGACATGCAAAAGTTGGATCCTCGGGGGGCCTTGTGTTCATGCACGTCTGTTGTCTGTCTGCCTTTCATGTGAGTGATTCGTGTGTGCCATTAAACGAAGCGGTACCCAAATGACAAGGTGACGGCGTTCTCAGAATCCATCTGCTCCTGGCTGATAATACTCACGTTCGGTTTCTCTCGCTCTCCTCCGCGCGCGCTCCCTCTCCCGCTCTCTGCGGTGGCTCAGGAGAGACTCTGTGCCCGTCTCTGTGTCCAGGCCGTCGCGACTGCTCACCGCATTGGCGCTGCAACACACACACACACACAGGGAAACTGCAGCCGGGAGACGTAATGATGTACAAAACACACGCCCGCTCCTCCCCTCTCTCAGAAAGTGTTTTGAATTAATTCTCCAGCTAGCCTGCGACCAACACTCCTGAAGATAATCCCCTGCTACGATATACGTCTGTCTGTTATGATATCTGTTTGCCTGCCTTTCAACCTCAGGGGAACATGCAACTCATATCGTTTCAAATTCAACCCCCCCGGCCAAAGTAGGAGTTTCATTGTTCCGTGGTATGTGATGTATTTTTCGCTAAGTGTCATTAATGACCAGATACCCTGAGAGTGAGCCATGCTGGACAATACTGGCATTAATGAGACCCATTGAAAGAGCCCAGATGGTGCCTGGAGCGCGATTGGGAGAGATCGCATAAAAAGTGAGAAGTGGTAGATCAGGTGTGGGCTGAGCAATGAGCCGACCTGTGTACGTGGGGTCTGGGAGGAGTCTGGGGGTTCTGGAGGGGGCTGGCGGGCGGATTGTTATTCTGTCAGAGGGCCGGAGACGCCGTGGCCTCAGGCGCCAGGGTTAAGAGACTTACCCAGCCACAAGGCTCCGAGGAAACCTGAAGCTGGTGAGAGCTCTACTCAACCCTGTCAGTCTGTCACACGCACTTAGTCATCAGTGCAAGACGTACGTTACACCTGCATAGATAATCACACTTACCTTCACGCTTTAATGCAACTGGAAGTGCCCGTGTACAAACAGTGTCATATTCATAATGTATGACAACAAAAGGGGCAAACTAACATCCCCCCGGCCTCTTTTACGGAGAACGTTCTCACGCCGCCCAGTGACCATGTGCGGATGATCGATGCAAATTAAAACACGCACAAGTGCAGCCGGGACGCCGCGTCTGCGATGTTCACTCAGCGGGATAAAGTGTTCAATGGGGCGTGCGCACACGCTTCTGCGACTAATGGGCGCACCTGGGCCCGGCTTCACCAGCACAGGTCGGCGCATGTATGCAAATAGGAACTCAAGATGAGCGCTCTGGTTGCGTTTCCTATTGGAATGGATGAGAAAGCGATCGATGCGGCGGTGGCTGCTGACCAGCCGGCCGGCGGATCCGCTGATCCGGGGGAGATTATCCACAACACTAGGCTGCAGCTGTGAACAAATGCCACCCCCTTTTAATCCTCGCACCTACCAACCCCCCTCCCCTCCTCGCTGCTGCCACTCGCCACCCCCTCCCTCTTGGGAAATGGAGATGGGCGCTTTTAATGTCTGTTAATCCGGATTACCAGGCAGAGGCACATCAGATGTGTCCATTCTCAGCCCAAAACACCTATTCTGCGTGCTCATCAAATGGAGCTGTTCACACACATGAAATGCATGAATACGGCACAAAGAGAGAATGAAGTGGTAATAATATTCGGGCTATTTACAGGGAACGGTAAAGGGTGGAAGACTGGATTCATTACAGGAGGAGAGGCGGTTTGCTATAGGGAGTTCACCACGCCGTTTCTGAGAGAAAGAACTGCCCGCCTGACTCAAAGGGGGAAAGAGAAAGGAAGAGTGTGGGAGGGGGCGGGGGGAAATGACGTGGGGCAAGGGAGCTGGCACGATGCCTGTTTGCGCCACAAGGTGGCAGCAGCCAAAGCTGGCTGGGAACAATAAAATCATCAGGACAGCTGACAGCCAAACAGCAGGCAACAGCCCATAGAGGGCAAAAGCGAGCTGAGATGTCAAACACTGGATAAAGAGATACACTGAGACATGACAGATTGCATGTTCTCAATATAGAGCCTCAGCCATATTGCTCTAGAGCTGCAATGGCAACAACCCTAGCCTCTGCTGCCCCCGGCCCTTGGAGCTATATTTAGCAGGGGGGACTTCTCTCCAGCAAGTGCAGGGGTATTTTCTAATCTGCCAGTTTTATGTGAAAGTGTGGGCTCAGGTAACCACGGCCAGGCCACAAGATTTCTGAGCTTTTAAGCACCGATGTGTTTTGGGGCCACGTGCGCCTTTATTAGCTGCGTATGGATGAATGCTCTGAGTGACTGAACACAATGAGCCACAGTGAGTGCCACTACTCGCCTGGAGATGTTTATGCTGCGAAGGCTATTTCAAGAATAAGCAGCACTACGCATCATGTTTACATAGATGAGCGAGCTAACGCCTCACTCTGTGGTTACATGCGAGGGAGGGGAGACACACACACACACACACACACACAAGGGGGAAACACACGCTCCTACACTTAAGCTACACTCAAGCTTTAGCACGTACTTCACGCTATATTAACACACCAGAGTATCAGCCTCCTACACTTCCCATATGAGCCCATGATGACGAATCCCTCCACATTTGGGCCGGCAAATATGGCCCAGCGCGCAGGACCGCGTGCTTTAATACATCTGCCTGCGTGTGCAAGTGCAATTGTGCATAAATGACAAGAGGCAATCAGCCTACTTACTGGAAGGAGGGAGGACGAGAGTCTCCGATGCCCCCTGTTCTCTCCAGGGGAGGGGGGAGCTCCGGATGGCTCTCTGCACACTGAGATCCCCCATCAGAGTGTGCACTCTCTGCCAGGACCAACTGAGACGGGAAATATTCATTACGGATCAGAGAGAAACACACACGCACACACAAAAATAAACATTTAGTTGCACGATAAACACGATCTGTATTCGTTATTGTATGATTTTGTTGTCTCTGCAGTGTGGAGACAAATAAACTACGAGAAATTCAGAGTCAGACACTTCCTGCGAACACGCAGACATGGGGAAAGGCTATGAAAAGAGATGCTGCAGAGAGGCCTCCAGACGACTAGTGGCTATGCATAAACAGCTTGAGAAACACTGCGAGCCACATAGAAACTTAAAAGACCATATTGCTTTCACTCAGTGGAGTGTCAGTACAAAGGAGGATGTACAATGACCCAGCTTTTTCATCTGAGCCGAAATAATGGAAGTTACAGCAGGCAGCAGCAGAAAGACTAACAGCCGCATGGGCGATGATTATTCTAATGCGAGCTTTGGGATTCATGGGTGTCATCGTGGTGTCACGAGATTCTTAAATGAAGCCCGGGAGCGAAGTTTCTTTTTTTTTTTTGTTCGACTTCAAAGTACTGCTGCAGTCCACCCTCTGTGCCTTTCATTGCATGTAGACTGGTTTTCTATCTGAAACATCTCATGTGTGAGCAGATTGTTTCTGGTCCTTGCATTTTTTGTTTGATAGAAAACAGCTTCATAAAATATAGTAAGGAAACCTTTTAGGATTGAACCAAACGCATGCAAACTAGTCAGAGATGAAACTCAGCAATAAAATACACACAGTTCAGCTCAATATAACACAAGTACGCCCCAATACCAATTCGCCCTCTTTAAAAACAACTTCAGTTTAATATAAAATGGATCTTAAATTCTGAGCCTCAGTTTAACAACCATCTTGGCTAAGCTGAGGTTCGAGTTTAATAACATTAACAAATTAGATGTTTATATTTATTAAACTTTTTTACAGTGCATATTAATCAGTATATCAGTATTACTGTATATGTGTGTGGATATTTATAGAAAACTATTCTAATGATTCTAAAATGAATAAGTCTAATTTTAATTACAAGCTCTGTTAGGAAGTATGCGGTTGTTTCGCATCCTACATTGTGAGCCCATGCTTGTCACTTCAGCTGTCGTACTCATACAGGAGTAGTCAGAACAGCCACCACAGGGAATAGAGAGAAATGCTAATCAAGTGTGGCAAGACCGCAAATTTCCATATCCGAAAGTAAAACTGAGGCTGGTGCCGCTGATGCGTTTCATTAATAAGGACTCATAATTACATTAAGTGGCCTAAATAAACCTAATAAGGCAAAAATACGCTTCTCTTTATTAAAGTACAATTGAGCTGCAAGTCATTTAACTGACCAACAGAAAATTTACCTGAAAAGAGTCTGTTAATCAAATGAGAATTTTATTTTTTTTTAAGTCCTGATCCTCCTTTAAGATCCTCATGATTCTGGAAATGTTAAGACTCCAGTAACACTTGTAGTATATGGAACAGTTTTATTAGACTTAACTAGACTTCTAATTAAGCGGTTCCATAGAGGGGGCGCTGACTGGAGTCTTGACCTTTCTACAGTTTCTTTCCCTCCTCTATCCACCTTGGTAACGTGTGAAGTTGCACCAGAAATACTGCAGAATTTTTATGCAAGCTTTGTAAATCACCTGTGCTTAAATCTGACCCTATTACAAACGATAATATATAGGGATCTGATTTAAAAACTAAAATCAGATGAATAACAAAGGTGCACAGATGAGAACAAGCTGGGTTTTCAAAACAACACTGTATAGTGAGACCCTGTTTAAATTTTAAGTAAAAGCTTCCAGCCCTGTTGTCAGTGACCATCACCGCTGATTAAATGTTATGGAACTAGGCAGCCGCAAACAAGTCTACAGCCCACACTGTGCGGCCCACTCTGACCTCTGACCTCCCTGTGGAGGAAGGCAAGAAAACAAAGAAATCAATAAAGTACAACACACGTTTCAGTTCAACAGACAGAAAGCCACCAAGCAGATAAAATACAACCTGAAAATAAAGCCTGAAAAACTAATTCATACATCCTCGCTCTTAGTTTTAGATCAATATTTACAGACCTGACTGAATTGACCTGCCCTGTATGCCAGAGCAATGATTAACATATAAATCCTCCACTAATAAAGACAGACAGGTTTGATTGGACATACTTAAATATTAAAAACAACTAATGTTACATAGGTCAGTAGAGTAACAGGGCATCAGATACATACAGTAGACGATACTTCTCGTTTTATTCGTGAGTTAAATCCGATTGCATCTTTGTAACAGACCTTTCACGGCACAGCTGAATCAAGGAGGTGTTACACGGCTACATTCACTTGATCTACGAGTGTCCTGCATATCTTTGGTTGAAGCTAAGGCTGCAAACGGGCAGGCGGCCAGCAGAGAGGGGCAGCACGGGTGCACCATCTATCTCACTTACCCAGGACACCACCCTGCCGTTGAAGCACGGCAGCTTGGCATTGTCATCGGAAATCTCTTCTTTGACAACCCTGGGGAGAAAGCAGACGGATACAGTCAGACTAACTGACCAGCAGTAGGAGTCGGAGTCAGCTCGAAAAAACACAGCGCCGCACAGCCTGGAAACTCTTTCCTTTCCTGAATTGCTGGCTCATACTGAGCGACATTCATGCTTTGAAAGTCACATTTTCCACATTGCTTTCAATCAGCTTTGAACCCTTGCTAGCGGGGCTCAGCTTAAAGAGCAGCGGGGATGCCAGCGACAGTCGGCGTCTCTATCAGTGATTCATGGGCATCAGGGCTGCACCACCCGTTATAGTCGGCACAAGGGTGATGCGATAAGGACGCATCAACTTGGCAAGGACAGGACTATAAATCAGTAATGAATGGGTGTGAACCTTTGACTGGACAGGTGTGAATGTAGATAGATAGACAGATGGACAGACAGATAGATAGATAGGTAGGTAGATAGATAGATAGCTGCGACAACAGGGAGTCAAGGCACAGGAGTGTGTATTAATAGAGTGATCTGTGAGATCCTCCTTCAGTGTGTTCTCCTTTGGCCGTAAATTCCCAACAGAAATACCTCCCTGTTGCCCTTTGACCTCCCGAGACCCAGTTGAGCAGCGGCCCGTCACCACACCTGCTAGGCTCGTGTCACAAAGATCAAGACCAGGGGCCGAGCACCTTACACTCACCAGACACAGCCATTCATTTATGCTGTTTGTTTTCCCGCAATGCCTTTTCCCAGAATTAATACAAGCGTTTCCGAAAGCCTGTGGAGATCTCATATTAGCGTCTTGCCTTTGAACACGGCGCATGAAAAGGGAGAGGCACGACTTGAGAGCAGCAGGAAATCCTAAGCAGATTTCAGGCAGGGGTGTCTCTGACAGACACTTCATGGCTTTTTTTCCTCAATTGTCGTTTGGCAAAACTTCCCTGCTACTGAAACGATTAGCCGAGCCAGTTGTGTTTTTTTGTGCACGCTGCTGCTGTGGGAGCCGCGTTGCTGGGAGTGGTGGACAGAGATAACGCAGCCCTGTGGCTGGGACTGACGACCACGGAGTCTGCTGCTGTGGCATGTTCCTCCTCGGGGAGGAAAAAGGGGAGGGAGGTGAAGGCTGAGTCCGCCGGCTGCTTTTTAGGTAGGAAGTGTTCGCATCCTCTCTTAAGCGGCCTGAGCAGCTGTAAGGTGACTTGCGAGGATGTGGGAGTGGTCTTCACAAATAAAATATGACCACGCTTTTTCCTGAAGTCTTGCAGGAATGAGATCCACCCACGCAGATGACCAATCCAGCAGTTTCTGAGAGAAGCGCCGCGCAAAATACACCTATAAAGAATTTATCCGTCTCTGGTGGAAGAAGTGAAACCAACAGAAAACTATTCAAATCATAACAGATGACGTCTTTTTTTGACAGTTACCATCTGATATCGGGACCAGTTCAACTCCTGAACTTTTAACAAGTACGCACGTACGCGCACGTCATAAACCCTGAGAGGCGTGCGAGTGGTGTGGGCCGCTGTCACGGATCTGGCTTCTTAGAGCTGACAGCTTAAATAGATCTTAACAGATTTCACAGGATAATGACACAAGATTTACCCCGGTGAACGCGGAATATTCCGCCGCTGGAGATATTTGTGTAGCTGGGGAAGATTAGACGTGTTTGTTTATGCTTTGAGACAGCGGAGGGCAGCGGAGGGCTGGGTAAGTCGCAGCCTAAACTAGAAAACCAGAGGCAAAAGAAGCCAGCAAACACCGGGCAGAAAGTCCAAAGGCTTTGGTAGGCCGACGCTAATGATAGTGACAACAGGGAAGCAAAATATTTGCAATCAAACAAGTTGGTGAATAGTCTCACTTAGAAAACAGGTTAATTTAGCTTTAACCACGTCGAGAGCTGAGCATCATAAGTTGAGGTGAGACATTATGACAAATATTATATAATCATTATCACAGTAGGAGTGTTGCTGTAGGTGCCATGATACCAAAGTGCAGTATAACCTTTAAATGTGCCACGATCCACGGATAGCAAAAGCAAGCGAAGGAGAGGCAGGAGTGCATTTGTGCAAGAGGCTGCAGATTTTTGTCCTCTAACTACAGAGGCTTAGCATCACTCTCCCGGCAGAAGAAAGATCCCCCTGCCAGCCCCTTATTTCCGAGGCACAAACAAGACTGTTTCTTTCAGACCTTCAGCTTGGCTGCTTCCTCAGCTCCAGAGTGCCTCTGTGACTTGCATTATAGTGAGGTCTCAAACCCGCTCACCGCCACCAGTGGCAAAGACAAAACCCTGTATCATCACCTTGAAGTCTCCGAAGAAAAAGCCAAGTCGGTTGTTTCAAAACAACCCAGCCTCCATTAGCTTCCTGTCTTATGAATATTGATGACTGAATGAATATCACTGTGGAAAAACACGACTTAAGTATGAAATGTGCGCAGGAAATGCTCATCAGTGAATTCGCCGCGCTCTGTTGTCTGAGCGGAGATGCTACGGCAACGGTTCCGTGTTTACCGTGCAAATCCAAAGGGAACTGAAGTGGCATGTTCACCGCGGTGAGCTGAGGCGTTCGCCGGGTGAACCGTTTATCAAATTTGTGTGGCCACTGGTTAAAGAGCTGATATGGCCGGCACAAATGTAGTCCAGAAATCCCGTAAGAAAATGGCTGTTTTTTTCTGCACAACAGGGGGTCTACTACAGAGAACCTTGCTCTGACTGCTCATTTACATTTCAAACACTGTCTATAACTGCAAGGGATTTGATGTTTTCCCTCTCTGCTCAGCACTCTTATTCCTCCACTGCTAATTCTCCAGCAGCCATACTGTCTGTGTCTATGCAGTACAGCCAGCCATGGCTACCACAAAGCTTTCCTCTGTGCCTTTGACTGGATTCGCTTCCATACTGTGCCAATACCATACGGCACTGACAGAGCCTGAATATTCAGCCGTAACTCAAAGGCAGGAATGCTTGGGGGAGATGCCCCTACAATATGTGTGTAACAGCTATGTGTGAGCAGTCGCACTGTCCAGCTCACAATGTAATTTAACATGCTTTGTTGATGCACACGCAGGAGCGATTAGCTCTCATAGCAGTGTGTTCTGCAACCTGGAGTCATGTATCCATGTGGAGAGAGCAAACATGCTTTGTTTGTTTCCATAATCTGCTTGTCGATCACCTGAGGCCCAGCAAGCGGCCCGGCCTGAAGTGCAAGACAGGCAGGAAGCCAGGGCCGGGGACAAAGCGGTGCACCAAGCCTAGCCTGCCACCAGGAAGAGCCAGTTTCCCCCACAAGGTCAGGCTGCAGTGGAAATGTATGACGTCTGGCTCTATAGACGCTGCCTGCGACTGCATTTCCTCCAATCATGCTGGCGATTACAGCGCCAGATATTAATGTACGTGGGCCATTGTATGACTGCTCGGACTGGAATGAGAACAGGCACCGACACAAATATGTCAGCCTCAGCAGAGGCCCGATACAAGCAGATCTCGCTGACCAAGAGAGCCGAGGAGCCCTGTAGACCCGGCGTAACTCCTAAATAAGGGTGGGATTACAAATAGAAGCATCCAGTGGAGGTCGGGAGGTAACAGGAGTGGCTTTCTGAGGCAGAATAAAGAGAATGAGTTACAGAAAACACACATTTTACTGCATGTGTACACATTTCAAGGCACGTTCCGTGGTATTAGATCTACTATTTTGGTTGTAACATCCTAAAATTTAATCAGCGATTCAAATATTCCAGTAGGTTTAATCGTTTGTTTTCTCTCTCTCAAAAATAACTGGATTACTGGATGAGATGACAAGGCAAACAATTGCCACAATGCACTGTGTAACCCACAGGGTTTTACAACATTTACAATCGGTGTGCCCTACGATACTGCAACAAAACAATATATATCACACTGTTAATCAGAAGAACAAAGGTATAAAGAGGGCGTGCTTGTTTAAAGGACTAACAGCTCAGAGGCAATTAAAAAAGTGATAAGATGAGGCACAGCCATAATAACCGGCATGTGCTTTGCATATTCCCCTGAGACTGACCTGCAGTCCATTGTGTTGGGAAGAAACATAACTTCCTACGTGTGGGCCGTTCATTATTTTCCAAATGGCCACCAATAGGCCTGACAATGACTAGAAAAAACACATGCTACAATTGCCCGAGCACATGGTGGCCGAAAGAAAACCAAACATTATGAAACCCGAGGGCACATACGCTTTGTCCACATGGCTCTGACATTTCTATTCCACATGGTTCATGGGCTGGCATTAATAAGAGGAGCGGGGGTCTGGATCTGTGTAATACATGCAGGGCTGCGTCATTAGGGCTCTGGACGGATCTGGTATCACTTCAAACACTCGTGTGTCTCCTCCACTGCGCACAGCAATAATGAGCAGGTGCCAGGAGCGTGGAGACAAGACATGGCACTGTAGTTTGCACACATGTAACAACGCTGCAGCCACTATCGTTTTCGCGTTGCCAATCGGGGCCTGTCAAAACACACACCGCAGCGAACAGCAGCCACACGGACAAGCTAATAGTATTAATAGTAATAACAATAATAATAATTAGCAGCGACGTCGGCCACTTACCCGAAATCCTGGTCCATCGATTTGAAAAAGAATTTGTAGCTATTGACCGGCCGATTGTTGAGGACATTTTTAAAATCCGCTAAGGTGACTTTCTCCGGAGAAACCGACAGCTTGACCAGATAAGGAGTCTCCTCCTCGTCTATGTGATATATTATTTTAGTCTCCGCCATGAGAGTAAGGGGAGGACAATCATTGACACAGGAAAGGAACAAGGGTTGGCAGCGCAATAAACAGGCCTGCTATGTTACCAGCTACCCGGAGAATAACATAACAGCATTCCCTAATACCTAAAACCGCGACGGAAAATACGGCTCCGTGTGTTGGACAAACACGGCGAAAATCCACACATAATCGCGTCGCGAGCGTCTGTATTCCTGCTCCGGTGTGCGTCGGTACGGTGGCTCTCTCGGCACTAAAACAGGAAGGGACAGTCCACATCCTTGCGATATGGAGTAGTTGGGAATATTGCTATATTTCTCACAAGGTAGCTAATTGGTTAGACAGTGCTGTCATCTAGTGGTGTGTCTGGGCTGTGTCTGCGCAGGCCCATGTGCCCGGCTTATACAACACATTCATACTGTACGTGTACTGTAAGTCAGGCCGTGGAACAAAGAGGAGCTGCAGTGGCCCAATTAAGACTACACAGTGCTTTCTTTCTTTTATTATGACACCGATCGCCTGTTATTAATGCGCAAAACAGTTACAACCTATTATCATCTCATTATATATATATATATGTGTGTGTTAATATGCACATATACTTTTGGACATCATGAAATATATGACGACAGGATGTCTGATTTGGTTGTGCGTTAGCAAAATGCACTAACTAATCTTTTATTTCACTCAGAAAACAATGTCTATGGCTGTTTCTTTGTCTCACTCACTTCTTCTACATTCATTATAATTCCCCTTTCTTCCAGTCGCCAAATATTTCATCTAATGGCCTAACATTGGAGCCCATTCCAGCAAATGTGGCCGCTCTTTAATGGTTAAACCTTTTATTCGAGGAGACCAGAGTGTGTGCAGGTGAGCAAGAGACAGGCACCTTGGAAACAAAGATGGGTTCAAATACAATTGCAATTATTGCAATTATGACAGAATTAATGCCACACAGTTTTAACAGGTATGCGACTGTATATTTGACGTGCAGAGTAGCTAATGAAAATTCAGTGTTCTAAAAAGCAAGGGTACATCCTGCAGTACGGGCTTGCTGCAAAAAAGTACTGCACGTCCCAAAACAATATGGTTCAAATATGTGTTTGTTTTTTATTGTTTTTGTTTTTTCCTGAGTTTCCATTTCATTATTCTGCGCCTGACAAATTATCAATAAGCAAACGTGTTTGAATGTAAGTATTTTATAAGTGCTCTACCGTTAAGTAAATGTCAAATGAAAACCCACAAATGACATCTCATACTATCTTTAACTTGAAATGTGTGGCGCTTGCTTCCAAACAGTGAATGAACCTTTAAAAATTACAGTACAGCAGAAATCTGTGCAAAAAAAAAGAAAAATGATCAAATTTAAACAATTAATAAGCTGTGAGCTTGCAGAGCTGTAAGCATGCACAGTACACAAAGAACAGACCTTGATAAACAGCATGCATTTAATAAAAAAACATATTTGAAAGGAAGATAAAAAAATGCCTGGTTTTAACATAAATCAGTTACTTGAAAGGGTAAGGTTCATATACATGTTTAACCGTATTGTTATAACAGCTGGTGAAAATGCAAGTTATATCAAAAATAACATGTAAAAAGAAACTGATGAGGCCTTTTAGTGAAAAAGCTTAGTGTGCTAGGGTTACAGCAGAGGGAGCATTCCTCCTGTCCTCTCTTCGGTTTCCCTTTTTTCTTCCTTTCTCTCTGTGGTCTTTGACTCATCCGGTGTTTGCCCTGGACCTGCCAGCAGCTTCTCAGAAATATCACTCTCACTTCCACATCTTCCCATCAAAGTCTGGATGAGGAGGCAACAAAATGTAACATTTCTTATAATCCGTGGCTGAAATGATGACAATGTTGGGCTGTTATACATTGAAACAACGTCTGCTCACCCTTATTGCAGTCTTTTCCCATTCCTCTCTCTTTCAGCAGGTTGTTTTTGTAGTCTGTGGAATATATTAGACGCACAGGTTATTTGAAAGCATAGTTCTTGTTACCTTATGGGTATTGCATGTGGGTGGATGAGGTTTACTGCACCTGAATTCAAAGTATCCTGGTTGTAGGTCCTCATCTCTGTGCATTCTAATGCGATTTCACCTCCACTGATCACATTCCCCCTGCACAGGAATAAATGTTGTTCAGTTTATTCAGATTAAAGGTAAAGGATAATTGTATTACATTTATTATATGATAAATATTATAGCTTACTGATCTACAGATCTACGTAGCTCATAGTCCAGCCCTGAAAAAAACAAAAAAAACAATCTCAAACACAACATTTACACTAGTACCTATAATGATTAAGATTTCTATAATAATTAAAAACAAAGGTTACGCAATAAAGTACACAGAATACCTCTCTTTTTACGTCGTCGAGTCAGCAGAATGACGGCAACTGCGATGAATGCCAGTAGAAAGAATGTAGCCAAGAAGTAGCCCAGATGCTGCACAAAATAACTTCGATGTTCGGGGAGGAAGACGTTCACCACGCGCGGACTCTCCACCTCTTCGGTCCCTGAAAGCAGAACACGGATGAAATTAAACAGCTGCTACAGTAACATACTTACTTGTGTCACACATGAACAGAGCCGAGGAGAGGAGCTGCACCTGGAAAATATCAAGCGAACTCAAGGAACCCTCTGATGAAATAACAATGCAATGTGTTACAGAGGACATATGCTTAAATTATAGCTATTGTTAGATTGGATTAGAATAAAGACAATAAACAAGGATCAAACAGGATTTCAGTTTCGTAAAGCACAGACATTTATTCCCCTTGAGGCTGTTTCTTTTTCATTTCTTTCCACAAGCAAGACAGAGAGAGAGAGCGAGGGAGCAGAGAGTTAAATGTCAAAATGCTTTCTGGCAGTAATGACTTCCAGACCTGATGTCATGCAGCTGTTATTTTTTTTTCCTCCACAGAAAGACACAGGCTGACCAGAAAAGACGAAACGTGTGAGGGGAGAGAGACACACAATCTGTAATGTGGTCAGCCTGCGTGTGTATATTGCTTTTCCATTTAGGACTGTTTTTCTTGAAGTCACATACACAAGTCGAGTTCTTGCATGCGTGGAAAAATACGTCTTCATAATGTTGCCTCATCAGTGAGCTCTACCATCTGATGACTCTGTCTAGACGCAGCACATCGTCTCACAGTGACCCGAGCTGATGGCAGCTGGCGATTGTTATTGTTATAATTTTAGTATACAAAAACCCAGACGGGGCTTGGAGATGTAAAATAGTTTTGGTCTATTAAAGACACAACACAATGTAATGTACCACAGCTACCATTGCAGAATGAGCCATCATTGTATGCTGCTTATAATGTTGCTTATATCATAGAATTTCAACTAATTTGACTTTATCCCAGTTTACGTGTGATATTGCAAGATTGTAAGTTTTCTTATAGAAAATACATGAAAAAAAAAATGCTGGAAATCTATTTTTACTCCGTGGTTTCTCATTAAAGCAGCTAAATTGGAAACAAGTAAAACTAGACACCACTGAGGGAATAATGAGGATCACTGACCATGCATTCAAACCAAGAAAAAAAAAAGAAACACCTAATCTCCCACCTCCTTGGAGGGAGCTTGGTTCGTAATTATAAGCTGTCACTGTATAATGTACCTAATATGCATGAAAATGCAAAGAGTCCAAGGTCATTGTCTCCAGAGCACAACTGTCCAGGGGAGAGCCGCAGCCATGTCGCCCCAGCAGCCTATTACCATTTCCTTGACAGATCTGACATGCGCGCATGTGTTCACATATGCTGCACAAAGATTACCCTGCTTGTTCTTTTTTACCCAGTGGGATATGAATCATTTGCAAGTCAATGACGTGAGGAAAAGCATCTTCATTTTCAGAGATTAAGATTTCTGCCGAACTGCCGACAGCTCAGAGAAAAAGGAACTGTCAGTTGCATTTGGTTGCAAAAAAAAAAAAATCTGTTTGTTCATGCCATAAATAATTACAGTGAAAATCTCTGAAGACGTCTGTAATTTCGCATGAATGCCGGGACCTGGGTGAGTGCAAACAATTGCGTTTTAACGTAAGTGACAAGGTCAGTGATCCATGAACGAGGGCTGGATTCCTAGCTGAGGTTTATTCAAAGGGAGTGGGCAGGACGCCATCTATCCACGTGTGCATTTCTTCTCAACATAATTTACAAGATTATTAAATGTCCTGTCACTGCTTTGGGAGGGGGAGGGGAATATATAGGCTAACACATACCATGATCCCCTCCCCACAGTTTTCTACTTTCATGTCACAGCTGGCCCAGATGTTGAACAGATGTATCAGACTTCCTCTGAGTGCTGGTAAACATGCCTTTACCAGAGGCTGATACACATCAGCAGCGAAAGAGAGACTGGGAAAGTAAGAATAAACAAAACCGGAGAAGCAGTGCAGCCAGTCTAGACTCATGGTTGGGACTTTTGGAAAATAAGGTCAAATGGAGGGAGAAAACACAATATGTGACCATCCCCTCCCAAAATTACTAGGCGCTGGAGCTTATGCTCTGCTAGAGCAGAGCAGGGCAGAGCCGTTAAAATGTCTCCAGCTAAACAGAAAACCTGTAAATGAAAAACAGTCGGCGGGGGAAAATAAGACCACATCCGCTGGAGCCAATTTGAAGCTGTTTACAGTAGACAGCTTCTCAAGCAGCAAATAAATGACAGAAAATGTTTTTTAACCTGCAATACTGAATGATTCAGTTCTTTTTTTCCTTCTGGCTTTCTCTCTTTCCCTGCTAGCGCCTGCATTCCTTTGACCTCTTCTCTTCCCTCAAACGCAAAAACAGATTGGACTGAGGAGAAAATTGGCAAGAAGAGGATCTGATTCAACTGACCAGCTATGCCTATAAATATTACAAAAAAAAACCCACGAGCAGCCTTTTAGCACCATTCACGATTCAGCCAACAAACCATATGGGGAAAAACGTTATTACCTTGTGGGGGGAAAAAAACAAAGTAGTGATGTTTGTGTTGTGTTTAGTTCTGAGTAGCTTACTTTGCTCTGGCTCGTCATTTTGGAAAATCCTTGGTGCTGTGGTGGCATCGGACGGAAGCGGAGGTCCCACGCTGAGTCTGAAGATACGCCTCTCATGCAGACCGCAGTAGTGGTGGTGCAAGTGGCAGGAGTAAAGGCCTTTATCAACTGGCTTCAAGTCGGAGATGTACAGTGAGAAGTCCCCTAATGTAAAAGCATCCTCTGCCACGGACATCTTGCTCTGGGAGAAGAGAGGCCCGTAATCACGGCGCTCTCCGGAGGCATAGAGGTCCACCAGCCGGTCTGCCCTGTCAGGACGCACTCCAGGGGGCTGGAAGTCCCAGTGAGCCACCTGCTGCTGGTCCTCCTGGAGGCCCTCTCTCCACAGGGGGCGCCGGTTGACACAAGGCAACACCACTGAGCTTCCCAACAAGACCACAAACACAGTCTTCTCCCCATCCCAGTATCGTTTCTCTCTCCGCGCTGGAAACACATTTCAGTTAAGACATTACTGTTCAGTGAGTTTCATACATCACAACTCAAGGAACAACCTAAGACCGTGTGATTGGACGGCCTCACCTGACTTAGTGACATTGACCTGGATTTGAATGGACTGGTGAATCTGGCAGTAGTGGTGGTGTAAATTACAAGTATAAACGCCTTTGTCTGTTGCCACCACATCTGAAAAGAAAAGCAATCAAACAACCATAAGATGATCGAGTTGGAAGGAAGAGCTATTTTAATAGTATTACTGTAAAATACACAAAGCTCACTGTTGATGATAAGGGAGAAGTTGCCATCATTGAAAGCAGAGTCTGGGATGGAAATGCGTCCCTTGTTGAAGCCATTGTAAACCCTCTGGCGGGCTCCAGGTGACATGTCCAAGACTCGCTCAACAGAGTACTCTGGGGTGGTGCGGACCAAGTCCCAGTGAACCACCCTCTGACGGTCCTTCAGTCTGTCCCGGGTCCACACCATGCGGGGGCTGTGGCATGGCAGCGCCGCCTTCGATCCCATGGGGAGAGTGATGTTCTTGGCCTCCACCACAACGCCAAGTGTGTTGATGCTGCTCTGGCTCCAAGCTGACAGAACATGTAAAAACATATACTCAGGAATTCAGTGCAGTGCAATCATCTTTTATGTGTGTAAGAAGAAGACCACCTTACCTCCTGGCAGGAGGACCACAGCAAGAACTGAAAGAGACAAAGGCATGAATGCTTAAACATCAGGCATATTTTCCACGGATAGTGTGCTGTTCTCTGATTAAGCCTTAAGAAATACTTCAAGCACATCCACCCAAACTAATTGTCCCTTGGGATTTTCGGTTTGGATCTGAAAAACACTGGAACAGATGGGGGTTCAGTGAGAGGACAGTTTAAAGAATTAGAGGAACGCTGAAACAACAAGCACAAGACGATAAGGCAAGACTGTACAAAAGAAGTACCGCGCAGGACAACAAGAGTAGAAAAATACATGATGTGCAGACTGTATACTCAAGAAATATGTCTTGATTGTGTTTCCTCACTCGAGTGATTTTCCAACGGCGCATTTGCTATTTCTTATGCACTTTTCCCACAGTGCTATTTCCTCATCTGTTTACTGAAGGCCCAGTGGAGAAGCACGCAGCCAGCGCACACAGAGACTCTATTCATTGTGGCTGCTACTGGCTTGTTGCAGGGCCATGATCCCAAGGGGATGAAGAACCAGGCTCATATTCGGCTCACTTCAGTCACACTACCTGGTGTCACAAGTCCAGGAACCTGTCCAAACACCTGTGTTTTTTTTTACTGCGCTGGTAATGGATGCGGAGAAATATAGAGACACTTTTTTTCATGTCCTTAGAGTGTTGATATATTTAGAAAATGAAAAAAAAAGAATATCTGCATTGCTTTGATATTACAGATTTGATGCCATGATTAATCAGCACTTTTCCACTTTACGCATATGAAATGTTTCAAGCAGGGCAGCAAATTCAACGCTGACTCAGACTGACTAACTTAGCCTGAGGAAAAGTCCCTCCACAGACTGTAGGCGCAGACTGTAAATGCTCTCTCCCTTTTGAAGAAGCAAATTACCTCTGCCTCAGGATCTCAATCTATGCTCGGGCTTTCATGGCGAGACCTCAGAAATACAGCAGGAAGCACTTTACAGGTAACGAGTGTCATCTTAAAATCAACATTAAAGCGTACTGGGAGCTGGTGTACGGAGGATAACTTGTGAGGTGGCAGCTGAACTCTCTGGAGTCTGCAACTAATCACTAGGTTTCTGGAAGTTTTTAAATCTCAAATTTACTGAATCTTTTCCAGTGAAACTAATGCCAAGCGAGATTAGCAAGTAATCAGTGACAACTGCTGTAAAACACCATAAGCAGCAGTGGAATGTAACAGACTTGAGCACTGATCAAGTGTCTCGACAAAATCGACGTACCTGCACTTTAACCAAGTATTTCCATTGTCTGTCTCTCATTTCTAGTAAAACCCGTTAGCTAGATTTCAGATAAGATTTCATTCAAACTCTCAGAATACAACAAATTTATAAGACATCATGTGTTACTAAAGAATAGCAATAACTCAACCTGTATATTAAGCTGTTGAATAAGGTCCAATGACCAACAACATCACAGTAAATTACTAATTTTATGTGAATGCATCATTAACGATACTATAAAGACCTAATCTGTAACAGCGCAAGAGTTTGGTGAATTATATTATCATTTTAACTTACAGTAGATTTTATTTTTATTTTTGGGGTCATTTTAGAGCAGCATAGAATTAGAGTAAAACCGGTAATGAGATGTACTTGGATGTGGAATATCAGCTACACGGTGGATGTTTGCTAATGTATGTGCACATCATGAAGTCGCCCTTGCTGCTGAGAAGAATAATTTAAACGCGCACACTGGTAGGAGACCTCACGCTGGAAAACTTTGGTGGGTTGGAACTTTCCTGCAGATGGTAAAACAAAGTGTCCCAGCCACTGTAATTGTCTCTCATCAAACACAGGCCGTTGACTCGCGAGTCTGGTTTAATGCTAAGACTTAACAATAGGCTATTGAAGCACCAGTGATAATAACAGACATTTAGAAAATTACCTGCAAAATCACTGTTATTGTTTCGAAACCCAGTAAGCGACATGAAGATTCAACTACCAGAATGTCATTTGGAAGGTGGAACCAATACAAGTTTGATGTTCGACTAACACTCGAAGCATGAGGGCACTCAGCACAATTTCTGTGATTCATGGTTGTTGGGGGTGTGTGAAGTTTACTCACAGCCCCGTCACAGGTTGAGTCTAAATTGAACAAATCTGTCAAGTTGCAGACTCAGTTAAACTCACAAAAAGATACATTCAGAAGAGAGCTTGTTGACTGTCCTGTGGAAACTCTGCAAAGACATTTAGTGGTGGCCATAATGTTATATAATGTTGGCCAAATGAGAGGTAGAAACACACTGAATTATTACTGCGTGTAGCCTTTTCACTGATTTACACTCATTTGATTTCTACTGGTAACTTCAATGACTGTATTACTATAAATGTAGAGCACAATCAGGCGATGTCATTTCATTGTGTGGGGGACACTTTTCTAACTTTGTGCAGGACAAAAGAGGCTGAAAAACCCCACGGATTACATACTTGGGTTTTCCAGAACATAAACATGCTACTGGACCATGTCATTTTCTACCTCGAATGAGCACCAGGATGTTTACAACGCTGAATGAGCACCGGCATGTTTTACTCAATTCTAATATTTTCCATGCCCCGCTGTTTGTGGCTGATCGTTAAAAAGGAGAGAGCCAACCACCATAAACATGGCTGGAGAGCACCCCCCCACCCCCTCCTCCACGCAGCCCGGACTCAAAGCGACCCACTGCTGGTGAAACACTCATTACTGACACATATAATGAGTGCCTGCTGGATTGTGCTGACTCCTCCACTCAGACCGCAGATAACTGGAAACACATTGGGCTGAAGCCACAAAAAAAAAAAAAAAAAAGGCACTTGAAACTGTATCAAAATCTACATGACTTTAAAGGTCATGCAGCTACTGTATTACAGATAGATAGATAGATAGATAGATAGATAGATAGATAGATAGATAGATAGATAGATAGATAGATAGATAGATAGATAGATAGATAGATTCGATGGACAACATGCGAAATTTTAAGTCAACAACTCTAGCCTAAAGGTACAAAAAGGCACAGACCAAATGAAACCCACAATAAAATAACAAAACATGCATAAATAACAATTGTCATAAACATAAAAGCAGTTAAAATAATAATTCGGTTCACTTTATTCGGGAAAAAAATATGCCGCAAATCATTTGAAAGCAGATATTTACGGTTTGGTTGCGCAAACCAAGGAACTGAGCCTGCTTTTGTTCGCGCAATTCTAACCTGGATCCAATTAAATAGCACAAAAAAAAGTTTCCCCAAGTTTTTTCTTTGTTTTGTTTTTAATCTCTGCTCTAAGATAGAGAAGATAACTTACTTTGAAGGAGAAGCATGTCAATGTGCATCGTCTGCGCAGCAGAGGTAAAAGCTTGTCAGGGGTGGTGTGCGCATCAGTTGATAAAACACAAGGAAATTTCCAAGTTCACCGAGAAGCTCCAGCTGTACTTTGTTGTTCTCCTGGTGTCTGGAGCCTCCAAACGCTCCGCCTCCGCTGGCCAATGAAAACCAATACTGCCATAGTTTGGTGCTGCGCTCCTTCCAAGCATGCACAATTACTTTTTTTAAGCAAACAAATAAAAAGAATAAACAGAACCCATCATTCCCAAACGACACGAGATGTCATTTTTACTATTCCACTCGAATAGCTTATTACTTACTTACTCAGATACAGAAAAGGTTGAGGTAATTAACGTGGTCACATTGATTAAAAGTTAGTTAACGAATTTAAATAAATATACAAGGCACATTTATGTTGCTCCACAAGTGTACATGACGAATCGAAGAGTTGCTTCCGTTTTGAGGTTAGAAAAGTTTTAACACGGTTGATATCTTTCATGTACAGACACACATTATATAATGGGCTAAAGATTGCTGTAGCTGAATCACAAATAAACCTCAGCTAGTTCCAATGTGAGCAGACGTCGCACAATACTGCCACCTACAGTATAAAAATAAAACCTGCACGGCCTGATCATATAATCAGCAAATGAGAAAGGAAAAAGAAAACATAACCACAAAAATAACCACGTTATTTGGGAGTTGGCAGAGAGATCTTTATTATCTTATTTACACACTAGAAATAACTCCACACACTGGGAATATGGCCTCATCACTGAAGCACGCTTTTGTTAAACAGAAAACAGAGAACGCTGGCAGCCATAACCATAACAGTGAAGTGTGGTGTGCAGAGCCAACCAGTGTGAAGGATGTGACACAAACTCGAATCACAGGTTTTCACTTGTTCCCATGCTGTTTGAGGAAAAGCTTAGGTGTTTTCCATCCTTCTGGAGCCTTCTTCAGTCCTGCTCGTTTCCAAATCCTCTTCAGATCGGCCTCAAACCGTTTCTGGACAGGGTAAACAAACACAAGTAGATTCACAACCATGCAGATTTGGAAAACTGTTAAATCAACATCAACATTAGTTGATATATATGGCTGAGTAACTCAAGTTCATTTTACTATTTTATTTATTTATTTACAGTTTTTAATGTTCTTATGAAACCATCATATATAGTATTCAATCAAGGAGAAATAAACTAAACAAAAATAATTCTTCTGTCTCATACAGACTACTTGTCAAAAGAATCATTTTGGTGTCCGAAAAGGTACTTGCCTGCTTCTTCTTCCCCCTGCCCATCATGACTCTCTTTCTCAAGAATTTAGTCCGTTTTTGCAGCTTCCTATATTTATGTCGATTCATCTTCCGCCGACGGATCTCTAGAACATTTTTACATTGGAGGGGTGTTGCTGAGCCCTCCCCATCTTCCAAAACAGGAACAGAGAGGGGTGGCAGCACCTTCTCTTCTAGGAGCTCTGTGTCTTCCTGTGCCTGAGCAGACTCCAGCAGGGGAGGAAGGGAGTAGCGCAGGGAGAGCCAGCTCTCCAGAGGACTTACTGACAGCTTACGTGGCACTAAAGCCTCATCCAGTTCTGGCTCAAGTTGGATCCATCGTGGAGGAGATGTGTTGTCTGCAGCTGTTGAGTAGTTTCTAAGTTTCTGTGGTAGTGAAGCGTAGTAAGCAGGAACTATCGGCTGTAGACATCCGTTCAAAATTTCTCGATGAGCTTGAAGTGCACCTAAAGGCGTTCATAGAAAAGAAATGCTGTAATCTAGAGTAACATTACTTACACTATACACAGATAACATTGTATAAACCTATACTCACAAGATGCTCTGTGTAATAAGCCGAGACGAGGGACAACCTTTGAGGCAAACATTGTTAATGATCATCGAATCACGGTCATCAGGAATGGATTGGCTGGTAACTGGTCCTGTGGGAATGGTCAAAATACTGTGTATTAGTTATAGCTCTTCCATAGAAAGATCAGTTATTTAGTGCTTTTAACATTTTAACTGAAGGTAAAACATAACGATTTCATTATTTTCTGCTCACACAGCTGTTACACTAAGTAACATCTAACGATAAGAATAAAAGGAAATTTAAAACTATATGTTAAATGAGGGTTCACGTCATGGTTTCTTTCTAACGTGCACAAATAAAACGAGTGCCGGTTGCAGCCATGCTGTTATGTCAACATGCCCCTAGATTAGACTAACCAATATCTTGGTGACAAAGTCTTATTTAAAAAAGAAATGCTGTGATGTTGAGTGAATGTTACAGATAACAACAGAAAGCTATAACACTAACATATTTCCTAGATGCTAGGTGGCTAATCGTAGCTAGGTAGGAGTGCTAGCTTGTAACGTAGCTCAGTTTATGACCAGAACGTGCCCATTTCGCTAAAATATTAAAAGTATCATCAACATACATCAACCATGAGGCAACATGAATTCAGCATAATAACTTATTTCACAAACACTGATATATTACCTTATATTACTGTGACCGGAGTTTCAATCTTCAATGTGACTCCAGGAGCCAACTTCCGGATCGTGCGACGCAAATTGAACGCATTTCCTGTTTCTCAGAGCGGTGAAAGGTTCCGCCGGCCCGGGCTGGTGAAATATCTTCTCTTTCTTCATCTTCTTCTTCTTTAACGATAGTAAACTGAAATATCTGACTTATAAACGAATGTTTCATCAGCAGCTACGCCATGGTGCGTCTTTTTGTTCTTTGCTGTCAGCCAACAGTTTCTGGTTTGGTTATAACAAACCAAGTACCTGTCAGTGTAACATCTCTAGAATAAAAAGTGAGCAGTGCTTACATCAGATAGCATAGGGTTAATAACATAATATAGCAAAATAGCTGCAGCAGTGACTAGCAGAATAAGCTGTAGCTGTAGCAGAGCTGTATTTTACGTTACGAAAAATCTCAAATGAAAGGTGTATGTCAGTGTATGTCAGACTGTGAATGTCCAGAACGTTCAGGGGAAAAGTGACTTGTTTCCATTTGAAATCTGAATCTGAAATCTGAACTTGTAAAACCTATTTAATAATTATTTATAAAGTTCTACATGTTGCAGTTGTTCCATTATTGGTATGTGGGATACATTCAGAAAGCTCATTTCAGTCATGACTCGTTTGTTTCCTAATTAAGTCTGAACCTTCTTCCATGTGGTGCAACCCTGTAACCAGCAAAGCCTCCACTTTTAGATTGCTCTAGTTTTGCATGTTTGAGGGCAGCCACATTAAATTATTTATTCATGGGGTTTATCTTTAGTGGGATACAGAACATCTACAGTATGCATGCACGTCAAGGCACGCGCTTTCACTGTGTCATCTTTTATATGTGTCGCATCCGGAATAGTATATTTCTGTAGATAATATCCCTGAATAAATAACTTAGATTTGTGATGCATGGCAAAAATAAGTACAACAGACTGTAAAGTTCTCAGGGCATTTATTTACAATAAAAACAGCAAGACAAAACATTCATTTCATTGTAAATCCTGCTGCCAATGAGCTATTTGCTTCCCTACCTATACTTACACCGTCCGTTCGTGACATAAGGCAACTGAAATGATCAGCAGGATGCACTGTGAGATATTTCCCTTTTTTTTTCAGAACAGTCTGAATAGAATTTAAAATAAATTTATTCTATAAAACTCTCTCAAAATAATATTTAAAATTAAGGACACGAGAAATAAAACAACTGTATATTGTTAATTTGGCAGTAATTGTAAGGTGTTGGTCAGTCCCATTTAAAATCAACAGCCTATACATTATACGCTATGTACTCTAACTAAATATCTATTTACAAAATCAGTAGTCATGGTTGGAGTTCTCACTTTCAAAGCAAATAAATATTCACTGTTGTATTACAATTGCATTGCAAATTTACTGCACTGAAAGATATCTGACCCCGGAAACAGCTTTACAGATGGCGACATTGTTATTTACATCAAAGCAACACATACAATATAAGCATATGACAGTTGTTGAATGTATTCACCAGTGAGGTACAGTATAACAGAGGTACGACATAAATGCCACTTCATCAAGAACCAAATCAATAAATAAAAACACACAATAGGGAGGAAAAAAACAGAACTTAATGTTGACATTGGTCTCTGCACCAACCGACAGGACAGACAAAGCGGTTAAATCACCATGATTGGATATATCCGTACCTCAGCAGATTATACAGACGGTGCTGAGGTACAACTTTATTTATAGAAACTAGTGTTGTTTTTTTAAGTTTCTGAATATATTTTACATTTCATCTAATACTGCTGTCCCACTATTATCTGCAGAACATGTTGTGTGAAAGAGAGGTAAAATAAATTTGAAGTACAGGGAAACAAGGAGTTTAAGTGTTAAGGCCAATTTAGTTTATCTATGATGCACTGCTACAGTTAATGTCACCTGTGGTGTGAAGTTTAAAAAGTTAACCTCATGGGAAGCAAGAAGGAGAGAAAAAAGGAGTGTTTGTTCTGCTGCAGCTTCACTATACTTATGTTTGGATTTTATCCAGGAAATAATCACATTTTGACCGCATTCAGCGGTACACTTCAATATCATGTTGGATATTTTGTTTGAAAATAATCATCTTTGATGCTAATATATTCATCACCAACCGTCCTTCTCGTAGTCTCCTCAGAGAGAACAATGGCACTGTGTCTACCTTGTTCAACCAGCACACCCAGGCCTTAACAAGATAAACTAAAAGTAAAGTAACATCTCTTACAAATAAAACAATTACATTTGTAGATAAAATGTGCACTTTCGAAACAAAGGTCAGGTATAAAAAAACATTCAACTAGGCAACAGATGTGTGAACGGGGAAAGAATAGAGTGAAAGGGAACAACACTGTGCAAAAAGCTGGCCATCTTTGTGCGTCATCCTCTCCAGTGTCCTCCAGGGTTCTGGATATGCTGCACTCTGGCTCCACTGAGTACTCGACTGGCCAGTCTCCACCAGCGCTTTCTCCACTTTCTCATACTTCTCATTACTGGTCACGGCGAATGCCTGCACTTGTCTCGTCTCCCAGAGGGATTGTGACTTATGGGAATGCTTTTAGAATAAGAGGGTTGTCTGGTCAAAAGTCTATCTTGTATAAGAAGACACTCACTTAAGTATATGTGATGATCATGCATTCAGTGTTGCTTGTTTATGAGAAAAGGCTAACCTGAAGATGGAGGTCCAAGATACACCTAGGTGGGTGGAGCTAACAGTTCTGTACACAGAGAAGCACAAACATAAGCAGAACCAAAAATCAGTAACAGCAGATAAAAGGCATCACAACACTACACTAGTCAATAGATCTAAAGCATCAGTGCACAATTGTTTTGTGAAAATGGGTTTATCGTGCTTGGATGTCTGGGTAAAGTGTACATTGCCATAGATTTAGAAATAAAATAGTAATGTTTTGAGAAGGATTGGTTTGACTCACTGATGAGGACTGGTGATCCTGTGATCTTTCCAGTTTAATACGAACGTCTGTACCCTTCCCCCGATCAGGTTTCCCAGGCCCTAGAGGAAAGGTCAGCAGTGCGTTAAATCAGTCCAGCTATATCCTGTTCCTGTTATCCATATATATACACATGTAACGTACTGTGTTTGGAAAGATTAGGTAAAAAGACTATATGGTTATGTACTCATATTATATGATATATTATTGTTTGAAGAAAGAATATATGTACAATGTCAGCACCATTCACCTTCTGCTTTACTCTGTTTATAGCCTACTGGCTTCTCTTAAAGTAATATCCTATTCAATTCAAACCAAATCAAATCAACTTTATTTATATAGCATCTTTCGTACAAACATATTGCAACCCAAGGTGCTTTACACATCGAACAAACAAATATAAAATAAGCCCACACAAACATCCCACTTCCCATCCCCACGCACACAAACACATGCACACACTCACACACACACACACATGCACACAAACGCGCAAAAACACATGCCCACACACAAAGGAGCACAGGGACATAAAGAGCACAGATAAAATGAGTGACATGACTGAACACGGACGGACTAGTGAGGAGACGCCATCACAGAGGACCGTCCATACCGGGAGGCGATCACATCCCCTGAGCGAAGGGACAACACGGCAGGGACCACCCCGGCCCAGGCAGACGGAGGAGTCCATGCCACAACCACAGGCAGTGACCGGGCCCCCCCATCCCGCCGAGCCAGGACCATCCCCACCGCGTCATCACAGCTCCCAGAGAGGACGGTCCTCAGTGAGGAAACACTAGAGCTGTAGCAAAAGATTAAACAACAACAACAATAATAATATATTAAATATATATTAAATACATAAATAAACTAAATAAATAGAGTGGTAGTCCAGTGTATGTAAATCAAGCTAAAATAGACATTTAAGATTGGCTAACAGCTAAGCTAAAAAGGTAGGTCTTGAGTCTCTTTTTAAAAATATCAACACTCTGTTCAGCCTTGAGGTCCTCCGACAGGCTGTTCCATACACGTGGGCCATAAAACTGAAAAGATGCCTCACCATACTTCTTTGTCTTGACCCTAGGAACCACTAAAAGGCCACTACCAGAGGACCTCAGGGCTACAAGGGGCCGATATGGTAAAAGCAGATCTGATAAATATGAGGGACCAAGACCATTAAGACATTTATAAAATAATAAAAGAACCTTAAAATTGATCCTGAAATTCACAGTGACCCCCCCCCCAAATAGTTAACTTTGCTTATTTGTTCACCTGGGGAGCTGCCACGACTGATGCTACTGTTGATGCTGTCCTCCAGCCATGTGCTGTAGGTGAGGGAGTCTCGCTTGTGTGGCGTCCCGGCAGATGATAGACTCTCCTGCAGAGTGCACAGAGGAAGCATGTGGAAAATACGCATGCATATTATAGAAAAATACAGACACTGTACTGTATATGAACAGTACGGTGCTCACTCACCATGCCAGTGTCATAGTCCTCTGTAGCTTCTGTCTCATTCTCCTCAACCACACTGGCAAAGCTGCTAGCGTTGGAGGACGAGCGGGAAAGGTCGTGACCCTCAGGGATGGATGGGGCCCTGCCACTGAGATGAGAACTACACCTTTGGTTAACCACTCTCCAGCACAGCAAAATCTGGTTTTATCTTATGTACGTACAGAATACTGTTATGCAACATGCTGCAGTGGTGGAGGGTTTACTCACATGGTGTGTCAGATTCTTTGATTAATATCCAGTGCTATACACACCTGTTTTTGGTGGTCGTGAGCACCTCAGGAGAGCTCTGATTGGATGAGTTGTCAGATTTGGGGTCTTGAGAGACGTGACCACTGTCAGGGGTCTTCTGGGTATTTGAGGAATTATCTCTGCTGCTACATGAAAAATGTTTAAAGTATTAAAATCAGCAAAAGCAATTGATTTATGTAGAACGTGGTATGTGGGTTGATATTAACACTCACCTTCTCTCCTGGACTTCTTGAATGTTTTCAATGCCGATGGCACTGCTTCGCCTGGAGCTGAAAGGACCTGACTTTTTTCGGGTCGGACTTTTCCCAGGGATAATCAAAGACTGCCGGGGATAGTGAAAAAAACAGTATGTGTCAAAGTCAAAATACTTTTAACTCCTTGAATATCTTTGAAAAATAAGATGTCCAGAGCTTATCTGTCTATTTATTTCTTACTAATGGAAGCTAATCACTTTGCCCATCCAGCCATTGTTAATATTTATGATACTCATTGGGAAAAAGCTTTTCAAAGGCGCGTCACTCTGAATAACCAGGCTGAGGAGTAGCGATGCTCCTTTCAATTTGTTACTATGATGAACAAAACTTAAAATCTGCACTTAGCGGCTTAATGACAAGCCCAGGTAGGTGTCTTTGAGCCCGAGCAGAGCACACTAAGGCGAGAGATGAAAGATGGGCTTAAAGGCTCGAGAGCCTTCCCCTGAATATGCTTTCTCAGCAACTGCTTTGTTCATCCAATCTCCCTTTTAACGTTCTCAAAATAAGAACTTGAAAAAGCCTTTCATTCGATGTGGCTTCAAAGAGCACCTCTTCTTTTTTAGGTGGGGGGAAGGGGAGGGTAAAATTTCTCCACATGGGATCATTAAATCATTAATATTCATAATTTTTAAACAAATAGAGAATTAAGCATGCTGGATGTAAAATATGGAGTAGCCATAAAAGAGTATATAGAAGGTGAAAATTGAGTGCAGTAAAGCAAATAAAAGGCTAAAAAGAGAAGAGATTTTATAGTTGTTTTTTTTTGCAGTTTACCATATGTGTGCTATACTCACGTATGTGATGCTTTATATAGTTGCTATAACTCTATGCAAATTTCAAAAGATTGGACTTGCCAAAGTTAACTCACAGGAAAATATACAGGAGTATATGTGCATCCTATCTATAGCACACAGAGCATACTATACTGAACACACATTAGGCAGCTGAAATGTATAGAGAAACCTGTCTGGCCATGATGCAGTGGAGCCATGCAGACAAAAAAAAGAAAAAGAAACTAAAAGAGGGAAAGCAAGATGTTAGAGAGTAGTTAGAATTAGACATGAACCTCTTCTACTGTTCCTATCCCTATGGCACTGCCTCGGCGTCCATATTTACTGGGACTTTTGCCTGGGACAAGCAATGACTGAGCCAAATAGGAAGAGACAAAATAGAGGGAGATAGAGACAGATGACAAAAGAAGGAGAGTTGGGGGAAAGAGGGGGGGAGAGAACATGAGATATACACAAATATATGTGAGGTTCCATGCAGTAAATAATGTAGGTCAAACAAAATACGAAGCACGTGTTAACTGGAGAAAAGGGGCATTTTGGCTCCGTGGGTGCAACACAGGCAGCTGAATGGGAGAGAGAAATGATAAACCAGCTGCGTGAGCCTGTGAGAGACAGGATGAAGAGGAGATAAAAACAGCAGAGGAATGATATACAGCACACGTTAGGCTTCAAGTCGAGACAGGGTTATGTGCAAAAAAAGCAAGCTTCTGTCATATTAATAAAGCTTTTTAGTTAATAGTTAGGATTAGTTACGGCTGAAGGCAGGTGACTTACAAATTATATACTTTTGAGGTGAGAGTGTGTGTGATTAAACGAGTCCTGTTCAGTTCCAAAAAGAGCAAATTAACTTCATTGCGATTTCATATCAACTATATAATTTCAGAATATACATACAGGCAATCATATACATGTTGCTGAGTGAAGACCTTGCAACTACAGATTAAACAGAGATATAAAATATGAGCATGAGAAATTTCTATGCAACACTCAGCTCTTAATAGTCTCACCATCAATTAAATCAATTATGTAAACTTAAAAAAAAGGCAGAAATTTGACACTGCAAGGTTACAAGGTTTTCACTTGATGACATACGTATTAAACGAATCTGTTGTGACTACCAGCACAAGTCCACAAGCTTTAGCTACCATGCACAAACATACAAACAAGAGAGAGAGGTCAACCTTTTTAGAATTCAGTGCAGATGCGTGGGGGATTTAAATAATGTGAACACAAGTTAAAAAACAAACAGGAGTAGCTTCAACCAAGGATATTCACCTTCCGACCTCATGTCCTGCACATATTCAGCTCCACAAGTGCCCTGTCAATCCACCTTGTGGTGGCAGAGCGTGTGCAATCATTGCAATGTGAGTGTCAGGCCCAAGACCCGGACATAAATGCTTTCTTCAGCCAAGTGCGTGGTCCATCTCTGTGAGAAGTTAGTGCAGCAGGCAAGTGAGGGAGAGGGGGCATGAACTCTAGGAGAACTGCTGGGGGAGGCAGAAGTAGCGAGGCTCGCCTCACTTAAGACCACGAGGAGTGGGACTGTACTTACTATCCCTGGGAATTTGGGGCTCTCTGCGGGGTTGTGGTTAAAGTTGCCGCTCAGGCTAGTGGAGACTGTGTGCGGCTTCTTGAAAGTAAGACCCATGGCATCCATAGACTGGCTCCTGCTGCGGATCACTCGCTAAAGAGAGAGACGAGGAGGAGGAGATACATTCAGATGGCCCCTGTGACCCCTCTGTATCGCTGTACAGCATTAGAGGCCGAGAGGAGCCTTGGGGCTGTCCTTGAACACTGACCACTACAGGCAGAGAGCACTGATCTGATACTAATCCTGGCAGACAAGGAAGCGACAGAGAACACTGCTAAGCTTTAGAGCCTTAGGGTAGGGGGGGGGGGATTCAGATGAGTCATTATGTTTAGGTTGGTGGTAAGAGGAGAGAGGGGAAGTATAGAAGGGCCCAGTGGCTCGCAGATGTCTGACCACACTGAGTTTAAACACAGCCAGGAGAGGTTTAAAGCCCGGTGCACCTCTTTGCAGGCATGGGACAGAGTGAAGAGAGGCATCTGATTGTGAAGGAAATCTGTCCATTCCCTCTTACATTAGACAAACAAAGATGAGAGAATCCTAAAAAAGAATACGTGACCAGTGGCACTGAAGCATGCAGAGAGCACAGCATCACAAAACAGCTGGAAAGCATGAGGAAGAAAGCTGGGAAGCAAAAGTGTGTTCCAGCAGGGCAGAGCAGCAGGTCTTCTCTTCATTCTTATTAATAGAGATTGAAGAAGACTGATAAAGCTCTTAATCCCAAACTACTGCCAGAGATGAGTCACAACTTTAACATCACGGAAGAAACATTGATAGTAGGTAAAACAAAGTTGCTTCTAACAACAGATGCCACTTTTGTAATGTTAACTGTAGCTTGTTAGCTTAGCTTAGCATGAAGACTGGGAAAAACGGGTTGTCTGCTATTAACTAAAATCTGCATAGTGGCATCTCTACACCTCGATAATGAACATATAATAAAAGCAATTGGCTTAGCTGGGTGTAAAATGCACTCTGTTCTGTTCATTTTTTGTGCTAAATCAAGATGCTAAACTTGAATTAAGATTATGTAAATGTTCCTTTTCGTAGTGCAGACCACTTAAAATACAGAATTACATCATACAAATAAGATGTTGGTTATATGAAGTTTTAACTTCTTAAGGCTTTTTCGTTCAGAAGTTTACAGGAAGAAGTGACGCTGGCAGATTGAAGCCCCAGCCTCCTCTTCTCCATTTCCAGTTACCTTGAAGGACTCAAAGAAGCCCCCTCCTCCTGCGTTCCCATTTTCCAGTTTGTCATCCTCTCCTCCGACTCCCATTATGGCCTGGCTGTTCAAATGGAGCTCCTCGTAAAGGGTCTCTAACAAGGCCGACCTTGTTCGTTCCTTACGCACACACACACACAAAGAGAGGAATGGAACATATTAGATTTAGTTAAGGTTTTCATTGGAGAGGCTAAATCTCCGAGAAGCTTTTGAACAACTCACCTCCAATTTGGCAAATTTCTCTGCTTTGTAGCACGCATACTCTGCATTGATTAACTTAGTAAAAAGGAATTCATGGAATTCAGGACCCTGGAAACGGACGAGACAAGAAACAAGGCAAACTGTTAGGAACTAGAAGATGAAATGTTACAGCTAAGTTCACTGACAGTATGATACTGTGGATTAGGCTGGTAAAATTCTCTTACTTTTTTAAACACTGCAGGGTTTGGCAGCGCCGGGCCAAAGAAAGGTACATCATCCCTTGCTGTCACTGACACCTAGGAAGTCAGAGTGAGAGGACGCATGGTATTATGACTGTTTTCCAGTGCAGGAGCAGAAGTGCAAGAAGGGAAAAAATATGTTACCTTGTAGAGAACATTGTCAGAGCAGGGGTTGACGACTTGGACCACAATGTAGGCATGGAGGAAGTTTGAGGCGATCATGTCTGGTACAAAGGGCGTGTTTTCTTCTTGGAACACAATGGCCACTATGTCATTCCCTATGTGCCTTTTTCTCTGCAACTGCAACAAAACACAAAGGTAACTATTTTTTTATATGGAAGAATGCTTTCACTTGCAAGATGAAAGGGAGATGGGTACCAAGCCAAATGTTTGATGGCTGAATGATGAAGCCCAGCCTAATTGAAAGAAAACATTTTACTTTTTCAATAACAGTAACAACACAAAGCTAGAAAAATCACAAAAAAAAACACACAGACTGAACTTTATTTTCATAGATGCACACAGTTAACTTGTGCAGAGTCTAGACTATAAAAATAAATATATAATTACCAATAAGAGAGCTAATAAGAGTTGATGGCGTGTCCGTTTGTGAGACACCACCAGAGGGGGCTGGTTTCCAAGAACACAGCCTGAACCTGTTTTCTCATAACCCGTATACAACACCCACTACTGCTGGGGAGACCAACCATATAGACATGTGTTTGAACAAAACCTGATTGCAAATGATGTGTGAAAATCCGAGCAGAAGAGGAGTCTTGGCAGCGTAATGTTGAATCTCAGCTTTAAATCACTGGCTGAGTGCTGCCCACACATGCAGACACAGAGACATCAATTTGAAGTGATATGTTAACCAGCAGTGTGTTTTTGTGCTGCAGTTTTTTTTTGGCCCATGCAAAATATGGTACTACGCTTCCCAAAGAACCTGACCGACTGATTGCTGTGAGTCATGTAAGGTTTGTTCGTTTGGTATTGTATTACCTGCTGGGTGTCCCCCTCCGTGTAAGGCAGCTTTGTGGACACATGGAACATGACCTCTTTGTTGCGGTAGTTGCAGTAGACAGATTCTGTGCCAGTCTGCCCGTGAGTCACGTCTAACCCTCCTCGGAAACTGTAAGCACAGAGAACCATGCCTAATAGGATATTCTCTACCATCACTGCAGTAACATGAACATCGGCGCTGTAGCTCGTCTCATATGACGTAGAATGCAGTTAGCATCATGTCCTTAAATGCACGGTGGAGTATATTTCGTGGCTTCAAACTACTGTAAGGTCCTTACCCTTTAAAGTTATGGAGTTCAATCTTCTCTCCCAGAAACTCCAGGAACTCGACAAAGGCAGCACTCTCTTCGCTGTTGCCAAACAACTCTTCTTCTGAAGTCTGTAGCCAGCGAGTAAATGTCAAAGATTAACAAAGAAATAGGTTTTGGTGTATTCAAGGACAAAATGCTGAGAATGCTTTGTATATCCATCATATAATTCAGAGATAATGTACCTACACCTACATGTGCATTACAAATTAAGAGTAATTAAGAACGCTGTTTGAGAGACAATTACGCAAACATATAAACAGAATTACCTTAAAACGGTGTGTGCAATGAGCAAAACATGAATTTTACGAGAGGAGCGATTATATATATATATTGTATTTTTTCTTCAACCGATCATTGGAGTCAATAACTGGACGGAAGAGTGTTTATTCATTCTTGTTCGAATACACTGCATTTGCATTCGAGGCGATGGATCAATTACAGAAGTAGATCTAACACAACGTTTAGGAAACCTTGTGATTATGATTAGCTGTGTTAGACAGTTGATTGTCTATTGTCAGCGAGTGCAGCGGAGATGTGAAAACAAAAGCCTGCCTCAAGACAAACGCAGCGGAAACAATGCCTGAGAAGAAGCTTCCGTTGCTCATTCATGATTTGTTTCCCTTAATGCAATGTCCCTACTTAGCCATCAATCCTTTCTTTACTTGGCACCCACACTGAATAGAAGATGTGCTAAAAGGACATGCAGAGTATCTTCTCTGTCCTTGTGAGCCAGCCCTTGGTTTATTTACCACGTGTTTAACAATGTATTTAAATTTCTGCAGGTTTTGAGAGATCGACACTGCAGATCTGAAAACGGTGAGGTTTCCGTTTCACGGTACAAGTGTCCTCAGGAAAGCATTCAATAGCTCTTTGGCCCCCTTGCATAGTAAACAAGAGGGCTGTGATTGCCTCAGAAAATGATAGGGTGTGCTGAAGACAGTCACAATGACTGGGCTGAGTGAAAGCCATAATTAAGGCCGAGAAGGACTGAGCATAATCAGCTTCCGTGAGAAAATCAGAAATTACAATGTGTAGCACATGCTCATTGTTGTTGTAGTGAACATAGAGGATGCACTGGCCCACGTCCAGGCTTCACAGCTCACCTGTCCAAACTTTTGATAGACAATCCCAAACTTGAAATTGTTGCTTATCACATGTTCATCGAAGGTGACAATAAGTCTTGAAGCCTGCAAAAATGAGATGAAGAGAAACATGAAAGGCTAAGTTCACAGTTGTTTTCAAGTACGTCTGTTGGTAACCATTGTGTGAATTTCACATTTATGTGCTGCTCCTATCAAATAGAGATAAACGTCCCTAAAATGTCCTTAAAAACAACAGTTAGATAGACATATAAGAACACAGAAACAGATTTTTGGTTGCTGTTGTCATTCTTCCATGTGAGGTTTAGATTGTCTGTTGAAATGCCCTCATTTTGTTTCGCTTGTGCTCTGGACTAGGACATACACTACGTGGCAGCTGCAGCGGCACAAACCAGAACTCACTTTTGGATACAGGACGGGGAAAAAGCGATCCACGTTGACCTCCTCACAGACGAGCTTATAAAAAGAGGGAAAATGTCAGAACGTGCTTAGACGCTGTCATAACGCATCAATCTCTGCAACGAAAGAAAGAAACTTCTCTTCTCACCTTGGCCATTTGGACCACGTTGGGAAATTCTGTCAGGCAGGAAATGGGAATCACATCGTGGTAGGTTTTCAGCTTCGTCCTGCATAGTCACAAAACAATAGGGCTCAAAGGCATATAACACGTTTTTGAACATTCCTCTGAATTTCTGAAATGAGAAAGAGATGATCTGGTACGGACCACCATCAAACTTTCTCGCCTCTCTTTGCCTTCCCTCCCCCCTCACTCCCCACCCACTCTCTGGCCTAAATAGACCATCTGTTACTCTTCTGTAGAAATGACAGTGCTGTTGACACTCTCTCTGGCTTTATGACTGTCACGATAACGACCTGGTAGGATGTGTTTAGCTGGTCAATACTGGGCGATTCAGGACAAAAAATAACAGACTGTTCTGCTTTTATCGTTTGTTGATCGTGAGAGAGCTGAGTATAGCATTGTTTTTCTCTTTCTCTCATTGTACTGGGCCACATACACATAATGAATATTACCTGAGCATGAGGCGAAGATGTTCCTGGTCACCAATCACATCGTATTTTAGTGAGAACACCAGATGTCCGAGGGCACCGTCCACCGAATAGTAATTAAAGTGTTCCTGAGGGCACAGTGCAAAGACACTTGTTCATTGGTGAATAACATACATGTGCACAACACCTTTCCCATCGGATTATTTTTCTCCTGTTCTTCTAGCACATGCAGATCAAATGTCTTCATAGTATGTGGGTGTAAGAACAGGTGGCAAAGTCTAATGTATCATCATTAGTAACAGCATATAAGGTACCAAACAGCGAGGCTGGTTGCTTTGCTGGGATTTGATTTTTTAGAGCAGGATTTTCAGAGCAAGAAGTAAAAGAGACTCTGAAATATTCTTTCAGAGTAATGAGAGACATTTGCAAAGGGAGGAAGCCATTATAATGAAATAATACATGAATGTGACTTTATTGTGCCGAAGTAAATCGTTTGATCAAAATCAAAATCGGGTTGATTTGACTTTATTCCTAAATAAATGTTCCCATCTATCGAGATGCATGATTTCAACAATAAAGTGCAGAAAGAAGTAAGTAAACTTAAAGCAGAATAAGATTTAAATTTACAACCTTAGCTGTGACATGAAGATTTAAGCATATATGTTACAAATCAGAAGTGGGGGAGATATGTAAAACTGCATACAGCTACATCCAGTATCTGGAGAGGAAATGCATGAAAAATAGAGACTTCATCAAACGATACAACAAGCTTAAAGTTATTATTTTTTATTTTTATGAGGTAGGCAGATAAAGAAGAACATATGATAAATTATGTGTATATTCATTTAAGTTTGCCCCAGTTTTAAAAACGTCCTAGGAAAATAAACGACTGGAATAAAGTGTGCACAAATATATATAATAAGCATAAACAGCTCCACATTAAGTGGTCATCTGGAAAATGAATCATACATTATCACATATTGTTTTCACACCGTATTCCCGGCCTATTTAAGATAAGCCACAATGAATGACACTACAAACGTGGGTGAAAGGAAACTGAATACACGTGACCTGTGTCACAAATCGGCTCACCTTGCCCAGGAAGTGTTTCCGGAAGATTGTAGCCATTGTGTTACATTCCAGCTTGGTGCGGGTGTTTGGAGACAGAGGCTGAAGCTGCTCAGTGTCCAATGTGTCACTCAGCTCATGGTTGGTCCCCTCAATCCAGTAGCCCCCAAACTGCGGCAGGAGGATGAGAGGAAAGGGGCTTTTTCTCCCTAGTACCTGTTTTGAAATGTAAAACAGTAAGGGCTGATATGGAAGTAATTTCAAGACAAAGATTAAGCTGAACTGATTTCATAGAGATATTCAAGAATTAATGAGGAAAACTGATGCTATAACACATTATCCCACCTCATGGACACTTGGATATGGAATGTAGTCTTCCTCAGTCTGAAAAGAAAAAAAAAAAACAGAGAAAAAACATTTTGTTCACTCATCAAAGAATAAAAATAACCACAATCCCCAAATCCCAAAGGATGACACTCTTTCAGAGTAAGTACATAACTGGAATCATTCATCAATGCATGTCTTGATTAAAGGTTTAAAATGCTGCGTTAAATCATGATCATATCTTCTTCAGTTCACTGCCAGCACTTCAGTCTGCAAAGCATAAATCATTCTGAATCCTTTGAAATGATACAATGAAGCAGCGTCATATAAAGATGCACGTTGTACCTTGAGTGGCGGGGGAGGCAAGGTGCATCTCTGCTCATCCATCCTGTTGCCCTATAAAAACAGGGCGTGAGATAAGAAAATCACAGAGAGGCACTCAGTCACCGATACGGCTGCATTAAAAAAAGAAGTTCACACAGATGCTTCAGTTCAATCACATCTTCACAGGGCACTGCAGTACCCATGATCTAAACAACAAAGCACGCTGGTAGAAGACGATCAGACTCATTATGTAACGTCTCAGTTTTCCCAAGAGGTATGCAGCAGGCAACAAAGCAAAGTTAAAGAGCGACAGACGGATTAATAAGGCCACAGAGGGAGGCTACTGAAAGACAGTTACTGGTGTTAAAGAGCAGGAGTCACTGAGAAGTGGCTGAAAAGTCGATGTGGATATAAAGGCCCTGGAGATTAAAGAGATACAGAGCTAAGTGCCAAACCTGCACCGAAAACATCCAATGCACCAGAAGAGTGTGTAAGAGGAGGATTGATGCAGAGAAAGGGATGCAGTGATGCTAACTGAGGCCTAGGTGATGTCATCCAGAAACATCATACATCTTATCAGTGATGATGAAGACGGTACAGCATTATAATACATGCTTAAAAAAGAAAACTGACTTTTAATTTTCCTTTCATGGCAGAAATTGAGGCCACTGATGGCTGTTGTGAATGAAATAAATCTAATATTTTTCAAACTAAGGTGTTTTACATCACCAGTGCACAAAGTATACAAGTTGTGATAAGCTCCATCCTAAAACTCTGCTGCTACAGATCCTTTCAAATCAAGAGATTGCTTTTGAGGTGAGATAATGAGCTTACAGCGCTGTCAGTCTGTGTTTCAACCAGAATGTTAACAGAGAAACTGAGGCAAAATAAAACAAACAAACAAACAAAAACATACTGCTGTAGAAACTGTCCTCTGAACCCACCAGACTCAATATCCTTCTCATGTAGAGAGAGAGGCTATGAGTGCTGTAGTGAGGAGAAGGACAAAGAGTTGCAGAATTAGGAAGAGACACACTGGCTGGTTAGTTGCTCGGTGAGTACACAGCGTAGTGAGCTGGAAACAAAATGCGGAGATCAATGCATCACCTTACCTGCATCCTTTCAATCATTTCAAATAAGTCTGTGGTCTGGAGAGAGGAGAGTGAAATGAAACGTTTTGAGTTTATTTGCTGGGAGTGGATGTTCTCTTTGTCACTGCAGGTGTTGAGCATTTGATGAAGACGACAGGAAGGAACTATAGCACATGAACAAGTCACGCATTTAACAGTGAAACATTTTATTCTAAATAGTTTCTCATGTTTGTCATTAGTTAGCTTTGAGGAGTCCAAATCCCTTTAGACCTTCCAAAACAGGAATCCCAATAGACATTTTGGGGATTTTTAAAAGGCAGCGTTGCATAATGGGAACACCAAAACACTGCCGGGGTCTCAGAAACCTCAAACACAAGTGTGACAACGCAACATTTTCTGTCACCTTATGTTATAAATTATGAAGCTGATAAAAACAAAGTATCTTCAACTGTTAAAGGACTAAAGGAGATTAACTGCTTAAAAAATGTGTGTGAAGTATTCAAAGTCTAAATTCTATAAAGTGCGTTACTGTAGATGTTGTAAATTGTACACATGGTCACATCATTTCACAGACACGTGTGACTGATGGACCACTAATGTGAAACTAATTACCTAATTCTGTAGAACTCACAGCTGGTTGGTTACAGTCCTTAGAATTTACACGTGCAAACCCTGCTTACGTCAATGGAGCATGACGACTCTAGTTACTACAGGAAATGCGGAATAACAAAAATCCAAGGACACATCGGTGTAGAGTAGATAAGCGAAGGCTGAAAGGTTCAACCAGTAAAGCTTGACATAGTCAAACACTGTGTACAGAGCAATGGTGTCTTAGCTTTCAGTGTGAGTATGAGTAAAGTCCTCCACCATGTGCAAACAACAGTCTGCCACAAACCCTGAAAGCAAATAACTCTGGTTTCAACGAAAGATTAGAATAAGAGGAACTGTAGTAATGAGCTACATATCGTTTTTCATTTTAAACAAAAAAGGCATTAGCCAGGAAACTGAATGTCAATTTAAATGCTATCCAGTCTTGATAAAAAAGAAGAAAAGAAACGTACCCCCACAAAGTTACATTATTTTGGCCCAATAAACAGGAAATTTGCATTTGGAACACTGATATTAATTTGGGGTGGCAACTGTACGAGCTTCGACTGAAATTACTGCCAAATTCCGTCCCCAGTTTTCTTTCCAGCTTACTTACATGGTTGGGTTTCTTCCAGTGTGCCTTTGCCATCATTGGAGAATTGAGACTTTCAGCCATTTTTATCTCTCTTTAAACCAGAGTCCTGCAGCCTCAAAGATATTTCCACTTCACAAGACTTCAACAGGTTTGGATTTAGGTCTCCATGACTGCTGTGCCTTTTTGAAATGGTGAAGAGACGACTACGTCCCACTGTGACACCTGAGGTAAAGCTGCATCCCTGCTAACTGCAACCATGACTGACAAAGTGTCAGATCAGACGAAGTTGTAGAAAAGACCCACAGGCTCCCCTAGTGTGTGCTCTAAGCACACATGATTACCAGCGTGTCTCAGGTTGCATGCAAAGGCAGCTGCCGTCGCCTTGAGTTGACAGAAACAATCCTCTTGTGTTGATCCGTCTATGTCACGGGAAGAAATCCAAATCACATATATATTCCACCTCTGTCTTTATCACTAACTGTGTCTCGACTTGACAAAGAGCTAGAGGTGGAGTCTGGCATTTCTCCATAGATAACAACCATATCCTTCAGATACAACACTACAATCAAGTATGAAATGAGCACAAGTAACATTCAGACATTAGAAGATGATCATGTATGAACGAATATGATGTAGAAAATGAACATAAAAAAAGAGCAAAAAGAACAACCTTCTTACAAGAAGTTTGTGCAAACTTAAGTGGAAACCAGGCATGGACAAACATCAATCTTTTGAGAAAAAGAACAATTTCATTTTTGCAGAAGTGACCCAAGTGGAGGACGTGTGGGGGGATCCCCAGGGAGCCAGGCTAGCACACAGTGCAGGTGTTAGAGCTGAGACTTTTCATTATGGAAGATAATTAAATTGCCATTATGATAAGACACAAACTCAGATGTATGAGGCCTTCTCTCTCCTCTGCTTTCTGCATCGTAACAGGGCCCACCGAAACTTTGATGAGCTCCTTGAGAATCTCATATGGATCCATAGGTGAGTTACTTGTTGTGCCTCCTGCGAAGTCACGCTCACTGCAAAAGACAGTCTAGTATAGAGCCGCATCTTCATGGAGTAAGTTACCAGATAATGCCAGAAGCATAGATTCTTTTTAAAAAATATCTTCAAAGGCAATGTTTTGACAGGCAGATGCCGTAGATGATCTGCTTTGAGCTATAATTTTACCAGGGTTTGTTATAAGTGATTTTGTCATTGTTATTGTAACTGTTGTTGGTTTGTTTTTGTATTGATTTTGGATATTATTTTCATTATCATCGTGTGGCTGTTATGTGCCCCATATATTTTCAACTTCATTTCATGTATGTTTGATTATTTTACATGTATTTTAATAGACCCCTGGAAGAGAGGCTGCTACCATGTGTAGCAGCTAATAGGGATCTTAATAAAAACAAACATAGGCTCATTTTCTGATATTTCTATAATGACATTAGATTTAAGAAGTAATTCAGCCTGGTTGGTGCAACAAACTTGTATGCTAACATCATAAGGACCTTGTTTTCACTGGAAACACCAAAATGTTCCAGTTGAAGCTGTTAGCGGGTGCACTGGTTTACTAGAGTCTACTAGTTTTCTTGGGATTTTCTTTGTTCATTAGCTTCTGATGGGGAACTACGGATCAAACTGTGATGGTTTTGTGTATTTGTGTGCCCGCTCTCATAAAAGTTCAAGATTATTAATACTACCCTTTAGCGGCGTAGTGTGAATAAGGCAGTGACAGTAAGACTTGCTGGGGTTAATTGCAGATTGACCTGGTTTTCGTGGGGCTCCGATTAAAGTGATACACTAAAGTGAGTGTTGCATCACAAAGCTCTTACTGTAGTACAGTACGCCACATCCCCACATGTGCTGCTCGACATGCTTATCCTAAACTCAAATGGAAGTGATATCATGAAAAAAAAAATCATTTTTACCATTAGCATACTTGCTGCAGTTTCCAGAAAATGTGGAAAATAGTATAGCCTGTTATATTTATATTTGAGTTGCACGCTACAAAAAAAAAAAAAAAAATGTCTGTACACAAACAGAAGTTTCTAAAATCCTCCTCTCATGTCTGACTAGCATGTCAAAGGCCCCCACAGATGGTGCGTGCTGCAGGGATCAGGCGTGACTGTTAAACAACCCAATCTCCAAATTAATCCCCTTCTCGTCATACTCCCTCCGCTCTCATCAGATCAAGTCAGATTGGTAGAGGTGTAAGCTCATTCCAAAGTGTGAGAGACCTCATGAAACCAATCCGACTTCAGCGAGATTGTATCCGCTTTTAATCTCCACAGAGCGAGGCCGTGTTTCAGCTTCTAAGTTCTCAAAATATCCCTGGCAGCTCTTTTTTTCCACAACAGTCGTTCCTTTTTGATGACTAGAGGTGCCAAACATGAGCATAAAGATTCTGACGGCATGATGAATTTGCAGGTTGACAGTCAAACAGATTCATAGAAAGCGTTTCCTTCTAAACCCTCAGCCTTTAAATTCTGCGTCTGCCATCACCTCTGTTTAGTCGTTGCTGATACGTTTTCCTGAGTCATAAATGCTTGAAATAAAACTGCTGAAAACTGATTTAGCAAACTGGTGACAAACTAGAGAATACTCTCTCTGTTAAAAGCCCCTTTTAGCTTGGTCTTATAAAAAACCTTCGGCAGTATAATTGGGCCATTTCTTAAGAACGCATAAAAATAACTGGTTAACAAGGAAACCTCACACAAAGTGAACAAGCATGATTCTCATTCAGATGATTCAGGTTTGATTGTACATCGTGGATGGTGGTGGAAGGGGGAGTGGGGGGAGAAGATTGTCTTTTGATTTAAATACGACAATTGCTCAGACAGGACGTGATTTGTTTGATTTGATGGAACACGTTTTTGTTAGGCCTACGCCGAGGAATTGTCAGCAGGATGCTGCAAGCTCTAATTACGCACTAAGTTAAACAAAAGAAGACAAGAATAACAATTCTAAGTAACTTTCTGCAAGCGGAATGGCGGGGTCTAATGCTGGCCCTAATGCATCGTGAGAGGTTACGTACAGACAGAACCCTGAGCAAGTGTGTTCGGACAGAGGCAGGTGTAGAAACATGATGAGCAGAGACACCTAACAAAGATCACAGAGAGAAAGGTCATGCAGAGGTCTAGGAGAAAAGATCAAGGGTCAAAGTGCAACCCCCCCTTCTTCTTCTCCTCCTCCTCCTCCTCCTCCTACCTTGTGGAATGGCGACGTGGTGTATGGGAGCGGAGGCTGGAACAGCTGGGGCTCGAGTGTCGCAGAAATTCGGGGGTCACTCACATCTTGTTTCCTACAATCAGCCAGACGCAAGAGAACATTCAGTCAGAAAAGGTCACTTACTTTGAGATCAAGCAAGAAGAAAGCCACAAAAGGTAATGCCTCGGGAAATGTTATTGGTCTCTTTCAGCCAGAAAATGCAATTGTATGGACTGATGTTTGGGGCACCACAACAATCTAACGTCACCCTTTTAAAACAAGCATAGAGATCTTTATGTGAAACACATCTTTTAGCTGTGAATAGTCTTTGTCCATCTCACAGAGAGCCTCAAATTCGGGGACATAACTAATTCAGCTTAAGTTTAAAACCTTAGGTATGATATCTAAAATAACTGACTTCCAAATGGTTTAAAATCATTAAACCTTGAAATATTTCTCTGTGCATGCCCTTGCGTTCACACACACTTCAGGGACCCTGGGACACAATAACGATTTCACCAGTTTTACAATTACTCTAGCACTCTGTTCTCTGATGTAGGAGAATAACACATTGCTAATGCAGAAATGAGCAATGCAACCGTCACACACCCTCTGCTCCAAGCTCAATATCTCTACCAGGACGGCTTCATCTCTACGGGAAAACTGATCAATAGCCCTGGTGAACATGCTGCTGTATTGACACAGACTACGGGCCAGTTTGCACAGCAGGCTTTCAATTTGTCTAATTAATTCAGTCTGGTTCAAACATACAAAGCGATTGATTCGTATGAAAGCAGGCCTGAAATGAGTACATAGCGAAAGTGAATATTTCTATCACTCACACAGCTGCAATGAAATATGTATCATATGTCCCTGTGTACAAGGTGTGGTTTACTTGAGCAGCCAAAGAGCCTCCAAACCCCGCAAGGATATTATTTACTGCATTTAATAACTCCACGGGACAAAACAAGATACTCATGCAGTCAAAATCCAATAATTTCTCTGGTAGATAACGTGCCTGTCTGTGTTGTCACAGTACTTAATGTGTGAACGTGTGAATATATATATGGAGCCGCTGGTCTGAGGCTGCAGATAAGACAAAGGCGGCTTCTCGAGAGGGACAGTGGCCAAGGTGGAAATCTGTTTTCACTGAGTGTGATTCACTCAGACTCAAATGTAGGTGAAGAAAACAGAGCATGAATCATTAACATACAGCGCTCGCTCCCTGCTATTACACAACGAGTGAACCTCCGATCAGGGAAAGTCCTGCAGCAGCCAGATGAAATGGGGACAATTTTGAATAATAGCTTTGTCTCATCAGGTTCAATAAACATGAACTAGGAGAGGAGCTCCAGCCGCAACTCTCCCATGGGAGGGAAAGATACGATAGGGCATCAGCTGCCCTGAACTCTTAATTAGAACTGATGCTCGATAGATGCATGCAGGACACACACACATTGATATAAAGGGATGTGTTTTCATCTGTAACAGTTGGTTTAAAGATCAATAATGCTTGATATTTAATGCAAAATTACATATTTCCCTTTCTGTATAAAATCAAAATGTCTTGTGTGCATAGTATTGCTGTACAAAATACACTGCTCACAACAAGCATTAACTGAGGGTAAGATCTAAAACCCACTTCAGAAAAATAGGATGTGGAGCAAACATTACAAACTCCTGCATCACAAGCATGTGGTGCAGCAGATATGACACACACACACACACCTGTCTCCTCCTGTGTAGCGTTACCACTTAAGCCCTCCTCCAGATCAGTTTGCAGCACAAAGCCATGGCTTCATCCCGGCACCACAACAAATTACATAACACACCCCAGCTGGTTAGCGATGCACCACAGACAATCAGCCGCGTGAAGAGGTCACAGCATGTGATTTGGACGACCCGATGTCCCGCACGGAGCAGTGCAACAAACTTACTGACACAGCGTGGCAGCTGTACGCTGGGCGCTCCCTGGGAAGTCCGGACAGCGACCAGCACTCGGGCAGACGACTCACCGTCTACGCTTCGCCTCTAGTTAAGCTTCTCCCTCCCTCCCTTACACATTTATCTCCCGCCCGTTTAGTCCCCTCTGTCTCCAGCTCCGGTCAGATCACTTGCCGCCGCTCATCAGCCGTTCACCTGCTGGCCTCACTCTCAGCTCTTTAGACTGCCGCACACTCCCAGCGAGCATCCTCCCTGCTCCCGATTCTCCTCCCTCACTTTCCCTCCTCCCACTCAGTCTCTTTCTCTCTCTCTCTCCCTCTCTCTCTCACACACACACACAGTGTAGTTGTCACATCCTCCATCTCCACCCTCTTTCTTTGCTCGCACGCGCAGAGTCGGACACTTAACAGGAACCCTAAACTCTACGTGGCTCTCCAACCCACCCCCCGCAACCATTAGCACAGCCATCACCCACAGCCCCTTCAAACCAGAGGACCCTCCCCCCCTCTCCAATCGTTTAGGGGATGACTGAAGCCTGCTGCTCAGAAAGCAAAAGCAGGGATGGTTAGGCTAAAGGGGGTTGCCTTTAATCTGCACACTGACTCGTAAGCCCGCCAGGGCTGTTGCTGTGGCAACCAACATCAGCCATACATAAAAAAAAAGAAAAAAAAGAAACACCCACATGTACGTTCATGTTCATTATCGTATGATTTATACGAGGTGATCATGCCCAACATCCAGTCCCCAAAGGTGAGCTGGGACAGAAACCTCCCTAATACTCAGGATGAGAGCGTGTGTGGAAAGGTTTTCAATTACTGTAATGAGGCTCATTCAATCCCCAGTGTGTGTTTTCTCAACTAAGCTGCCATCCACAGTTCCCAGCAGACCCCTGACTAATGTCACCAGTACTGCCTTTTCCTGCTAAATAATGCTCTAATGCAGTGAGGACTCCTCTCCTTAGGCAGCTCCTCAATGGAAGCACCTGAACAGGAAAGCCTTGTGTGTGTGTGTCTGTCGTGTGTACTGTACGTGTCTGTTGTGTGTACTGTAGTGTCAGACGTGAAGAGATAACAAGGGATTACAGCAGTCGTCATACTGTGCCCCATTAAGAGCTGTGTATTGTGATAAAAACTAATAATCCTCTCACCATCCAAAGCTTCCTGGTAAAGAACAAACAAAACAAAACAGTATTACATTATGGGGAAAAAAAACAACTTAACAAATGTCCAGATTGCCAGTCATTTGGAGTGATGTCCTTCTGCAGTGAGACATTAATCTCTCTATTTGTGCTTTAAGCCCTTGAGCATAGAAGCTAAATGTGTTTTTTAAGAGCTAATGTGCAGGAGGTGTGGGTTTAAAAAAAGTTAAAACGTTGAATGTGCAGTCTTTGTCAGTAGTACTTACAGATAAAAACACATATGATCCGATATGAGCAGATATCACTTAAATATCTAAATTCAAACCTAACTAGCACCAAGTGGCGTTTTAACAGAAAACACTGATCCGGAGTAATATGCTGAAACCTCACCAAAGACTTTACGCTCATATGTTGGCGAACTAATAAATAATGTAAGAACAAGGAAATAAAATATGATCAGAGTCTCGTAGGGATTTATTTTTATCTCCCGTGGATGAAGATAGTTGGTTTTAAATGGATAGCGTTCTCCCTGCTCCAGTGTCCTCTGCAGAATCCCACGGTAAATCCCTTCCGACCGACTCCGCTGCCAGGGATTCCCATCCCATTAAGGCAGCTGAAATATCCTGTGGTTGCTCCCTTCTCCTGCCCCCGCATATATATCCTCTGAAAATTGCTTCTGTCCTGAAATTTCCCGATCTCCCGTCCCCTCTCACTTTCAACTTCTGAGGAGCTGTTTCTCCACCAAGAAGTGTTAGCAGCTAATCCAACACCCTTTGAGACACAGGCTCAAGTAACCTAAAAGCTGTCTGGATCCTATAATTCTTAAAGTCTTATGAACGAAAAGAGTCCCCTACGTGTGTTGATACATTTGAATTAATAAAATCAAAAATAAAATTTGATCCAGTAATTCCCATATTTAAAAAGAAAACAAAAGGAAATTAATCAGCTAAGAAGGAAACCAGCATAACGAGTGAGACCAGCCATTGACCCCCAAGGGCAGCTAAAAGGTTTAGGACTCCCATCACAGACACATAATGTGGCAACGTGTCAGAGGTCTCCAGCAGGCAAGGTGGCTGCTGCTCTAAAATATGAATGAATGGTTATTTATGCATCACAGGCGAGTGTCTCCCACAGGTTGAGATTTAATTAGTGGTGGTCGACCTCAGGGGACGGGGCCTGGATGGGGGCTGGGGCGCTGCAAACAGCGCTGAGCCGAAAGAGCCAGCAACAATACAGCAGTGGATTCACGAGCCATCTGATGATCGTGCATAAATGCGTCACTCCGGCAGAATCGATTGTTCTCCCTTTCCACACAGACACAAGGAAAAATATACATACATTTCGGCTCTGCAAACGATGAGCACTGTGCCACTCTCTGCTTATCTTGAAAAGGTCAAGGTTTCAGCATGATAAAAGCTGACTTTATTGGTTGCATTAACTGATGACTTCATACGGACATTTTTGGTTGTAATGAGTCAGTATTATCTATGTTTAGTCTATGAATAAATGTTGGTGTCTACTAAAGATGATCATTGGTCTTGCAGCTAAATGTTGGAAGGTTTTCCTGCTCTGTTTAGATATGTTAAACAAACCTCCTGTCAGTCTTAAACAAATTGTCTGTGTTTAATCAGGCCCACAGTTGGTTTGCAAGGCAAAGCAGGAGGGCCAACTGCTTGTGAGCTTGTGAGGAAACCTCACGTCCCCGTCATGATTTCTCTGCAGTACACCTGACCCCTGATGTGACTGTGATTATGACTGCTTTGATAATTACGCAGCACTTTAACAAGTAATGAGGTTGCACTGTATTCGGAGGGCATGGATCAGATATGAAATCGTGTTCTTGCACATCATGTCCCAGGCACAGAGCAAACAATAAATAGCGGCCAGGCGTGTCCTGAACAACACAAGTTATTATGACAAGTTATTGAGCCTATTCACGTCTAGCTCTTTTTTTGGTCTCCACAAAAGACTTCATCAGTTAATCTTTAACTGTTTTTTGCCAGTGTAGGTACTTGTCTTTGGTCAGTTAATTTACTCACTATCGAAAATCACAGCAAAAGTCATTTAGCCAGTACACTAGTGCTTATCGTGCGTGTGAAATTTCATTTCAAAGGTCCCCGGCAACCTATTCTCCTGTACTGCTCAGTGATTTTGTTTTATTACACTGACGACACAGAGGCTCCTGCATTAGGGGCTTGTCTCCCGCTTACATTTTTTGCAAATTCATCATGAAATAGCACCACCTGCTCCCTGCCTGCCATCAGTCCTCCAATAGCCAGACATATAAGGAACACCTGCACTATGAATTACAACACAAACAGACCCTGGAATTACCCTGCTATAAAGGCCACCCTTCCCATTCCCCTCATACCGACCTGAAGCACTCAAATAAATGGCAGGATGATTGTCTCTGGAGCAAAGCCATTTCTCTGAGCGATGCTTGTATTAGTTCCTTGTCCTGTGTGCATGTGGCTGAAGCTGGAGCCTCAGACGCAAATCTATCAAGATAAAAAGATTTCCAATCGAAAATCTTTTGTATTGCTAGAAGTTCAGCTACATTAATGTACATATGTCGCCTAGATTAAACAACAATTTGACTCGGTTCTTTAAATGTTTTAATCTGTGTGGTGGAAAATTCCTGCTTGACTTTACCTTTGCCTCTTTGTTCTATATCTCTCTAAAAAAAATTACCCCTGCCACAATTTGACAAAAGCAAATATTGGACAAAACTCAGAAGGCAGATAAGTTCGAGAAACTCTCTGTCTCCCTGGGAACTGTACCTCTAAAAGTCCTTATGTACGACTCAGATATGAAAATCCTGATAAGTTGTTCTTATCAAGCCACTACAGCACAGTAACGTTTTTTCCGTGAAGGTGTCAGTACATTTTGTATTCTGCACTGTGACATTCAAATCATATAGAGGGGGGGAAAAATCTAAGAGATCTTAGTCAGTGGGCACTGAAAGGCCACGTATAGCAGGTGTTTTTGAATAAAGCATGTTCACTCTAGCAAAGGGCCCCTGATTTGCGGCTGGCTTATCTCTCACAATGTGCAGATTTCCTTGGAAACACGCCCCCCGGGGAAATCACAGCCATACAGATGTGACTTTTCCACAACAGAAGGTCACTCTGAGATCATTTTGTGCTCTTGCAGTTGATATTGAGCCAACGGTGTGTTCAGCGACACTAAACTTTACACAGTTTGATGTGTGAAGTGTACATGCCGACTACCAATCAAGGAAATGCTCAATTTACGTTCAATTTCCCACTGGCATGAGAGACAAAAAGTAGGCTCACAATGCCACTAAACAGGCTCCACAGGAAATATACACATCCCTAAATATATAGAGGGATTTACCCATCCACAAACAGAAGAAATGAAGGCCTTGGCTGGTGTCTAAATACCTAAAGCTATCTATTGAATCAAACTATCTACAAGTAAGGATGTGAACTTCAAAAAAAAAAAAAAAAAAAACTGGCAGCACAACTTTATCACAGAAAAGCTCCAAGAATCAGATAAACTAAACAGTCCTTTCAAAGTTGCCTGACACTCATCTCAACCTTCAACAGCCTGCTGTCATCGGAGCTTTATGTTTTTTAAGGCATCTTGTGCTGGTGCTGGATGGTGGATGACATGTCAGGATTTGGATTATTGAGACGAGTAGAACCGGCGGCGAGCTTGTCACTTGGTTGCTATACTTGGTCAGACAGCAGGAGATTCGCGGAAAGACAGTCCGGTCTGATCGGGCTTGACAGTTTGCTCTCCCACTACGTCCGCTCTTCCAGACAACTCAGCTTGACGTACACAGATGAGCGTGCACAAGCAAGCTGACACCGAGCCGGTCTTCACGGCGCAGCGGTGCGAGCGCATGTGCAGAGGAGACAGGCGGAGGATGATGCAGGGTGACATGTCATGGGAAATCAGAGAACCCAAACAGAGGAGCGTTTACAGTGACACTTCTTAAGTGTTTATGTGCAGAAATGAAGCGGTCTTACGAAAATAGAACGAGGAATCACATCACACACTTTGGAATAAATAGCGTCCGCAAGCATTGAAATAATCTCTTTTTGAAATCCGAACACCCGTTCGCACTCGTCAAAACTGCTACATCAGGAAAACATTTGTTGCGATTCTGCTACTTTATCTGATGTAAGGGCCAGTTATTAATAATAATAATAACACTAATTATCTAGGTTATTATTACTATTTTATTAATAAGTTCACGTTGTCATCTTTATACTGCCATAGGTAGAGGTTGGCACAACCACTCCCCTCAGCTTCACTATAATTTTAAGACCCAGACACGTCTTAAACATAGGAAAATATTCATATTTATAACATCATTTTAAAATAAATCAAGATTGCATATGAATCTTCTGATGTGTGACTGCATGTACAGATTTAGGTGAACACAGACAAATGTTGTATTGAAATAGAGTTAAACCTCATTTTCCACAGTGAAGCCTTAAAAAAAACTTACTTTTAAATGTACTTTTAAACTGAGATGGATACCGAGCATTTGAAGGAAAATTTTAATTTTGGAGGAAATCTAACATATGGTTGACGGGTTCGAGAAAAGATTCTACTAAGATCTCAGTTTCACTTGATGTCAAGTCCAGTCTGAGTACATAGCAAAAGCACCACCTGAGGCCGGTTCAAATGTGCAGCTCTGTGCCGCCCGGGACGTCAGGTGAGCTGGAGCATGGATAAGACAGTGGAAAGAGATCAGTGGCCGAGTTGTTTTAAAGAATGGGCAGGGAGTTACACAACAGGCAGACTGCCGCGATAATCCACCATGCTCCAGGGACGAGCAGGCAGAGTGCATTTTGTGTCTGGATGTATGTTCATATGTGTTCAGAACAGAGACAAACAAACGCTCTTATACAACATCTCAGTATGGCCATTATCCACGCTAAACCTCCTCCACTATTTCCCCCCATCAAGGGAGCTTAGCAAGACAGGATTACAACCAATTACAGGCTTCCCCTGGAGAGACCGGAAACCAGCTTGAGGATCAACTCTTTATTGTGTATGAACCACAGTGAGCAGAAGGAAGATGGCCATTTAACATTCGACCAACTACTCTAAAAACATTCTCATAGTTTCCATACACGTACTGTATATTGTTCTGAGTGCCTGTTATATTTATATGATCAATTAAATGCAATAGTGTGAAAATGAAATACTATAAATAATCCATAGCAATAAATAAATTCACCAGATGTTTCTGTCCATTCGGAAAGGTTTGCATGGTATTTGGATTTGTTGGATTATTCTGAGTCTCAGGGATTTGCTCAGTGTATAAGTTTTCAGTCAAAACAAGTTCAACATATTGTGTCTGCATTCCTTTTCAGTGCTTACTGATGTCAGAAGTATGTGTTTGGGAAATATCTGCTGGTACTTACACGGTTGTTTTATTCTGACACAGAAATTGATCTATCCTGCTGGGTATGAATACTGATGGTAAAGTTACATAATTCACACTGAAACACAGTGGGAAGGACCCACAAAATCCATCAACCAGAGGCAGTTGAACATTTTCTACTTTAAAGAAAAGTATGACTGATAGGGTCATGCTTTGTTCCTTTTGATCAGATTTTTCTTTCGTCGTGTCACTTCATCCAGCTGCTTCCTTCCTCTTTGTCTTCACGCCCACAACTATGCCGCTGTTTCGTATCCCTTTTTTTAAATCCCTGTCTTCATCTTTATTTTGCACCAGTGTTCATTATCATCTTCTTTGAACTGAGGTGCAGTCATTCTGAAGTAGCGGTAGCTGGTGGCCCTTCTCTGCCTGTGAAAACAAGCCTAGTCACTGCTGAGTAACGCGGGCCCGGCTGATAATGGAGATCCTCCTGAATCTGTATTCCAGAGGGAAGGAGAGATGATACGGTGGCGAAGCACTGTTTAATCTGCCGCGTTCAGAGAGAGGGAGATGAGGTCCAGGCACTCGTGCCACCCCACCTAAAGCTTTCAGAAATGTGCATCTGCAGTGGCAGGAGGTGTGCATGCTCAGATCACTGCTTGCCACTCACAGCACCACTCCAACCTTGCCAGCACTGCAGAGACGGGCGAGACGGACTGTTTTCCCACAGCTGCCCATCTGCTCTACCTTTTCACTGGCTCATTCATCTTACTTACACTCTACTCGGAGGAATCATTCACGCATTTAAAACCCACAAGGCTAGACAGTGACATTGAACACCACTCCAGAGAGCTACGAGCTGGAGCTACAATGTGCTGTCCCTTCATAATTCAATCTATTGGCAAAAATAAAGACAGGAGAAAAACTCACCATATGCTTCTGGCCTTGGAGAATGTCTTGTCCACTCTGAAATAAACACAAAGCACATAATGTTTAGCTAGTATAAACAACTACATGTTGACACTCATTCCTTGTTGATTTCACTCAGTTTGAAAAAACACATTACAAAGCTGCTTCGCAAGTAACCACTTCACAGTCCAAAACAAAATACAGCAGGGATGCAATACCTAATGTCAGCTAAATGTTAAAAACTAGAACATATCGCAGTTAGAGACCTCATGCTCTTGTCTGCCTGCAATTTTGCTCAGATTAATTTTAGTGTGGAAAGTGCAGAGGGACAGTGGACTATGCTTTCCTCTGAAATGAGAGAGGGTGATTGTATACGAAGTTGAGTTACCCTGAAATAACTCCTGCCATCTGTTGAAGCAGCATCCAAGGATGAAAGGATGATTACTAGCCTGGTGTTTCCCAAGACAAAATGAATCTTGCCCTGGTTTGAATCCCTGCTATGAGGCTCATTACTCACTGTCAGATGAGAATAAACTATCATCTGTCCTTAAATCACTCTGGATAAACAGATCTAAGGAGTAATCACTGGAAACAATAACCCAACGACGCAGCGCTGGAGGCTCCAGCATGTAGAGACCGGTTTCTACCAGTAGAGGGCGGTGTGTGTGCAGAAGTGAAATATGTTTCATGTCTGCGGGTGGAATTCATCATAAACCAGGGTTTAGTTCCAGTATAATAGTTGGAAGCTCATCAGTCAAGATTTTGTCAGCAGGACACACACACACAGATAAAACCCCTGTCTCAACTTGAAACTAGAAACATATCACAATCAAAAACAATCACAAACTTGGTATGCAGGAGATGAGTTCGCTGGCACCAACAGTGTGGACATTTAAGACTGATGACTCATGGCTGCAGGCCCGTGTCTTGTGATTGACGACAGTGGTGACACAGGGAAAAGGCACTGTTCACCATATTCGGGGCAGCCACTCATTTGAGTATAGCACGGAAACAATCCAAAAGAATTAGACAAAACAAATAAAACCCAAACAGTTTGTTTTTCACTTGCTGTTGACCTTGTCTCTTGTATGTGTGGTTTCCTCCCTCAAGCCAAAGCGGAGTCTCTGTCTGCTCTAACCCCGTGTCTCCCAGTAGGGCCACCAGAGTTTAGTTGTCCACTCATCTTTCTGTGGAAATCATTAGTATGTAATGTGACAGAGCAACACCCGAAGGATGGTTCCGGAAAGAGAAGTGACTCTGACTATATAAGAAATGGAAATAGAAAAAAGAGTGTGTCATGGTTGATGGTCTGGCAATTATTGACATTTTGTCCAAGGCAAAAATTGACACATTTTTGTGCTTTTTTATCTTAAGCTAAGACAATAAGAAGGTCATCAGAGATGTGACAAATCACATCGAGGGCAACATAGACATCTTAACCCAGTTTTATAGCCAATCATCCGTTTGTTTTTGATATATGTCACGGAAATTGAATAAAATAGAAAGTAAATTCGACAACACTCTGGCAGGGGAAATTTTAAGGGATCTCCAAAGCAACATTCATCATTTGGGAGAATATCTGCACCAAGCATCACAACAATCCATCTGACTGAGGTGCTTGAGTCCTGAAAGGAATGCACTGGCCGACATTGCCAGCCCAAGAGTCGTGCCAGTATCTTGAGCTCACGAAGAGGGCTGCTAAAAAGGCTCCTGTTTTCATTCATATGAAACGACCCTCTGAGTTCCATTGACTGTTCAGTGAGGTCACATTAGTGGTCACATTCAAAACAAAAGTTAAAAAAAAGGGACTTCTTCTTTTGTTGTGGGAAATTCTCATATAAATAAATGAAAGCCCAAAGCTTCCTTCTTCTGAGAAACCTGTTCCACTGAGGGGAAACAGGCTTTGGGGGGACTGTTCATTCACAGTGGAGTCACAAATCTACAGACTTCTGTTTTTACACTAGGTTGTCGCCTGACTTTGCTCAGCGCAAAAGATCTCTCATCATTTTCGGGCCAAGCCTCCATGTGACATATAATGACACGCGGGTGGAATTTGTGGTGTTGTTCTATCTCAAATCTACCATCAGTGCTGCTTTCAGACCGCCTGTCAGAGGCGTGTGTAGATATATCAGCTCTCTATCTCAGCTGGAATGCACACCGGTCCTTAGGAGAGCTCCTTGTCGCTGAGGAGGGAAAAGCTGTTTTCATATGCACTGCATCACTAAAGAAAACATTTTCCAAACCTCATCCTGTGCTGCTCACCCACTCTCAGGTTTCGTGGAATTCCTATAAAATGAAATCAACCTGGGTGTGTCTGGGATATTGGACAAAGGCTCCAAGCTGAAACACCAAAAGCACTGCAGGAAATTTGAAATGAAACCTATCCTTAGGTGAACAACAGAACAAGACATCCAACAGCTCGGAGCTCTTTAACTGGGAGAGAGAAAGACTGAATGTGTCTAACCAAGTTACAGTTATGATAATGTCAAGCACTCCTCTTCCCTTGTTGTGTTAAGCTGCAAAAACATACACGGACGGGTACTTGCCTGGCATCTTGCTACAAGCTAAAAATAAGCTGCTTGGTGACATAAACATGGTTACTTTAAAAAATAAGCAAGAAATTTTTACATGCAATAGAGGCTGCATTAAAAGCTGTTTGGCTTCATTCCTGTCGACTCTTGACATTCCACAATTTATCTGAGTGTTGTGTAGCATTTCAGGTGTGTCAACCAGGGGAGGGCACCGAAAGAAATGTCTTTGCATGACTAGGACTGGCACAATATTGATATTTGCAGGGAACTTACAGTCGCTGAAAAGAACGGCAAATGAATGAAAGCGCCAAATATAGCTATCTCGATGAAAAGGAAACTTCACTGTAACATTCCTCACATAAAGCAAAGCAAAGATAAACTGGGTAGGACAAAGCTAACAACGCACACCCGTGCAAAAAAATTCTCAGCAGAAGAAGAAGAAAAGGAGCACTACAAACTAGCAACATAGGAATTACAGCTCAGCAGGACGCAGCCAAATAAAAGCAAATTATTTTCTTCATGCTCCCTCAGCTAGGCGTCAACCACAGACCGGTTGCCATGGAAACCGACATCAGCGAGGAATAAGAGGGCACAAGGCTGGCCTCGGAAACCCTGAAGCCGTTAGCGCCAACACTCAACAATTAGCAAATTCAACTTAATCACACAGCTTGTAATTTTCGCCTCCTCGGGCTAAACTTTTAAACACTTTCCTGACTTTAGAAATTAGCCGAGGCCTTTAGAATATATCAAGTCAGCAACACCGCTAACGGCAAGTAGGTCACCAGATGGATTCGAGTACTCAGCCGGAAGGAAATCCAGCTTAAAGCCAACAAGTTTGTTGTTCAGCTACAAATCTGCTTTGGTAACATGTCCTTGCGTTGCTAATTCTATATGTGAAATATAAGAATGTGGCATAATCCACAGAAGGGCTGACAAAAATCATCTTGGAAGGCTGCAGACTTTGTGAGCATCCCATCAGTTGTGCAGTTAGGACTTTCAGTATTTCCCTTTCCAGATGCTTGCTGTACTTTTTATGAAAGATAGTTTGTCAATGTCTGATAACAAAGGTTTCAGAGTTTAAAATAACAGACACTTGTGTAAAGTGATATCATGAAACTAATGCTAAGAGCATCTTCATAAGCTAGCACTAGCTAACTCTTCCCTAAGGCTGCAGTAAATTTGAGCAGGATCCTCTGTGTTGCACATTGTTCCCCCGGACAGCAACTGAGAACAACTAATATCCTTTGACAGTGTGGGTTTGATACCTAAACAGAGGTGGAAAGGTAATTTGTACATCATAAAGCCAAGAAAATAACCAACAATCTAATGCCATGCTGACGACTCTGGAAGACTGTGCTTTACAAACATCTAAACTCAGCGCTCTTAAAATGATCATATATCATTTTAATTAAGGCAGATAGCAGGATAACATTGGATTTTTACCATTTAAAATAAAAGTACAACTGAACGATGTTTCCATTAGTTCTCCAGGTATTAAACAAACTACTAGACAAAAATGTTGACATAAATGTAAAAGTAAATATGATTCCTCCTCACTGTGTCAGATTTCATATTTTACTCAATTCCAAAAATGTGAACTGTTCTGCGGTGGCAAAGCAGAAAAAGCAGTCCTTCAAAAAATCTGCTGAGACAGTTCTGTCTGGGTTGAGGCAGCACGTCGACCCAGTGACATATCAATGTTCATTCAGCAAAACAGCAGAAGTAGATGCCTAGACGAATGTGGCATGAGGGCCTATTCAGTTTCTTCTGAATAGGGTCTTTCTCACACTGACACCTACATAAATACATATTGTCATGTCTGCCTCTGAGTTTAGCCATTCACATTTAGCGTCAGGATAAGGATCTGGGTTAAAAAGATAGATGTACAGAGAGTTTCACAGGGCCTCGGCCAGTCACTCTTTATAAATAACACCCAGAGAAGTAATAAAAGACATTGTCAGACAATGCTGAACGCGACCAGACCTAAACTGTAGGCTGCGTCGCAGTCCTGCGTGGGCTGAATGAGCCTATTGACGGAGAAATGAGCGTAAAGTGGCTGAATGTCGTCATTTAGCGGCAGTACAGTAGGATACAGTGTATATGAAAACACACACATTGCTACGCTGACTGCTAGGCTCTGCAACATTTATCTACCAAACAAACGAAACACACGACTGTGTTTTCAATTGTCAGTGTAACGAAGAAGAGCATAGTGTTTCTTTTATGCTGTGACGTGACTGGATGAAGTTTCATTTCATCAGTGTAATGTTTATTTTATGCTGATCTTTTGTGTTTATATGTAAATTCGAAGAAGCAGATAATATTTTAGTCATACATTATTGTTTTCCCTCATGTTAATATCTGTCATATTAATGCGTGCACGTCAAGCAGCATATTCAGAGGTTTCAGTTAGGAGATTGCCTCGATTACAGAGAAGGTTTACTTCTCGTCTCCTGTAGCTCTTTTCACCGACCCTTCTTTTCATCTGCTCCTCTTTGCTGTCAACAGATGTGTAAGGAATTACTGTATCATTAAACAGTACAACAAACTTTTCAGGTGTCTCACATGAAACCCACACACTTCCACTGAAGTTACTGCAATTGTTGATATAGTCAGACTGGTGACAACAAAATACAGATAAATAGTAAAAATAAGAAGCAGATGATTGTAACAGTGTATGAAGGTAGGTGGTAACCAATATTTATTCTATTTTCTTCTTTCAAATTCTGTTAAATCCTTCCAACGTGCAAAGCTGAAAGACATCAACCAGTTTTGTAGTCTCTTAAGTGTTTACAATTACAGAATGTTTGAAGCTGATGTGTCTGAATTTACCTGTCTGAAGAGGAATAACAGGAATTTATGGTTGGCTTAGTATACTATTAGCATTGTTACCTATAATACTACTCATTGTCATTATACTATTATTAGAAATAGGTATAAGACCATTAGCATTAGGTAATTAACTGCAGCTAAAGCAGCGTCTACCCTGTAGACGGCAGATTCATTGTGGAAATGAATGTGACCATCAAGGTAAATATGCAAGGTGGACTGACTGCGTAGGCACTGAAGAGCCCTCAGGTTGCCCTGTATCCCCTGTTTGTTTTGCCACTGCCCTTGGAAAGGCACTTGAATGGCCTCCTGTTCTCAAGTAGCTCTGCCTTGCAGTGTAATCATCCTTTTTAATGCAAACATTTGCTTTTGTCAAACAAAATGAACCGGCCTGTTTTGTCTTCTTGTTGTTCCTGGTGCATTATTCAGCACAACACCCCTTAGACAACAGATCAAAAATCAAACAGAGACAAAAGCTTTTCTTTCTTTCCTTTTTTTTTTTTTTAAACAGCACAAGGTGTGAAAATAAAGTCTCGAAAGACAATACCGGGACTAAAGTTCCTCTTCTAGACCCACAAACTACACAAAGCACACGTTTAACTGAATTATTCTGTTTCCCACTGAAATTTCCCCGAATGAGTCTGTGGTCTTGTTTACTTGAAGAAATGACATTTTTTTTCAAATCAACTGACCAGAGAATGTGAAACGAGGCCTGCTCTAATGTCAAAACAATGTGTGTCTTTTCACTCGGTTGTTTTTGAACAGCACTGACAAGCATGCTTCCAGTCTCTGTACGGGACGCCACAACATACAGCATCATTGTTCACGTCGCCTGAAGCTGTTGTCAGTTAGGTTACTGGGAGAGTATTTGGTTCATTTAACAGGTCACGGCTTGGCGTTCATTTCATAGGAGTTTACAGGGAAACATGAGAGCCCTCTGGGACAAACAGAAATATCGGCAGCGCATCTCGTGTGATAGACCAGAAAGTCTGGTAAGGAATATAATCCCTGAATGTAGTCGGGATATTTAGTAAGAGACAATAAACAATATGCAACAATATTGTCCTGCTTGGTCAAGAATGTCCCTTTTTCTAAAATACAAAGTGAAATAATAAAAAAAAAAAAGTCAAATTAATTGGCAGATTCATTAATATTTGATTCCAAAAGTATAGAGCATGCTGTGTCAAAGAAAGACCAAGACGCATGAGAATGCCAATGGGACGCAGGGGGCAGAGTGTATTACAAATCACCTGCTGATACAAGCGATCAGTTTGACCTATTGAAATGCCAAGTGCAATGGCATTCGATGCTGCTGACAAACAGAAAACCACAGTATTCGCTTGACAGAAAAAGTGTCTCCAGTCAACTTTTTCACTACATGGAGGAAATGAACGATCGATAATGAGTCCAAACGCATCCGGTCCTCAGCGCAAAACGCTTTAGTATGTTTTATTTTCCACATTTATTATAATTGCTTGCACGTAGACAGATGTCACATCTTTGCGTGTTCAGATGGTCTGCTGTGAAGCAGTTAATATCCTCAAAGCTTTCACAAGAAGTTACCTGGAAGTTATCCAGCACAGTTCAGAAACTGTATACAGTTTGTCAAGGCCAATTTTAAATGGATTATTTTTCAGGGAAACATTCTGTGATCTTAGAGTGGGCTTTTCTAGACACTCTCATCCTACGCGTGAGTCACACAGAAGCGAAAGAAAGCAGCTGTCCACTGTTCGTAACAGAGGCGTGGAACCTAACCAAACTTTAATTTGCAGTTCCAGAAAAACGATCTCTTCTTCGTCGTTGCTCCAGGAAAAGTATGAAAGTATGAACACCTCCATAGAAGAATAAGGCTCACCTTTGTGTTGCTTGCCCAATTAAGTTTTCAAGCACAACATCTTCTTCGTCTTATTGTGGCATGATGGTCTCATTAGTGTCCCTTGAGGCCAGAGGACAGAAAACACCTACTTGTTGATGTTTATTCCAACAGTCATAAACTCCAAGAAACAGCACCAAGATGAGATTTAAGCTCTTCTGTAAGCATTTTCAAATGCCATTTTTCTTTTCTACCAAATAAACACGGAAGGGATGAAAATTGCATGTTTGGTTTGGCACACGTTCATCTGGTTAACCTCCCAACCTCTGTTGAACTGTGGGTGCAGTTTCTTTACTGACAAAGACGCTGTTGGTTTGACTGGTTACAACTGTAACACACTCAGCCACAAGAATGTGGAGGAAGTGACTGAGGATGATGTTGCACCACTTGATACTTCTGGCATCCAGAGTCATCCAGTAAATGGCAACCTGTTCCCCGTGAAGACAACTTGAACTCATTGGACATTCAAGTTAAGTTTAACCAAAAGCAAATAATGTAAAATACATTTTTTTAAAAAAATCTTTTTTCCAGGGAATCAAATCGAATTAAATGCCTACAGTTCCCTCTTCTGCATTCAGTTCCTGCAATGACTCTTGTTGACTTGTTGTAAAGAAATTTCCAGACATTCTTGAGGCTTTCAACACACACAAATGTGTACAATATGCACATGCGCAACACTTGTCGTTGCTCCGCAAAAGTCAGACAGACATGGCACCTGTTCACCTATTGACCAAGAAAATCACTGCATCTACTGGACAACATCCTGAGACACATAAACACACTGCAGAATGACAACAGCACATACGCCTTTCATTACAGTTCACTCCAACAAAAGGAAATAGGGACACAAATTTTACGCAATGCATACCACCCACGTACAGAACACATGCACGCACTCACATGAACACACACAAACCATGAGGTGGCATTTTTGTGTGCAACATTGATGATTTACAGGTCCGCTGCCCTGCCTTTTCTCCCCTGATTTCTCTCTCTCTCATCATTACCGCAGATTGAAAAGCTTTATGGGAGATCATCACGTAGCAACAGTAGCAGGAACATCAGGTCCAATCAAACAATGAGCAACAAACATAACGAGTAATTTGGAACAAAAGCTGCCTTGATACAAATGATGGCATTCCGGTGCACCAGCAGCGCAGACACGCAGCACAGACAAAAACACAGACACAGACGCTGAATCTGCAGAGTCATCAAACCAGGTGCCAGAGACAGACGCTCAGGCTTTCACCATCACACATGAGAACTGAGAAGAGGATTAGACAGTGAGCAGATCAATAGGATATTCCTTCTTACCCTCCATAGGCTCCAAAAGTGAAACTCCTCTTTCTCTGCGGCATACTGGCTAAGAGATAGCAGTGAGTCAGTCAACTCAGTGCTGAATGAAGCCAGCACTTGTGTCACTTACGCTGACTGAGCATGTGTATGTGTGTGTGAGTGAGTGTGTGTGTGTGTGTTTGTATGCTTTGCCTGCCGTCTGAGATCCACTCCCCCAGCCGGGGCTAACGTGCCCTGCCTCTTCCTTGCTTACACGCCTCCTTCACAAACAGGGGAGAAACGGCAAAGGGATGAGGGAGGAACAAGGGTGGAGGGGGCTGGAGTGAGAGCTGCTGACTGTGCCAGTCTCCCACCGAACCAGGAGTGTAGGGATGTAGTCCTTATTATATGCATCAAGAACATGATGTCACACAGCACAAACACAGGGATGTTATGTTACTTGATAGTATAATAGCAACTACAGGTAAAGAACATAGAGGTTTTCTAGGCTCTCAAAACAAGTCCAGCAACACTAGCACTGTCTTTATCTGTCACTGGAAGACAGCTGGTAAAACAAGCCGCAAACATGATTCTTCACAAATGTCCTAATCACGGAGCCTAGCCCAGAGTTAGCAGCTCCACTCCTGCATACTGTAGGTGACAACGCCGGCGCAAGTTTCTAATCTCCTCATTCATCGAGTGCCTACAGTAATTCTTTCTTTTGTTAGCCCATCACCTCTGGTATGCGCAAAGCTATCCTGACTCACTATTGACCGCATTGATTGAATGGAGTAGATAACTGGACGTAGAGACTCTCCTTCAGCTGGATGCTGAGTCTGATGAAAGCGGCAACGTGGACAACGGTGCAATAACGCTGCCACGGCTTATTGAATAAAGAAGGATCGCGGTATGAAGCATCAGCCGGCTATCTGATAGACATTCACTAGCAAAGCATTCGCACCGTGTTGGGTGAATCAGACTCTTGTTTCCATGGCCCGTGTTAAGCAGGACAGCGGCCGACACATTGCGTGGGATTAACAGCATTTTTACGTATGAATAAATTCTCATCAATCCGTGGCCCTAATTCCTCCAAGGACCAATGATGTCTTCATCCCATTAAGTACAAAGCACTCGTAGTAACTTAATTAATCAATAGGCCTACCAAACGAGCACAATCACGCTGATAAGCAATTACATCATCTCTGCGCAATTACATCACCCCTTTCCTCCAAGAGAGCAATCACCTAAAAAAAACACTTAAGCACAGTCCTTTGGCTGACTTTGTCAGTAATGGACCTCACTTTGTCTCGTAGCCATGTTGTTATTTATCTTACTGGACAGATCTTTGGTCGATGGATAATAGATTGATTGTTAGAGATTATTGGTTGACAATTAGTTATCACACACGCAGTGAGGCTCTAATGACGGCTGTGTATCACTTTTGCCCAAACTGAAAAAAACAACTGGATGGACTCATATCAAGTTTACATGCATGTAGAAGATGTGAATTCACCACTAACGCTGCCATGAGGGTGACACTACACCCCAATTTGATTGTCGCAATAACTTCTGCCATCATATTTGCTGCAACCATGCACCCCTTGTGAGTAATTTTGCCTCATAGATCCCTTAACCCACGCTCAGTCAAAATGTGAGTTAATTAGCTGATTTTAGGAAGCTAAGTTAAGATGGCGACCATGGAAAAAAAATAGAAATGTTAGTAGTGGCACTGTGAGCGTTTAGCTCAACACACAACTGTGTCTATGTACATCCATACAACATCCTCACCACATCCTCCTCTCGCCCACAGGGTGTCCTCTAGTGCCGTCTAGTGATGTATTTTGTTATTAATATCTGGGAACGCTGTTTATTGAACTTTAAGGAATTAAACAGCCATCATCCATTTTTTCTAGCCTGAAGTTAAAAAGCCAAATTACATGGCCTTGATTATCTGATTAAAAAAATACTCTGCGTGCTGTAAGACAAACAACAAAACAAAATGCAAAGAAATAGCAGCCGAGGAGACAATTTGAATGCAATTAAATTGGGTTTGTTTGTGATCGTCATGATGAACATGTTTCATATACCAAACCTTTTCACGTCTTAGCCGTCTCCAAACGAAAGCCTCGACCCAACAATGAGCTCCGTTACTTTAACAAACAGAGAGCTACCCTGCTCCCCTGTGCCGCCACAGACCGACTTTATTTAAGTGCCACTCTATTGATTTAGCACATCAGTCTTGGTGCTACCTTCAGACCTGTCTGCTTTCCTGACAATTCAATTAACTAAAGCAGCTGCGGTGTGTGTGTGAGAGGCATTTGAATGGGCGCAGCTCAGACAGGAGCCTTTAATCACATCACCTCAGGAACAAGGCCCAGTCCTCCGAGCAGCCCTGGCTCCTCTTTTGTTTTAAAGGAAGTGAATGGGCAGGAAGACGGGCAGGAAGACTCTCGAGAGGACAAAAAAACTGGAGATCCCTGCCGATAGCCACGTCGTCAGACTACTGACACCGCAAAATCACCAAAGCTGACGTTGATCCACGTTCGTAAGAAAATCAGAAATCGTGATCATTGTTTCATAAGCCATTTCTGTCGGATGTTATTATTACTGCAGGTGTAAGTAGATGAGTTGTAGGTTGCCTCCTCCTATTTGCAGTCTGTGAATGAGGAAAAACACATTTTCATAAACTCAATAATTTATGCCCCAGTCTGGAGTGTGGCTGGGGTAGCTGCAGCGGCAGCAGGGCAGATGTTGAGGCAGAGCCGGTGTGTTACATGAGGACTGAGAGAGGCGAGGGGGGGCGGGAGGGGGGGAGCAGAGGGAAAAATCATTCATTCGTCCTCAGAGCTGCTTTCTTGAGGCAGGAAATTTGCTCCTGAATAAATGAGCGTTGTGCCTGTCTATGGAACAGCAGATGTCGATTGGACGACTAGCACGTGAGAAGGCAGTTGTTGAATAAATGGATTTCGAATTCATCACTCGGATTTTTAAAGGAGGAACTTTAAGTACCATAATGCAGTGCTAATACAAAGTAGAGATGTATAGCGTTGCTGGCTTCATGAAAGCTTTATCCAGCTAAAAATAAAAAAACTATTTATTGTATTTTTACTGAAAATAAAATGCTATCCTTCAACATACTGCATGTGCACCAGATTGTTCTCTTGTTTGGATTCATTTGGATTTTTCGATTTAATAGTTTACTGACTTCTTTTTATGATCACAAAGACTCAAGCGAGTTTTTACCACGTAAACGATCAATCGTGCATCATTTATTAGTGCTTATTTAAAATGCCATTATTCATGATAGGGGGGAAGGGGCAAGCAGAGGCTGTTCTTGTTTGTGAGGGCTGCCTATTTGGACAAGACTGTAAAAAAAAGTGAAAGCTGAACGCGTGAACGGGTTAAATCATTCCACAATATTTGTACCGTGCGGCGATCAACAAGCCGCCTATGGCCACTGTATACACTGTAAATATTTTCCTGGTGCTCGGCTCAACAAGGAGCACACATATGCCGAGGATATTTGGAGAGGGTGAGCTTGTGGAGGAAGGGGTGCCTCACAAATATTTGAAGGCAGTGAATATTCAAAGGGCAATTGTGCTTTGAAGTGCGAGGAAATAGGCTGAGCTTTATCTCTGTGAGTGTTTCATTTGCTTTCAACATTGCCAGCTTCTGTACCTGACTGCATGACTGGTGCCGAGGCAGAAGCAATTATTTAAAGGCATTTGTTATTTTTGGATGGCTCAAATTTCCCCCTCGGGTCATTTTGGAGAGAAGAAGGTCTATTACTTCGCTTCACTTTATTGTCACTTCAAGTGACTTGGGTAGCACATTCAATATTATATATAGTTTCTTATTCGGCACTCGCTTTCATTTCTTCTTCAGCATCACTTTCACATCCTCTGTTGGATTTCTAGACAAACTCGGAGAACAGCTGAAAATAGCAGATTTAGAAAGAAGTTACAGTAAGGACCGTAGACTGTCTGACGGGGAGGGGTGGAAGCGTTCCCGCTCAAACATCCACCTCCCAACGAGGTCACATGCCCCTCAGGCCCCTGGGAGCAGCTACCAACAGGCTCGTGCACACACTGTGGCCTTTCATAGCCTCCCCATTTTTGGGGCCAGGATGTTATGGTGGACAGGGCAGAAGAAAAGAGGTTCTCATGCTTAAACGGAACGGGAATGATCCACTTGATGCTTCACGCTTTTGCGGCTTGAATGTAGCCATGAGTTCTCTGCTTTGTTCCCATCCTTTTGCATTTGTCTTTGCATCAGTTTTTTCTCATTTCTTGAATATCAAATCACGTATCATTGAGTATTTTCTTAGGGGTCACAGGTGATTTAATAATGGAGCAACTCCAATATACCACTGCGCATGAGATCAATTAATCACGACAGTCTGTCTTCTTCAGACGATTATGATCCAATAGAGGACGAAGGTAACAGCTACAGGGACATGTAGCTCATTGATCTTCATTGCAGAGAAAGATCTATTTCAGCTATAATGGATCCTCAGTGCCCTGCTATCTCTCCACTGTGTCTCAGGCAGCTACATGATAGATGGTTCCCTGCAACTGCAAAGACTTTGTCTTCATGCCAGGTGATCAATAGAGTGCTTGCCACAGCAGAGACACGCTCAGGCCGACACCGCTCAACTTTAAATCCCGCGCCTGGAGGACAAATGTCAGAAAGCTAAAGGGTAACTTTGAATCCCTTTGCTTTCAAGTCACGCTGGGAGTATTTGATGGCTTCCATTCCCACTGACCACTACCGCAGAACTGAACAACACTACGTTGGCTGTTTGTGTATTCCAGACATGTTTGGTCTGAAAAGGTCAATAAGAGAGTTTAAGAAAGGGGGCCTCTTTATGGTGACAGTGACTTTATAAAGCATGAGTCTGCACAAGCATGATTAGACTGAAGGGGACCATCTCAAGAGTTGCATTGCCCCCTTCTGGGCGCTGTAGGAGTAGGTTCAAGTAAACATGAAAAGTAATACACAAATACTTTGGTTGTTCGTATCTATTCAAACATTTGTTTTGATTAATAATTACAATTATTTTATACAGAAAAAAAAAATAAATTTGTTTTAAATTGGCCATAGGAGTGTGAGTGTGAATGGTTGCCTGTCTCTGTGTGTTGGCCCTGAGATAGACTGGAGACCTGTCTTGCCCATTGACAGATGGGATAAGCTCCAGCCTCCCCACAACCCTCCAGAGGACAAGCAGCAATAGAAGATGAAATTCTACAATTCAAATTTCAAAAACTGCAAGCTCACACAGATTGCAGGAGGATTCATACTTCCCAACTAAAAAAAAAATATTATGTTGCAACAGCTAGCACAGCGATTGCACTAATGTCAACAAACAAGCTCATTTAAATTATTGAACATTACATTTTTCCTTCCCTGCAGAATTTCATTGCTGTTTTAAGGTTATTTTAAGAAGTTCTCAGAGACAAGGAGAAGCGATCAAAGTTGAGGATAAACATTTAAAAGACGCTGAAACTAACAGGAACCAAAAAGGCTACAAGAGAAAATCTGAAAACACAGCATTAGATAACTTCTGTTCTCTGTGCAGCAGATGGGATCAAACTGAACCAAATCCCTGGGATTGCCATCTATTTTTGTTAGTAGCCAGACAGAGGAGTGGAGAGTGCGAGGGGTCAGAGGCTCAGCACTGGAACAGCAGGTGCCTCCACAATTAGAAGCATATTTCTGCATGTGCCACCAAGAAAACAGTTCTCTCCAGAGTGACCAAGGGGCAGCGGGGTTGATGAGTCAGGAAATGTGACCTGTAATAGGTGACCTATGAGTCACACCGGACTGATCTGTATGTGCAATACTGTCGAAATGGAACAAACCTTTTCTTTTAAATAAATCATTCGAGAGCGGTTCGTTTATGCCGACTCAGTGTTTAAATAGGCATAATAGTTTATGCACATTGATGAATATAAAACTGAAGAAGTCAAGAAGAGTCAGATGTCACGTCAGCCATATTCACATGCACTCTACCAACACAGCAAAATCATACGCCTAGCTTTACTGTAGCCTGTACCATTTAAATGGATTCATAACAGAATATTGTGTTCTAGTTAATTTTAACAAAATTTTTGCCGCTTCAGCTTCTAACAAGTCACAATCAGCTGGGACACTTTGAGAAGAACTTGATCATTTCACAAGATCACAAATTCCCCAGCCACCTCCATCACGCAGGGCGAAGACATCAGGGAATTATATTTTCCCGGAGATGTAAATAAAAGCCCAAATCACTGCAGCGCCACAGACTCAAAGCAATGACAGCGCACTTCCGTGAATGGTAATGAGGCTGACATCAAAGAGCGTGGATGTGAGGTATAGCGCTGAGTAAACTGGTTCAAATAAAACTCTCTGATTGCGCCCACAGTCTCTGGCTGATACTGAAACTGCTGAATAGGAGACAGCACAAAGGCAACCAGTGTTGAAAATTAAGAATAAATATAGAAGCCCCACAGATGCAGAGGCAGAGCGAGGGTGACTCATTCAAAGCCCATCAAAGAGACAGTACACTTTCACTCTAATAAGCTGTTTGCAGTGGTCCAGCTGACATCCTCCTCTGAGCAGAGAATGCACATAAATGCAGTCTGCGCATGAATAATTCAGCACGGAGGAAAATGATGCATCCAGTTTCTAAAGAAAGGCCTTCAAGCATCAGCTTTAAACGTTATTGCTGCAGAGGTAACAGCACAAAGGACGCCTTCATAATTAAGAAATCAAAAAAGTGACTTGTAAAAGAAAAAAAAGGATACAGTACAACATCCTTTAATGCAGCAGGTTTGTATGAACCACATTAAAGAGTATTAACTAGAGCATTAAACAACAAGAGCGCAGAAGAGAAAGAGCCCATCTTCAGAGCCTTTGACACGGTGCCAAAGGGGCATCTTACATGTGAGATGATGAAAGAGTGTCTCAGCAGCAGCCGGTGGCCTCACATAAACCAGCGTGTCAACAATCTATGTGAAATCTGGCAACACTTGTGTGGCAAGAGAGGAAAAAAGGGAACGAAAACAAAGTAAAGATATTAGAGGCTGCTTGTAATAAAAGCGATTAAAAAGATGGCAGACAAAAGCACTCAGCTCACACAGTACAGGATCAAGAGTTCAAACATAGTATAAAGAGCTCCACGCTTCGTCACATACTTTTACACCTACTTAACCAACACAAGGAGCCACATCGTATGAATGAAGTTCCAAATAAAGTTAATCCCTGTTCTTTGGTTAAATTTAAACATTTAAACTACAATGTCAGGTTGCGGGACATTTAAATAATAGCTGTACCTCTTGTTCACAGTGAGCTCTTATACTGTCTGTATACAGCGTACAACTAGAATGAGCTCAAACATTAGTCACATTGTCTTATTTGACATTTTAAAAGTTTGTACGTATTTGCAAACACACTTTTGCGAGTTCTTCTTAAAATTGTCGGTATGTCTGTATATCCTTTAGCTGTACAGGCTGCTATGTCTGATACCGATCTGACCTGTGTATCTGTATGCTGTATCATTTCTACACTGTAGATACAGACTAGGCCTTTGTGGTAAAAGTGAGAAAAGAATCAAATCTAATGTATGTCAATGCAAGCCATCCCTACAGGGATGCTACTGAAGACTCATATTAAAAGATTTATAGTCGGCATCACCCATTTTTTCCTATAAAACTTTAATAGCTGTTTATCCAGTTATGGAAACTATGTACAGTGTCACTGCTACTCAGGTAAATAAATATCTTATGACTGTGACGTGTTACTAATTTAATAAACCCAGGCAAACAAAACAGCTACAGAAGTGTTTTGGACAAATGGTGATTTAACCTTATTTGTTACAGACTAATTGCTCATCATGTGTGATGTGATTAATCATTACACAACAGTGACTTCAAACTGCCCTGCTCCAGGACCTCGGCAGGAGCCAATTATGTCGCTGCCTTCAGGACTGTCTCATCTGCTCATCCTCCCAGTCTCAGTTTGACGCTAAGATTTCCAGATTCAGCAAACATAGACCCATGCCTCTTTCATTTGTAGGTTTACTTAAAAGAAAACCAACCCTATGAATTAACAAACACGACGCTGTTTCATTACACGTCAAAGAACAGGAATGACAACACAGACGGCGTGTCGTTGTCTCTGTGGCGTCTCTCTCTTTGTTGTTTTAGTTTTGCAAGGCAGATGGGTAGAATATCATCTGCAATCGGGAATTCTTCCTACAGCGAGACCGTAGGCTGTGAAAGTAAAGGTCCCATTACATTTAATAATAGAAAAGGCTGCAGCATGGAGGGACTGGCTGCCAGAGCACACAAACCTGAGAGCATGGCCAGTGTGGCGACAGACTCGGAGGCACTCAGCTGGAAGCACTGGGGAAAGAAGAACGGGAGGCTTGAATGTGGAAAGAAATTGAGAGATTTAGAGGTGAGGAAAGGTGGGAGAGGAGGATAGAAGGATAAAAGAAGAGGGATGAAGAAATGGAAGCGCAAATGGAAGGAGGAATGAAAGTTATAGATAAACGCAGGATGGAAGCATTGAAGGGATGAAGGGGCAGGTTGGGTAAAGCTCACTGGCAACTGAGATTCATTCATTTGAAAATAATCATGTGCAGTGGAATCAGGTACATGTTATAGAACTTACTGTGGAGGGCAGCTGAATTACTTCCTGCTCGTGTGTTCTTTCAGCTAAATGAGACTTCATGCATTCATGCTTGATTCCAAATTATACAACCGACGTGCAAAAAGCTTGTGTTGTTGGCAGCTTCTGCTGCTCAGATGCCGACTTATTCACTGGAGGCACAGAGCCATGAAATAGAAACACCAGTCCGCCCTGCAGAAGTACAGATGCACCACTAAAAGTTATATAAGGTATTCCCGGAAAACAAATAATGCAGCATTTATAGCGACAGCATCACACATCCTTATGATGAGTTTAAATCTGTGTGAAATTCTCATCCGCCATCAGTATTGTCAGCGACTCAGAAGGATCCTGCTGTTTTGCAATGCAGTTTCCAAAGTTTAAAGAATGAATGCGTTATGAAATCATCCCTCAGGGGTGTTAATCGTCACTTTTCCTGACACAGTTTCATTTCACACAACTTAAAGTGGGTCACATGCTATGTTTCTTGATGTGAATGTGACACTGTGACAGTGCTCCAATGTTTTGCCAGCCTAATTGTTCCATTGCACAGCGGAGCTAAACGTTGAATCAAAGAAACATGGAGCCTGACGCTCAGGATCCTCAAGCCGAAGCGAAGATTGTGTTCCACCGACCAAAGCACAGGGAACTCACCAGCCATCGTGCACTATGCAGCCAACAAGCAGTCTGCCAAAAGAGGCGATGATGTGCAAGAAGATGTAGTAGTCTATTACTCATGCTAGAGGGTCAGACAACACACGCTCAGGGCTTGGCTGAGGAAACAGGATGTTCTGCAAGTCCCAAGAGAACACGTTAACCATAGACAAATCAATAGTCTGCTAGTTTTAAATCAAGAGAAAATGGCGTTCTGCCATCAGACGTCATGCAAATCTGAACATTTTGAGAAGGAACGTGGAAGTGGGATTAATAGCTGAATGTCAAAAGGCATCCGTGTATGTGTGAATGCATTTTTATTTTTTTCTCTTTTTATTTTTTCTTTCAATTAGAATATTTAAAGACCGCATAATTTATATGTGAAAACTATTTCATGCTAAAAATGATAGGGCATTTCCATTTTTTATAAAAGAATCACACAGAGCTTTGTGACAACTATTACACAAAGAAAGTCATCGCTGTTGCCTCATTATCATTATTATTATTAAATGAACAACGGTTTTCTAACAAAGTAATAATAATAAAGAAAATGAAAATATAAAAGTAATATCCGAAAAGGCAAGCCAGCTTCAGAAATGAACCATTTCACAAACAGCTTGTATTAAACGATACCTTACCTCATTAAAATGGCGTCTCTTTTGAAAGCAAACTTTCGGACCTCGCTGGCACTGCTACTACAAGTATGACTCCACGCAAAGAGCAGTGCACTCGAGTAGCTTAAAGCGTGTGTTCATTATTCATGACAAGCATGCAACTTACATCCGCAACAAACACACACTGCAAGAAAACAACAACACAGCAGCTGTAACTATCCCTGGACGGGACAGCGCGACAAAACTTGAACCCAAGCCTGTTTTTATTGTAGTCCGTCTACAGCTGCAACACTTGTTCGCTTCTGGCACGAACAAATAAGAAGTAACAGAGCAGAGTACAGTACCTTTGCTGCTGCCTTCGTGCAGGCGGCTGGAAGTGAATGAATTTAAGATGCCGACTACAGTGGAGGTGAATGGATGCTGCGCTGCCTAGCAACCAAACGACCAATGAAATAAATGGAAGAAAGGGTACTAATACTACATGCACAATTAAGGGACTAGCTACATTTATTTAATTCATCATACGTTTGTAAAAGCTAGTCAGAGCTAAATCCGTTCAATTCAATAATGATCTTGACATAACTTGCATCGTTTATTATATGAAAATGTGCAGTGCACAGTAGGAGGTCTAAGAAGACATCAACACATAGTTATGTATATTTTTTTGTCCTTTATTTGTTTTAATGAATGTCTGTCAGTTTTGTACCAACACATGTTTACTGCTCTCTGGGCAGCAGCTGGACCTACAGCTCCCTCTGGTGGATTCACTGGGGAAGATTGACTGTGCTGTGTGGAGGGAGTCATTCAGCGCCGTCTTAAGCAGTTTTTAAAACAAGTGTGTGAAACGACAACTCTGGACACTGTAACACTGACACATGTAGAAGACAACAGTGGATTGTGCGTATCGGAGGTGTTCTTGCTATAGGAAATACTCTGTTTGGTTTAGATGAGGAGCCGGAGCGTACTGGAGGCAGGAGTTTACTCATCAGCACAACTACGCGCTCACTGGACAGCCACCTGCTCTATTCACACATGAGCTGAACATTATACAAGGTAGCTTTTATATGGTAAAATCTGTTTAAAATGTTCCATCCAACTTATTCCTACATTATTGCGTTGTCACGTACAGCCCCACCGGGTATGGTCTAGAAAGGCTGCGGCGCATTAGATAAAACTACACCCTGCTACAAGTTCTCCGGCTAACTCAAGTGTTTACCAGGCCTAAAAAAAAAGAAATCCTACAAGTCACTCAGGAGAGCACAGCTCTCATCGTATGTGAGACATCTCCTCCAGAAAAGGTGTCTTCATGCAGCCGGTGCAGAGCTGATCCATCCAGAGAGGAGCCTCGTGCTGCAGAGGGGTGCGGCGCGGGTAGAACGTGTACGAGAGGTCATAATTCAACAGGCAGCTTAAGGAAGTCATGTATATGTCTGAGAAACGACACAGGCGCCTGGAGAAGTAGGTGGGGTTGTGACATGTTCTGAAGATGCTGCCGAACTGCGGGTTGAACAAGTTCTTTGTCAACACCCTGAAACATGAAAGGTGAGGGTAAAAGTTAATACCGTATTAGGTACGTTCGTATTCACATATGCAGGAAGACATATTATCATCATTCACTTAAGCAGAAATAGGAAGAAGACACAAGTAAAAACTGAATTACCTACGAATGTTCAATAAAAGGAGGCAACCTTGAAATGTTCCATTTAAATGAGATGCAATCATGTAACAAACTGGTGACTGGACCAATGACCTAATGCAGTCTCTGTGTTCAGCATAATATCAGATCACAATAGCTCACACAATGAGCCTTTATGAAAACGACAACAATTTATTTCCCTCTGTTTTTCCAGTACAGTATTAAACCAGTAACTAGAAAACTTTCCCAGCGTCAACCAACGTAGCCCTGTTTAAGCCACTTGAAGGAAATCTATCTAAGAGTGTGTCTCCTAAATAAAAGCTGAACTGCTCTGTAACTGAAGCTGGTTTCATATGGAGCTAGGTTTAAATATTTAATATACAGAAAGTGTCTAATGCAATATAGCACAGTAGAATTGTGAAAGAGAGTTCAGACAAACTCTCAAATGAATTATTAACTCTTGAGCTTTGTGACAGTATTTCAGTGAACCTACCACTGCACACTCCTTAAACTAGATTCACTGGGAGGCGCTTGAGTGAAAGATAACAATAAAGCTACTCACCTTAGTTCTTCTCTTTCCTTCTGCCATTCCAGAAAAACTTGCTTAGACTCTGGGTCACGGTGTGTCTGTGGTATTAAAGACCAGAAGGGTCAAATTAAGGTACACAAACATCAATAAACACAAGTATTTATATGCATAATTTGAACCAGTACATGAGCTTTTATCTGATCCCCATTTCCAAGGTAGGACACACACAACTTGTGGGTCATTCTATCACTTATCATATCACAAAGCAGCAGGAGCTTACAAACAGAAGTCACATGGAATTACAAGAAGCTGGACAATTTTTATTAATATCGGTGATTTGGGGAGGGTTAACTTCTCACCTGAAGGCGCTCCATCAAGCCAGTTAAAGCCTGCAGCCAGGTGAGGTTCACGGCGTACCGGCCCGTGCTCACCACTTTGGTTTCCTGCTCCAGCTCTGGCACGATGGCGGCTGTACGCCATCCGTGACGCAACATCAGGTCCTGCAAGAAAGGGTAAAGTATCTGTTGAAAACGTGGGTCTGTCTCTGTCGTCTCAGTTCAGAGCTGTCGACACAGCGGGGTGGAGAAAAAAAACGTTGTCTTCTGTATCTGGATTTCCCATAGATTCTGTGCTCCACAGCAGCTAGAACGGTCACAGTAAGTTTAGGGGCAAACCAGCACTATCAGTGGCCTCCATATTCTCCATAAAGTATGCTATGAATTACTACTGCTGGTTTAAATGTCTTTATATATAACAGAATATAAAGTCTTTTGTTTTATCTATTTGTACTCCATGTATAACATGTATGAGTTTGTAAGATTTATTCTGCCTTGTGTAAACCATTTTGAATCTCCTCCCTGTCTGAAAGGTCCCACGCAGATCAAGTTATAATACTTTGCTGTCCTTTCCGCACAAAATAATATGCTTCTCACAGCGTGAAATAACCCCTATAGTTCTTTCTGTATTAGCCTAGTGTTGCCACCTAGTGTTAGACATGGTCACTGTGCAGCTCCTTCTGACCCCACCCTTATGCAACACTGGAAATATTCTGATTTGAGCAAAGGGGTGAGACAGTGGGCATCTGACAGAATGTGCATGTTTAACCCCCTGCTTGTGTGTTTAAAAAGATCATGAGTAAAGTATGGTGTTAGAATGTGGTACCTGGGCATTCACATCATTTTAGGAAAATTCTAAATAATAGTTTCTTGTGAAATTCACCCCTCTGCTCTATTTTATGCAGAGCACATAAAATAAATTAAACAGTGAAATAATGTTAGTCACCACATAACTAATGATGAGTCAAGACTTGCGTCTGTAATTGCGGTGATTCAGCATCCACAACTGTTCCTACTTACGGCCAAGTCACTGTAGAGATGATCCCCGAAGTAAAGCACCTTTGATCCTCGCCAGCCTGTGAGTCTCAGGAAGTCAAACAGGTTCCCCTGTAAAAGGAAAAAAATTAAATCACAGACTTGTCTCAGCAGAACACTGAATTATCACAAGATGGCCAATGATATTTACTTCTCCCCGCATCACAGACAAAAACAGGTTCAGGACCAGGACTGACCTGCTTGTAGATCTGTCCTTTGTCCAAACTGCTGATCTTTTCCCACCGAAGGTCTCCATTACCGTCCAAGCGTCTAAAAGGTCTGTAAGAGTAACTATGTTGAGGCAACGTGCTCTGAAGCTAAAGTGACTCCATCAAGCTTGATGAGGAGGAACTTACCACTTTCACCACACTGAATGACAAACAGTTACTCACTTGATACAGTCAGTGAAGAAGTGCGGCTTATCCGCCTGTACTATGACGACATCGAAGAAGTCTCTCCAGTTTTTTCCCACCATGTGCGTCATTCCTTTATCCCTGAACGCAGAAAGCACTAGTATTAGTATGAGCTTAGTACAACAGAGTGCAACAAGGTTAAACATTTGTTATGAATCACAGTGAATAACTGCACACCCGAAGATCAAACACTCACACAAAGCTGAAGGGGCTGTTGGTTATGAGAAACAGTTTCTTCCCGTGACTGACCAGACGATGCAAAACAGCATCTGTCTCTTCTCCTCTCAGAATGAACTTATCTGGAAAGTTGGGAAAGACAACTCATTAACAGAGAATATTAGTTTGCTGTCATGCAGCAACTTGCCGACTTTGTGTAAATACTGGAACAGATGAAACAAGGTCTTACCGAGATCTTGCATCACCCATTTGTACATGTAGCCTTTGAGGTGAACCATGCCGATCGCTTCCTGAGGATTAAACTTGTTTAATGTTTTGCCCAAAAACTTCCAAGTTAGCTGGTTGAAATTACACTGAAGGAGCGGGGCTGTGCCCTGTAACTGAAAACCTGCACACCTCTGGGCCAAGAAAGAAAAAGTCAGGTATTGTTCTTGGCTCTATGTTTTGGAAGCTCAGCAGAGTCTTTAGCCTCCAGCTTATGAATCAGAGTGTGTGGAAACAGTCAAACAGTGCGGGGCACAGTGCTCCTCAGTGTAACCTACAGGCTGAGGCCTGACCTTAGAGCACAGACCAAAGCGTTTACACAGTGAGCTGGGTGGGCAAACTCACAGAGACGTCTTTGAAGAGGTGAACTGGATCATAGTCGATGTCATTGGTGATGAAAAAATCATTGGCTACAGCCAAGAGGGTCATCTCAGGGATGGAGAAGATGTCCATGAATTGCTTCACCTTTGGTCCCTGTGTGAACAAATCATGTTAATGCTTGGCGTTTATTTTACGGGGCCAGCAGTAAATCTTGAACTTGAACTAATTAGCTTTTATTTTAGCCTCTGTGGTCTTTTGAATGACTTCCCAATCGCATTAGGACCAATTTTCAATACAGCCGTCACCCTCCAAGAGGCCTCTCTGAAAACACGGCCAAGTCCCTGAATGAGATTAGATGCACTCCAAGACTATTTTGGACGAGGCTGTTTCAAGGAGGATTACGAGATGGCAGGAGGCACAGTTCCTGCTGCAGGGAAGCACTTAAAAGAGCCGATGGAATGGAAGTTATTTCAGCTTGATTCAAAACCTCAGAATCCAAATTGCCTCTAATTGGAAAACATGTCAGCTTAACCTTTGTGGCTGTTCAGACACTATGGAGATTTCTACTGAGTGCAGCTTGCAGAAAATCACAACTACAAATGGAGGAGCTTTCAGTTCTGACTCACAATTTCCTGTCTGCCTTTTCTGCAACGGGAACGGTTTTCCAGCTGATTTATGACGACAACGGTACATGTGAAGTTACCAAATTTGCCCACAGGACTTGCGTAACAGTAAAGTCACGTAAATCCTGACATTTGAAAGGTCTTGGCACAGCAACGGATTAAATCCTAAACTGATCCTTGTGCCTGCGATGTCAACAACTGATGTTGCAAATTGTGCATGGTAGTGTTTTTTTTCCCTGTACAAAAAAATCGTCCCCACCTTTCCATAGAAGCCGCTGTCCTGCTGCAGGGGGACATGGAAAGTCCCTCCGTACAGCTCAAGGACCTCCTCATCTGGCACTGGGCTCAGGCCGCTGGGAACAGAAAAAAAAATGAAATGCGCTTTATAGTATTTACTGTATATGAACACGTGCAGCACATGTAATTTGTTTTCCGTTTAATCCATTCATTTGAATACAGACACTTTGGCCATGTATCTGCAGAGGGATGGACCCAGTGACCAATCCTCTAAACCCCTCACAGGAACCCTGCAGGACATAACCAACAGGTTTCTTGAAGAGCCTTTCTAGATGCGACTGATTCTCGGCTAATTTAAAAACGGGAGAAAAAAGGGAGTGGCACCTATCACCTATCAACACGTGTGGTTACAAACTGGCCGTTTATGTCAGCTACATCTTAAATCATAGATCTTCAACGCGGGGTCTGCTACCCCTAGTTAGTCCGCGGAGGTGCTGCAGGGGGCTCGCAAAATCTTCGGTTGATTAGACTTTTTTTTTTAATTTCCCCCAGAAATTCAAATTTCTTTAAATGTGCATGAACATGAATCCACCCTTCACTCATTTAGTGATACAGGAGTTGTCTCAACAGCGCACAGAGCGCCACAGTCCTGTCAATCTAAGCTTCCTGTACACAGTAGGCCCCACCCCTATCGCTGCTGAACCAATCAAAAGGCCACATATTACACGTATGTTTAAATCAGGTATGTTTATGTTTGCAGCAGTTGCATGGCCACCCTACTGTTGCATGTTTGAAATTAAAAAAAAAAGGATCAATGGATGTATTATTTGAATAACTTAATATTGAATGCAAAGTGATAATAACGTACATAAGTAGCTACAGGCTGAGTTTAATATAGAACACATGTAGTAGGTAGGGGGTCCCTACTTCATCTTTCATCAGTTTGGGGTCCTTGGCCTGAACTATGCTGAAGACCCCTGCCTTAAATCATGCATAACAATAAGGTGAATTACATTTTTAAAAATCTCATGCAGTTGTCATGACGTCCAAACTAGTTTTCTTTCCAGGCTGTAAATACGCTAGTGTATCATGTAGGTCTGTGGAGGTTAACTTGACTTTGTTTGCAGCCTAAAGTGGCCAATCAAGGAGCTGTTTTATTTGGCACTTCTGATTAAGGCTTAGAACCTTTACAAATAGTGTTGTTTCCTTCAGCAGCAGGGATATGGGTAAAAATAAAATTGGCGTACCATATGTACATGGAACCAAACCAGCAGTGTAGGTCGTTAGAGGTATAAAATGCATTTCAGTACTCCACGAAATGGAGTTCGGTGACAATGATAAACCTCTTACCGATACACTGTCCCAGGCTGAATGTAATGGAAGGCATCTATCTTCATCAAAAGACCCTACATGAGAAAGAAAATAGTTTGATTTGTAATCACATTGAAAGAACGTATTTTTTTGTCCTGCAATGGAAAGAAAAAGATAATTTACCTTTTGGATGTCGTAGTGAAGACCCCGAGCAGCAAAGTTGGGAATGTAATCATATTTGCGGATGCCTTCGGGGTACTGCAAAGTCGGGGGACAAAGTGGATAAATTTAGCTGAGTATAAGAGCAAGTGCGACGGCAATACGGTCGACCTTGTAAAACGCACCTTGAAGTGTTCGATGAGGAAGCCTCGTGCTGTATTGTAGATCATCGTATTGAGGGCATTTGAGTACAGAGCCAGCGTGTAGTCATAGTCAAAGCCATAGATGTCCACTTCAGCCAAGTTGACCTCGTTGTTGGCGTAGATGGCGGAAGAATTGAGGGATTTACATGCACCCGGTGGGATCAAGTCTGACCAAGGAAAGACAAATGGGAAATCCTCAGTCAAATGTAGAGAGAATCAGACAATGACTAATCAAGATGAGGAAAGACCACACATTGATCGTGTGCAGGAATGTATGATTAGAGGATTCCCAAAGTCCAACTCATGATTAAATGTAAAATAAATCAGTAAAACTTCCACTGTGAAACCTGCTGATTGTGCACATCGTAGGAAAGAAAATAAGCTTTCAATACAGTGGGCCTGGCAGGCTCACCGGAGGTTGCGTAACGGGCGTTTCTGAGATGTTAACTGACTCTTGACTGAACTAAACCAGTCCAAATAGAACATTCTGTACAGTACATTTTGTATCCAATTCCATGTGAACGGCGACCGGACCACAGCATTCGTAACCCCTCGTAATTGCGGCTATTTCCCTTATCTGTTTAATCTGCCTACTGTTCTGATAGGGACAGTCACACAGCTAACACATGCACACAGATTAAATAAAAACTTCACCATGCTTTCCGGCGAAGGTCTCTAATATGAATACAGGACTGGGTCGCTGTTGGTCAACGGTAAAAAGTGGGCCATGGCCTTTCTGTCCTGGGACGGTTCAATGAAAGATAATGAAAACGCTGAGTCACATGTTCAGGGATCAGATCTAGAAAACCGCAGCTCTAGCGAAGAGTGCACGACTTTAATTAAAACCCACTGTGTGGAGAACTTGTGGTTTGCACAGATTCAGTCACTGAAAGAAAGAAAAAAACATCCACCTTGATACTAAAGACAAAGTTTATCTGAAATGCACCCTGCTGCCCGGCCCAATGAGGAATTGTTTGGAATGATTTCATTTGCTATTTTATGTTTGTGTATTTCCTGCTGCACAACACTGCAGGGAAAAATGCTGCTTTTGAATTCACTATACTTAAGATGATCCCCGTAAGGGAAATTTAAACACAGACACAGCAGCAGTGCTGCTCTATGCTTTATGTTTAGCAGCAGTAAGAAGATACAGATACATGCATGAGCTCATGAAAGTCAAAATAAAACAGGAACTTCATCCTCCAGAGTTTAGTTTACAAACACAAGTGCACTTGGTGTATTCGCACGTACAGTAGATATCAGTACATGCGCATGTGCAGCATGTTCAGTGCATGTAAACAAGAAATACAAACATAGCAGCATACAACAAATATGTGCAGTGAATTAATTTTTTTTTATTTTATGTGAACAATATAATATATTTTATGCACAATGCTATAAATGAATCTATCAAATAGCACATGAAAGGAAAAACTTTACTGTGACTAGCTACAGACCTCAAATGCTGTTTTATATTAATGCATCAGTCATAGTATAATTTAAAGGGCATGCTGTATAACAAGTTTTCTGGTCTCCATTTTACAGTTTTGTGCACTTTACAGTGACTAAAGCTGGATTTTTACTTGCTGGTATTGTTAGTGTGGATACTTTCCCCTGTACTCTCTCACACACACACAACACACTCTAGGTAGCTGTGGACCATGTGGACAAAATAAACAAACCTGTAAATATTAGCAAGCCTGGCCGTGCACGATCATGTGTGATTCACAACAACAAAAACAAGAACAAACTATTCGCTCCAACTAGATTTTCGAGGCTTATGCAGTTAGATCTGTTGTACGTGCACACAATCATGGTGCACACCAAAACAGATCCATCATCTTCTGGCATGCAGTGACGCTAGAGTCGTGTCAGCCGTGTCATAAACAGCATTTCTCACATGAGCAGATGAAGAACCGCTGACTGCACAGCCCATGTTTACATGCTGGACAGAAACACTCTGCAGGCCTACAGATCGTGTCTTCTCTTGCAAAAGTTTTTGATTTCTAAACCAAACCCTACTGAATAGAGGAACCACGGAAGAACAAGCGCAGATTGACTTCTTTTGAATGTCTTTAACCTTTGCTGTTTTTCCCAGCAGTTGTGTAAACTTTAACCTAAAACGGCACAGAGGAACTCAGGGCATTAATATCCCAGCTGTCCCATCTGGTTATTTGGACAGAGGATGATCGCAATCCCCAAACGAACAAAATGTCCACTGATAATCGTGCACCGATGGTGACGTGGTGGAGAGTTCCCATGCATGTGTGATAAATAAGCAGACGGGACGGCGTGCTTACCGTGAACCAGCCGTTTCATCTCGTTGTAACGGCTCCACAGGTAAGACCTCTGGTCCATGGGAGCCGCCGTGGAGGTGAACGACCGTCGTCGCACACCACTTAAACCGGGAGCACCCACGGGCTCCTTGGGTCTCCTCTTGTCCGCGGCCGTGCATGCGTGAGGGGGTTCGTTGGACGACGGCGCGTCGCCACTCGGCCTGTCCGAATCCGAGCTGCAACTTGGCTCCTCTTTTGTTTTTTCGCAACACTGCTTTCGCCCTGCAGACAGCCTGCATGAGGTGGAGAGTCTGTTCGCTTTTGGGGACCTGGCGAGAGGAGGGGTGCTGTTTCCCCTCCATATCGTTCGAGTTAACGCTGTGCCCACTGTCTTGAGAGACATGTTGTTCTTAGAAGTGCGTGGTAAACACGTCTAAAAACTGCTAGCACTGCGAACTCTACTGGGGCTGAAAACTCATGAAAACATACCCCCTGTGGCCACGCCCATTGCCATCATGCCCCGCCTTTTAAAGCTGGCGTCACGAAGTCCTGCAGCCAACCATCTCCACAGATATTATAATAAACTCATCAGGCACAACATTATGGCCACCTTCCTGACATTGTGTTGGCCTCCCCTTTTGCCTCCAAAACAGTTGTGGCTCATCAGAGAGACACAGTTGTTTTAGTTGTTCTTAAAACGTTTTTGTTATTTATTTCTCCTGTCAGTGGTCATAATGTTATGCCTGATCAGTGTATATAAAGACAGTTTTCAGTGGGATTTCATTATGTTTTGGTGAAGTTTGCAAATGCATGCCTGATTTTTTTTTAGTTTAAGTGGTGACGTTCTGAATTAATGTTATCCAAGTAAAAAAAAAAAAAAAAAAAAACTTAACCAAAAACTACTCCATGCAGGATAAATTGGCATGTGAGTGTTTTTACAAACTAAAATATTGTGTTTTCACTTAGTGGCTGCATTTCTTGTTACACAGTATATTAAAATGTAGCAGGGCCTCATTTCTTATGAAGTGGTCCCACGTTTTGTGCGTTCAATTCTTTATGTGTAATGTAGTTCATAATTGAAGCTGTAACGCATATGTTTTGGAGTTATAAGTGGAACTGTGGCATAAAAGTATAAAGTGGCATGAAATGTGCTCCTGTGTTGACTCAGTCAGTGCAGAACGGTGGTGTCGTACTTCATCCGACTACTGTATACCACACACCCACCACAGAAGAGACTCTCTGGGTCACAGTTTAGCTAACACAGCTAAAGCTGGAGAAGGGAAAGGCTAAATTACAGGTTTAGCATGTGAAAGGCTACATGACAATTCTCAGCTTCTGTCTGGGGAAGACACACACACACACACACACACACACACAAATGCCCCCATTTGAAAAACAAAGGAATGGAGCCTCCTGCCCTTCTCACCAGCCTTGGCTGCCATTCATCCACCCAAATGAGAGGGTCATTCCTTCTGTGCCACAGCTAATAATGACTTATTTCTCCATCGAGAGGAACAACAGGCTGCTCAAAAGATAAATCTCCTGCCGAGCAGCAAGTCCAGACAATCCGTCTCTGCCTCCACCCTGTCTGACCTGTTGTCACTGGTTTAAAGAGGCATCTCAAACACCTCAAAGGGACATGCCAGCATGCTTCAAAGCCTCCACAATCATCCCCATCCCCCCAAAAAAACACAAAGATGACTAAGACTATAATGACTATTGCCTGGCGGTGATTTCAGTTGGGAGCCTTGCGTTGTCTACGTGAAAGCCATCGCCCGTAGGCCTCCTGCAGTTTTCGTGAAAAGCCAACAAAAGCTCTACTTCATTTAAAACCTGAACTCTTGAGGAGTCTACACCGCGGTGTTGTTAGTGGGCTTAACGTGGCACCACTGATGACGCCTCAGGGACCCTGAGTCAAACAGGAAAGATCATGGCTGACCACTCCTACCACACACATAAACTACATGTAAACTTCCGCAGGACATCTTGGAATCTTCATCAGATTCCTCCTATGTCTCTTGGTGTCGATTTCCAAAGGAGTGTTTCTCAGAAACTCTTTTCGGCCCTAGATTGTCCTGATCTTTTATATGCATGCGTAACAGCCCCACAAGATCTCTAGATTATGTTCATAACTCAGCATTTCATGCTGTGCATGTTATTTTTTAGAGATAGAAATTGTTTTTCTATGCATCAGCACATCCTAGCTTTTCTGCATGAACTAATCTTAACTTCTCATAAGGAGACATGGAGCTTATGAAACTCATTCTGCAGGCTGACACAAGCTCCAACTACCTTGGAAAGTCAGCCTTCCAGGTTGAGGATGTTACCCACAACAGATTAAGAACCATGATAGTTTAATGTCTGCACATTATTCTGAAGGACTCATCACTGTGTTTTTAACACACTGAATAGTTTTTACTGAAATGTATGGCTCATTATTTAGTTTCTGTTAATGATTATCTTTTTCAGGTCTAATATGCTGCCATGTGGAACTTTTTTTAATGAGATCAGTTTATCACTTTTTAGCTTGTGAAATCTCAGAGGAACATTTCCCACAAGATGAATCATATCCAAGAAGTTACCCTCTCTTCCCCTTCCTTCTGGATCCTCTGGTCTGTTTAAGGTTGCTCCAAAATGGGGCTTCCATGATTCGTCATACTGTCCATGCTGAGTCAGCTCAACTTCAGCCTCGGTCGAGGTTTATTTAAACACTCCCCCATCACATGCATCCGCCAGACTAAAACTTAACTATTCTACAGGACAAACACTGAGTTTAAAATCACTCCCCTGAGACCATGATCAGAATACAGTGTTGGCTTGTTTTTATTCTTCATGACAAAAGTGGGTCACAGGTCAATGAGGTGTCAACTTGCATACACATAAAAAGTTGAGGACCACCACGTGTGTTATGTGGAGTGCGTGCGTGTCGTCTCCAAGAACAATTTACACAGAAAGCAGACCACATAAATAGTTAAAATATTATACAACAGTGGTAATTAAATTATACAGACATCTGCACAACGAGAATCAAATAGATTGAGAAATCCATTTACAACCTTCATTTTAATATGACATTATGTTAAAGCATTTTCACTTTTTAGCTGGAGTCCGTGAACATGGGCAAGCTCCCCTGACCAAAAACTACTGCTGTGTCATAGAGTTCTTTATATTCTTTATACAGTAACTGATCATGATAGTTTTCTTTGAAATATAGAAGGTGAAATCAATTTCAGGGCTGGCAAACGTTTAAATTATACATTAGTTAATGAAGTCTTAAAAGGCTAGCTAAAAAGTGAAAATATTTTAACAAAATTAGAGATCACATTATTCACAGCTAACACTGCTTGATCAATTTCTCCAAAAGGATTTAAAATCATACATTAAAAAGATCACCACTACAGTGTTGAACGGTAGCCTCTGTTTAGAAAGTGTCGTGTAATCTAAAAACAACAGACAAGACCAAAACCAAGGCACAAAAAAAATAAATAAAAGAAATCAACCAGCAGGACGTGGCTCCTTCTAGTAAATTGTTCTACAACAGGACAATTCTCTGCAACAGCTGCTTCCAAAAGTGGGCTAATGGACTTTCACTGGTCGTATCAGGTCAATTCAATCCGAACCGCTCTCAATGAGATGGGTCAGGTTAATGCATGCAGTGGCCTCCTCTAATCACTACCATGGTATTAAACTACTCTTTAGGAAATCCATGGAGGTAGTATTAATAGAAAGATATATGCAACTTTTACATGATTTGTATTTACTTTGCACATCAGGTGTTTTATAGCTGTGAAGCAAAGCAAGGTCCCATTTGAGTTTCAGTAGATCTTGAAATACGTCTTTCTAAATTTACAGATTCTTGGAATTAAGCCATAATGTGCTACAAGATGTAAAGTACAGAGTGATGCTTCTTTTTTCTTTTTTACATCATGGAGCATGATTATTACGTTCACTTTCTACAAGCAGCTTCCCTAACAAGACCTGCTAGCGCAATTAGCATTCAAAACTGAGAACAGTGGACGCTATAGCCACAGGTGAACTCGCTTGCTGTGAGAGATACTACTTCTTTACTATACTGTAAGCTTATCTCAGGGGCAGCAAAAAGCAGGATGACACTGAATTATAAAACAGAGAGTAGAGTTATGAATGTTGTTCCTGCCCCTGAAGGTGCGAGGAAAAGCATATGCTGAATGGGGACAGCTATCACTGTAATCAAGACAAATGAACATGAAACATGTTGGTTTCCGTCATAGGGAGGAACGAGCCACTTGAAATCTTGAGTGATTTGAGATGCTGTGTTTTAACACCCGCCGCCAACAAGATGATGCCGACATGATTAGTCAATGTGATACTTAAACTCCCCAAAGACTTCAGAAATCTGCTTATTTATAAGAGATGCCACATGGCTGTTGTGAAATAGCTGCAGCCCACGACTACTAACTGAAAGTGGTTTCACAGCTCATCTTGAGCCTAAAGAACAGCAGAGAGTATTACAGGCACTGTTCTGACTTGGTCTGCATAGTTTGCAAAGTAAGATGCACATTAACGATTTCCCAAATCATGTATGTGAACACTCTGTGTTTGACCTGAGGTGGTGACCTTATGGCTGCTCGTTTTCCTTTTGAAATGACGTGTTTAGTATCCTCTAGTTAAAGGGCGTGGCTGATGAGTTCAAGTCAAAGAACCAGCAGTGTCACGGGATTAAAAAAAAAGGGTGAGGGGAGGAGGGGGGGGGTCACTGCACCACCAGCAAAAGAAGGGAATATCAAGACAATAGCAAGCTCTACTTTTAAGGTAGCAATTATGTAGGTAAGGCTGCATTGTTCTACAAAAACAACTACCTAGGGGTACTGCCATGGACAACCTAATGGCTTATCAACACTAAAAGACGCCAGACAGGCCTGACCAGAATGCCAGACTAAAGGCAAGAGTTTTAAGACATAAAGCCTTCAGAGAAAACAGATCAGAGCCTTGAATCTAAGTCTGAGGAAAGTAAATACCGCAAATGAGAAGAAGCCTCTCATTAGGGAATAAATACTGTCAATGGTTCGCCACAACACACGACAAGTCTTAAACAAGACCAGGAGGAAGTCAGAACCACTTTGGACAAGATACAGAGATATGAGCAGCACATGTGTCTCTTCATCCTCCTCCGGGCTGCATGCAAGCTTCTCCACTCAGAGCAGAGAAGAACAAGAAGGTGGGATGAGAGAGATTTTTTTTTTTTTTTTTTTTTTTTTTAAATCCATGGGTCTGGTGGGTAGAGTGAGGAATGTAGCGTCACATCTGGGATGGACAGGATGTCTCAAGTCAGGAAAGGAGGTGGGAGCCAGGGAGTCAACATGAAGACAGGTCCTTTATGGAGAAGAGGGGTGTTGGAGTAATGGAAGGAGCGTTTCAGCGCTACAGAGACAGGGTGAGACAGACAAGAGAAAAAACATATTTAGTTTAACTTAAAAAAGAAACTAAAAATGTATTGATAAATTATACTGATAAACGGATTAAGATGAGATATGATCAGCAAATTAGGGTGAATCAGTTAAAGCATGAACACAATCTGTACAAAAACACAATACTTCAAAATATCAATGACTTATTTGATATTTTATAGCCCAGTATGTGTGGCTTAATATTTATGATAACCTAGTGGGTATTGGGCGTAAATCTGCTGTAAACTTTATCAGCATCTTTTTATCGCCTTCGAGATGATTTGGAATGTGAGCTGCGAGCCCTGGAAGATGTGGCCTGGGGCTTATTAGCGGCGCTCTTACTGATATTAGCATTCAATTCCTCAGCGGTTCTACTGGTGGAGCTTGATAATCTACGTCGAGACTCTCTACAGATTCCGGTCATCCTGGTTTTACCAGGTGGGTTGTGACAGACAGAGAGAGATGCAGTTGCCTGGGCAGCTGAAGATTTTGCGTTCAGCTGCGAAGAGGCCGGCTCCGCCTGAAATGTGCTACGACACGCAGCTGCTGCCTGCGCTGAACTGGGCCTGTGAGTCAACTGCTTTCTCCTAACAGAGACGTCTGTGTGTGGTTTCACATCAGGCTTTGGTCGACTTTCACTCCATGCTTTAGATGTGTTAGGATACACACACAAGGTTTTAGAAGAGGTTAGATTATCTACAGATGAAGAGAACATAGGAGACTTCAGCCTGGTGTTAGAGGCAGGTACCACACGATTTGTAATGAAGGTGTCCTGACGGGCAGGGAGTGAAGCTCTCCTGCCCGATGCACCCTTTCTGGAATCACTGAGTCGCGTTTTAACCATTAACTCACTCTTCACAGAACTGGTGGAGCCTGTACGCGTGAGGGAATAATCATGACTCAGCTCCGTGTTAAAAACATCACTGACACTACGACTTCTAATGAAGGTGGCGTCTCGTGGGAGAGCCTTGCCTCTGTGAGGCCCGCTGCTCGAAAGGATGGAGTTGTCAGGACAAGGAGATAAAGAGGTTCTTACAGGGCTCGTGTGGAGGCTTCGGGTTAGAGCTCGCAGGTGGTGAGTAGCCATAGCGGGAACGCTGCTCCCGAGAACCGGGCTAGCCCGCGGGCTGCTCCTCAGCGGGGGGCGGGCAGGACTGCTCCGGGGGCTCCGAGGGGCCCGGCCCGACTTGTTGGCGAGCTCTTTGGCCCGGGAGCGGCGGGGGCTGCTGTTCAAGCTGTGGGGAGACAGGGGGGCCTCCAGGTCCTCCAAACGCTGAGTGAGAGCCAGTTTCTGCTGGATGGCCATACGCAGCAGAGAATTCAGTGTCTTCTTCTCGTCCTCCGCAGCTGCGAGCTGCCGCTGCATCTCGTCCAGCTGGGTGACGTACTGGTCGCACCTGCGATACGCGGCACACGGCGGAAGATGCGACAAACAAACACAAGCAGGCAAGTTAAGGCACAACAGCAGAGACGTGCAAAACACGTGCTCAGTATAACTTACAGCGCGTTAGATGCAAACTTTAAACACCAGCCACAACCCGCAAGAGATTAATTTTGTTACTGTTGCAAAACAAATCAGACAGAAATCATTAAATAATTACAAATATCTTTACACTCCGCTATCAGTGACAATGAAATGCAGTAGAGGTTCAGAGTTCAGAGGAGCTCATTCTCCAGCAGAGAGATTCAGCTCCGTTGCCATAGTGAACGCTACATAACTTCTTTTATTCCATATTCTATCCAGCTGTATAACAGCTCATCTTTTTGTGACAATTAAGCTACTTTGACCAATTAATTTCCTTTGTGGAGCATTAAAGTCTGTCTAAGTCTTTTCATTTGTTGTCGTATTGTAGAAATGCAGTATTCCAGCTAACCACACGATGGCACCACTACACTTAATGAGGTGTGAAGATCTTTTTCTCAGAGCTGTAATCTTCAGCCTGTTGGAACAGGCAGTAGCAGTCCTTGATGACTGTCTGTTCTTCAATCCTTCTTAGGGATAATCAAATCTCTGCTCATAACTGTCTGGAGGGGGCCTAGACAGTCTGATGAATGCCCTGGTAGCAATTTAGTAATAAATAATAACGTATGCATTTCTGTTAATCCAAAACAGAAAAAAGCACTTAGGTAGACAACTCAAGGCAAGACACTGCAAACATTTACCAATGCCTACGGATTGGTCAGAGCAGATAAGTGGTTAGTGAGTGTTGTGGTCTGTCAGTTTAACTCTTGGTGTCTTCTCCTTGATAGCACCTTCCCTGTCTACTGCCCCGCTCATCTCCTGCACACATTAGATTTCTCCTTCCCAAAGGTGACCTGGCAAATCTGTCCTTGTCTCCTCCCCCGCCGGCACAGGGCATGGCATGTGGTTCGTAATCTTCACGTGAACCAGTGGATTGTCCACAGGGGTAATAAGCACAGTAAGCTTATTACATGAGTGACAGCAAAAGCTGTACCACAACAAGTGCACCATTACTAGGCACGAAGAACACCAACGCGGAATTTAAGACAACCAGAACTAAAGGAAGCTCTTCAACCAAGTTTTTTTAAACAATTAACAGATTGTTTCTATGTTTCACTGCAAATCATATAAAGGGGAAATCTTACCGACTGGCAAACATGACTCGAAGTGAAGAGAAGGTGGCAGCGTCCTCCTTCAGGGCCTTGAGTTCATTCCGCAGTTTCATCATCGTCTCTGACACCATGCTCTTCTCTGTCTCATACTTGGTTTTCAGATTGGACAAGGCCAACTCTGCAGTCTGCAATAAACAAAAATATGACTCACTTTCTCGCATATCATCATGAATGATCTGTATGCACTCTATCAACTCTGTAAACTCTGCGTGAACCTGCTGCAGGATAGAAACATCAACGTGTTGTACAAGTTAATTTTTCTTTTTGTCTTTACCAAATACCTTAGATGTAAACACATGAATTATCATTACTGTCAATTCCTTTCTGTTCCATGCAACAAAAGCATGGAGAAATCTATATCAGAGATAGAAAAATCAATGAAAAATCAATTCTCTGATAATGAAGACAGTCCAAAATCAATACAAAATCAGTGTTCCTGTTAAACATAATTTATCTTAGACACACAGCAGATATCCAAAGGATAATTTGGCCATCTAGATACAATATTCAATGGCTTCAGGCTAATGAGTAAAGACTATGTGTGGAGGATGAGAGGCACAAAGGGACAGTATCATAGTTCCTTGGGAAGGAAAACTAGTGAATACTGCCCAGTCAAACAGATTATGTCGCAAGTGTGTGTGTAAAAGGGACAGACAGCTCGGGAGGTGACATAAACAGGTCACGCAACGCTCGGGGAGCAGCAAAGGAAAGGGGGGTGTCAGCCTCTGAAGCGTGCATCAGCACAGTATACTCAAGGTGCAGGACCATGTGAGTCCAACGCACTAGACGAGACACAGATGAGACAGATTATGTCAAGATTACTCAAGGATAATACTCAAGACCTGCTCTCTTGCCTTACCCCGACTATGAATATTAACGAGAGAGATGAATCCCGAAGACAAAAAAAATGAGCAGACGCAGGAGGAAAAAGGCAACAGGGAATTGAAAAACAATTTCCCTGTACGAAGGCAGCTTAGGAGCTTTGTACGCACGGAGAGAAAAAGATGCAGTAGTTCTTACAGTAAGATAAATGTGTGCTTGTTTTTATAGCTGACCCCTCGCCAAATCTGAGCAGTGTTGAGGATCCTGCCGAGACTTAATGTTACATAATTCAACAACATGAAGATGAGGTGATGGAGGGGGCTGTGCTGTTGTCATGAGTGCTCTTGTAAGAGTAACAATGGTGGTTGTGAGGATATAATGTCAGTGCTGTAAATGAGGATGAATGATTGGATTTTATTCACTAAAACAAGCCAGTCATTGTACTTCAAATGGCTGGTGCCAGTCAGCCAACACAAAACTCCAGTTTGTCTGCTGGAACTGTGCTTCACTTCTCCGACCAATGGTTTCAAATCAGAGACATTGCAGTGTTTACCTGTTTGTTCGCCTTGAGGACGGTCCTGAGGGTGGCAATCTGTTCTCTCTTGGTGCTGAGAAGAGACTTCAGCTTCAGAACTTCCTCCATGAGGCTTTCAGCATCTCGCTCTGACTCCACGCTGCTGCTGAGCCCCGAGTAAGGCATAGCACCCCTCTGACGGCAGAGGTCCACTGCCACCTGAAAGAACACATGGGCCAAGTTGTTCATGCAACGAAATACATTGTGTGTTTAAACTAAAATCTCAATTCGTCTTGCAGAGCACAGTTTTGTACAGTTTTGCATCAGCGCTTGGCAAATATTAAATCTTATGGGGTTGACAGGCGTTAAATATTTATTATTCAAGATGAACTAAACTGAGTTAATACAAACCCGCGAATCTAACGTTTCAGACACTGCAGTTTTCTCAAAGGATTCTGTGTAGAGGAAGTCACAACTAAACTTTGACCCCTGCTAATCTAATCCATTCAAACCCACACACGTGTCAAAGCAGCCCAGACCGGGCAGTGGATTTGTGCAGACATGGGAGCTACTCAGCCACATCAACAGTCTGAGCAGAGTTTTAAGTACAGTGACAAATCTATGAGACTAAAGAACGAGGACAAAACTCTGGCCTTCGGCAATTGAGTCACAATGAAAAGGTTGTGAAGTTAAACTGATTACAGTTTTCTTTTCACAAATAGATGTCTGATGCACTCATGTGGACTTGCAGTGCTGACTTACACGGAGGTGTTTGATCTGGCAACGGATGACTGCTACCAAGTTGCGAACATTGGAGGGGTCCCTGAAATCCAGGGTTGGGGATCCAGGGCAGCTAGGAGAGTCTCCACTGGGTCCGGCACTGTCCACCTCACCCATAAACTGCAACGCCGCGGCTTTGGATATGAACATGTCGTTGGGTCGAGGCTTCTTCTGGGTGTTGGGCTGAGGGTGGATGTGATGTGATCTCCGTGCGCTGCCTCCCCCGCCGCTCGACCTGGCGCCGTCCCGGTAGTAGTCCAGGGTGACTCGTTTGGGTGTTAGGTTGTTGCACACGCAAATGTGATGGTAGAGGTTGGACAGCTCCTCGGAGAAGGCCAGCAGCTCTTCCTGGGCGACGCTCAAGTGGCCCTCGGAATCATTTGCCACTTTCCGCGTGGCTCCAATCTCCTTCTCCAGATCAAAGATGCGCTCCTGATCTTGCTTGCTGGACTTGATGCACTGACGGATCTTGTCAGCAAGCTCCTGGGCCTCTGCCCTCCAGCGGTCCTTCTCCTGCTTGTATCTCTGTTCCAGGGTATTATATCGAGTTCCTGCCTGAGACAGTTCGTCTCGCAGCTTCAGAAGCTCTTCGCTGGCCGAACGCATGCGAGCCTCCAGAACCTCCTTGCTCTTGGTGTCTACCTCATAGTCAAAGGCAACAATGCCACCGTCTCCATTTTCTGGCTCGTCGTCTCTCCTGTCATCAGCGTCTTGGTCGTGGTGCTTAGTGCTCTGTACAGCTTCCAGCTGCTGGGTGAGAGAGCCAACCTTGTCTTCTTGTTGACTGAGTGCCTGTTTAGACATTACCAGCTGCATTTGCAGCTCCTCCACCTTGCTAGACAGGCTTGACTTCTCTCGTTCTGCCTGGGTGCAGACAAACACAAAAGAAATGCATGACAATCCATTTCGGTTCTAATGGACGTAACTGGATGAATAGTAGTTGCTATTAGTAGCTGATAATTTCCATAAAATAAAAGGACAATTTGCACCGGTCAGACAAATTTCTCCCCCGCCATCTTTACACTTAATGCATTTTTAATGTGAACTCGTTCAGTTCTACGGTCCAAACATCTGTTGGGCAGGAGCTTTCTAACTCAACCCCCAATTTAAGTGCATCGTGAATAATGCATCTCCTCCAGACAGAGACGGATGACACAAGTCATGCTCAATTTTCTAAAGTAGCCTTTTGTTTGTGAAACTGTGAAACTGTACCAGCTGACTAAGTTGCACGGCAAAAAGCCATTATCAAATGCCAACAGACCTCTTCCTTCTTCACAACACAAAGCGGATGTAGGTCAGAGCAGGAAGTGTTAACACATTAGTCACGCACCCTAAAATAAGTAACAACCTCGAACCTCAATGCGTTTCCATGAATAATTTATAAAATATTTAAAATCAGTGTTTTGTTTTAATATGTGTAGTAGACTAAACCCACAGAGTACGTTTCAGGCAGAAGCTATTTTGTGCTCATCACTGTCTAAACTGCCATGTGTTTGCCTTAACAGTACTAAATGCTAATATGTACCATTAGATTTTAGTTTAAATTATTAACAATCAACAGTTATAACCTAACGCTAAGATCCATTGTAATGAGTGGCTGCTCAATGCCATTTGAATTGGACAGACCCACAGCTAATGTTTTAACATTATTGATTTCACTGTGTGGTCATACAACCCTGAAAGTAAATCCACTCTAAAAGTTTAAGGCAGACTCACTCACTGAGTAAATCGAGCTCACAACTGTAATTTGAGCTCACTGTCTAAACCACTCGGCAGTAGTTTCTCACTAGTCTCCTTTGGTTCAGTATCATGGTGTGTGCTGTCCTCTCGCCTACCTGAAGGAGTTGTTGTTTCAGTTTCTGACTGTCTGAGAAGTGGAGCTCACTCAACAGATCTGACACCAGCCCAGAGGCGGGAGCGCGAAGGAACACGTCGCTGTTGCGTGGAGTAGAGTAGCGATGGATGAGGCCATTGCTTTTGGAGCCTCCCAAGTGAGGAGGGTGAGCAGAACTGGAAGCAGATCCAGAACCATTGTTAAAACCGCTGTCCTGGTTCTCTTCCTCTCCTTCGCCCTCTCGGCCCTGGCCCTCCTCCTGGCTATCATCAAGCTGATCTAAGTGGAGCTCCAGGTTCCCCACTGAATCGAAGGGGTTAAGGGTCAGGGCGGAGAGCTCCCTCCGCAAACTGTTCTTCTGCTCCCTCTCCTCCTTCAGGGCTTCCAAGGCCTCATCCAGCTGCCTCTCTGCAATCTCCCTCAGCCTCGCCGCCTCCTCCAGCTGTCCTCGCAGCTCCTCCTGCTCCTCGTTCTTGTGGGTCAGCTCCAGCTTTATCGATTCAAACTCAACCTGAAATGTTGTTAAAGTGTTAATGTTTTCAAAGGGTCCTTCCGTCTTGTTTTATGTGACATATCAGAATGAACGTTCCAGCCCCAACAATTAAACATAGCTATTGTATAACTGTACAATCACACCATAATGGCTCTAACAAAGGAAAAAAAAACATTTCAGGTAATTTTTTTCCCCTTTGTATAAAAAAACTAAATCATGATGTAGCAGGTGGATTCATATTTCAAAATTTTCCAAATTTGATATTTTCATTTTCACATTCTCTGTCTTTACAGTGTAGGGATTTTCACTACCTCTTTCTCTGAGGTCAGACATATTACATTATAAAGAAGAAACCTTTAGTTGCTGAATGGTGCTCTTTGTTCAGCTGGGTTATTTAGCTCCGTTACGTAAAGCTTTAAATACAGTGAGGATAAAATAAGAACGTATTCCTCTTATAACCAAACATAACTCTAAAAGTAATCCTGTATGACTGACGGGATTGCATGACCATGTTTAAAAAGTCATCTCACAGGTCACGTACACACTAACAAACCTTTACAGGATTTAGAACTAGCCAAGGACTGTTGGTCCGTGAATAACATCGGACCTATTCGTCATTCTGAGGCAGATTCAGAGACCTGCTCAATATCCCAACCCGCATGGACACAGAACACACTGTATCTAATAAGAAGCAACATTTTCGTAGAGCATTTTGGGCACACAGAGTTGAGAAAATGTACATGTCATCATATTTCCAACATATAATTTCTCAAAGGTTTCAATATTATCTGTGACTTAAAAAAATGAATCTGAAACAGAACGTCCCTTTAGAATCCTAAATTTGCTACAATGGTTGTACCCAAAAATGTTCAACGTGGCAAAAATACAGCAAGCGTGGGTTGCCATAGCTATTTTAGCAACTGTAATTATTTCTTTTCAGATGCATTGCCAGCAAAGCGTTTCACTGGCTTTGGTATTCAGCTCTTAGGGGAAGCAGACACACTGGGAATTCACAGACCAATGGAAAAAGCAGGTAATTGCGCTGTCGCAGCTACCGAATTGGCCCAGCAACCATTTACATGCGCTTCACTAACATACACAATATACAAGACCGAAAACAAACGTAGGAACATAATTAGGAAGAACACCAGCACGGCGCAAAGTTTATGTGCACACAAACAACTTTGTAAACAGTATTTATTGAAGTCGGGCGATAACTGACCTGGTTTTCCTTGAGTACAGACACCTGTTTTTGCAGGGATATGTTCTCTTCTTCTAGCTCACCATTGTCCTGCAACTGGCGCAGCTCACGTACTTTATATTCCTTCATTTCATCCCTCAGATGGCCCTTCTCTGCCTCCAGACATTCACACTCCTATGGAACACAAACCACCGTCTAATCAGCACAGTAAAGTAAAATGTACAACCGTTCCAACTTTTATGTTATGCATAGTACTATTACGGTTTTGGAAAAATTCTTATTTATTATGTATCCCGCGTGGAGTGAGTACACCCCATACCTTCTTGAGCTGGGCGGAGAGCACCCCCAGCCTCTCGATCTCTGCGTGAGCATTGCTCAGGGCAAGGCGTGACTGCTTGAGCTCTGCCTGAACTTCATCTATGCGGGTTGCCATGGCAGCCTCTTTAGTGGCAGTCTCCTGCAGCAGGCTCTCCTCCCGGCACTCTCCATCAGCAGCTGCACGCTTTTGGCTGCTCACAGAATCTGCAAATGCCTTCACACAAACAAAAGGAAAGGGCAAAAACTGCAATATGAGACAGTCTGTAGTGTATTACACATGGGAACGATGTTTACAGTGTTGAAATACAAGAGTATCACATTCAGGCAAGGATTGTAAACATTTCAAGAAAGAACAGGAAACAGAACATCAATGACAACCACTATCTGAAACCTTACTGCAGGCAGGAAGTAGCCGATATGGTTCAGTAACATGAGACCATGCCACCCACTTCCACACCATTTCACACTGTTTATTTGTCTTGCTGATATGATTGTATAAGCCTACCACACTGCGTTTAACAATGTAATAACATGTATTTCCTCACAGCTTCAAACATTCAGGAGCCTGGACACATCATGCACCAGTGAGTGCGGATGAAATAACTATCAAATAAGGTGTTAAATGAAATGAATAAGCTGCTAATCACACTCAAATGAACATCACGGCATGATTATATAATGATGCTAATTTGCAACACATGAGTTGGCTCTGCTTTGTTAAAACCTCACCAAAGCCGAGGTGGGTAAATAGCCAAGAAATGTGGTTTATGCAGATTATAAAAAATAACTTAAATTCTGTACCACTACGTCCCTTCAGACATAAAGAGCTTTGCTTGATATGCCGCCATAAGCACCCGTGTGAATAAATATAATATTTGTTTAATTACGTCAGTGTCTAGTAACATAGTCTGTGAGCAGGAACCTAAACAGCCTGTTTCTTTTCAGTTTTTGTAGGTACATGCAACAATTGCAAAATCCAAAATCTGCCCACATGACGGGATTTAATTTCATGGGATTACATTCTTACATAAACCAGTTTTAGGAAGGCTTGTTCCAGCAATACCAAATACCTTCAAAGTCCATCTGGTACATTTGTGAGTTTACAGTTTACATCAGGAAACAAAATCAATCCATCACACGAAACTGTAACACAGATGACCAGGTTGTTTTAGTAGTTTACATTGCTCAGATCTTCAAACCAGAAGCATATGTCAGATCTTCAAAACATCGGTGAAAGGCTTGGATTATATTATAATCTGAGCTTCAATATAATGGTCTAATCTTTTTTTATCTGACTATCCAGCACTAATGCCTCAAAGTTAAGCATCAAAATCAGTCTAAGACAGACAGAGAAAGTGTATCGTGCTAACAGCAACACTCTGACTAATTGGTTGCGGGGAACGTGCTAAGCACTTAACGTTCCCACTGATCTGACAATTAATGGACATACATGGGTCAAACTGACTCAGCGTGTGTCTCCTCCCTGAAAGTATTAGTATCAAATCACAAATGCAACACAAGTGTTATTGTGGTAGCAGACACTCAGTCGAATGAAATGCAGAGATGAGCAGTCAAATTCACGTCACAGTTCAGCAGCGCTGATAAAAACAATAGCAGCTTTATAGAATAGCTTGGCATGTTGCAAGGCTGCTCCTTGGCTATTAAAATGAACACCAAGAGTAGGGAAATTACACCGTCATATCACGTCAGCATTTACATTCCGCTAACGGTGTAACCAGGTAATTCTGTAATTCTATTTTTGCACACATGTGTTAAAGGTTAAACAGTGACTTTAAATATGATTATTACTGCTCCATTAAAGGACATGGTGTTAATGAGATCCTGCAATAATGCAACAGTATAAAAAAATATGTTGGTACATATCCAATATATAAAAAGATCACAAAGCTGGGGTGTGGAAGCTGAGGGAATGAAATTCATAAAGTACATGTTTTCTAAATGCAACTGCACGGCCTTAGGGGTTCCTACCTCTCTGAGCTGCTGCAGCTCCGCTTTGAGGGCTTCGTGCTCCTCTTCCAGCTGCCTGTGTTTCACCTTGAGGGCAGCACTTTCCTCCAGCACCACCAGGCCGTAGCGGGCTGCCTGTAGCTTTTCCTCTGTGGCCTCTTGGAGCTCCAGAGTCAGCCGCATCACCTCCGCGTTCAAGTCTCTGCTCCCCATCTCTGCTTCCCCTTCTCCCTCCGCTGCTGCACCTGCTGGGTCTGCGTCTGCCTCCAGCATCCTGGCCCGGCCTCCCACTCGTCTGCCAATGTTCTACTGGGACACCCGCCTCCTCACCCCTCCACTCTCATTACGCCCCCACTAGAAGAGGCAAAACACAAAGCAAGAAATGCCAAGGAGGTTTTGTATAAATCATATTGTGACACTAATTGGGCAAACTGTAAAGATTAAGCTCGGGATTTGCTGAGTGGGAACCACTTAAGCTCAAAAGGCCAAGTTGGCACTGGATACGTCCAATCCATAAATCAACAAAGGAATAAGTGAATACCAGCATGCAATGCGGATATTAGCAGGTATAACATTCTCTTTTTGTTCTACATGTGTAGTGTGTAAAACTGATTACTGATTACTGCTAAATCCCCACTACTCAAACAAACGGGTTTACATTATTTAAAAGGGATGCAATGCTATATTGTACTCATCGGAGTCGCATCAGCAACACACGAATATGAAAATAGTTATTAATGTTCCACACTAACAGCTGGTAGTCCTGCACAAACAAGCCGAGGAAACATTACGTTGTTACTTCGACCACCCAGTGTTGACTGGGTGGGGCAGATCCCCACCACCACACTTCCTCGTGTCCTCTTGTCTGACCGAAGATGGAAACACCGGCCGGGGATTGACCGGTGCCAGATGATGTAGCTACTTAGTCACCCCCCAAGCATCTGCTTCCCCTCTAGTCCACGAACAAGTCCATCTTAACATAAACTAACATCTATCAGCCTACACGCTCCCCGCGTTTCCATAGCAAGCTTGTAACTAGAGGATGAAAAATATCCTGACATGGAGATAAAAATCGAAGACGACACCGGAGTTGAAACGGGACACGACAAGACGGTTAGCAACAGTAGCCTTAGCCAGACGATGATGTAGACCGTAGTTGAAACCACGATTTAAAGTACAAGCGACGAACTGGTACATTTAGCAAAAACATGCTTCTTAACTGTGTACATTTACATAGCCTTAAATGAATAGACGCCATCACCTAACCTTCGTTACGCCAGCCGGATGCTGTCAGACCAGCTAATTAGCCAGATAGCATTCATTAGCCGAGCCAGATACTACTCACCCTGTGGGTTTATTTCAAAGATGGAGCTCCTCGCTCACCAGCAAGCGTTGGCTTTGCAACTCCTCTAGGGGCTGGCTGCCGATCACGATAGTAGCCAGAGGTAACAGGCCAGGTTAGCAACAGCCGCGTCCCTTCCTCCCACCCGGTTTCTCTCGTTTCAGGACGAGGGTCGAGTGTCAAACGCGCGCCGAAAAGGCGGAGGCACGATACCCCCCTCTAGCTTAGCAACGGGGCAATGCAACTGCACCGAGCATTGTCTTTATTTTCTGTATTTGTCTGGATACGGCTTGCGTTTTCAATCTACACACACACAAATTAAACGCTAAATCTGAAAACACAGAAAATTATATTTAATTTTTTAAACAAAGGTGTATATAAATATCCAAATGTTAGTGTCGAAATCTACTTCCGCTTGAGTTTCCTTGACTTCCGTTTTACTTCCGGTGTTGCACACTCGCTTTAGCGTCTCTGGTCCATTGCAGTCAAAATGAGGATCGTTACTTGGAACATAAATGGCATCAGGACTTTTAAGGGCGGTATAAAAAGTATCCTGGACTCACTGGACGCAGACATTATCTGCGTTCAGGAGACTAAGGTGACAAGTAAGTGATTAGGTGCAGCAGCTGTGAAAACGCGGGAACTGTCAGGTTCTGTGCACCACAGTCTGTTGTAAACATAATAAAAAACTCAAACCCATTTATCTCCCGCAGGAGACTTGCTAGATGAAAGAACTGCCATTGTTGACGGTTACAACTCCTATTTCAGCTACAGTCGAGGACGCAGCGGCTACTCAGGTTGATTACATTCTTATAACAACTTGTTTTCTGCCTTTATGACATCGTTGTTTCCTTTTAATTTTCCTCTTCCACGGAAAACATGCATGTTTGTTACTGTCGGTTCCAATAAAAAACTTTGTGAAAGTTATTAATAACACTGTAACACTATAGTTGCTGCTGATATTGCTAAACTGCATGTCCCATTCCTGATGTGCACAGGGGTTGCTACTTACTGTAAGGACAGTGCCACTCCGTTTGCTGCTGAGGAGGGTCTCACAGGTCTGCTGACCAATCACGAGGGTGCTGTTGGAAGCTACGGTGACCACGCCGACTTTTCAAGTGAGGAGCTGCAACTTTTGGACAATGAAGGACGGGCGGTTATCACTAAGCACAGAATCATGTAAGCGTAACCACAGTACATTGAAGTTTTTAGTGTTTGTTGATAGTACAATTTTGTGCCTGTCCCTGACTCTGTTTTTCCTTCACAGGGGTAAGGACAAAGAGCAAAGTGTTACAGTAATTAACGTATACTGTCCAAGGGCTGACCCTGAAAAACCTGAACGAAAGCAGTTCAAACTGCAGTTCTACAAGTTGCTTCAGTGTCGGGCTGAAGCTTTACTGAAAGACGGGAGGTGAGAGCGCAGGTGTATCCTGGTTTTACCACAAATTGAACACGCATGGGTGTCTTCTAATATATGTAACATTTAAGCTTTAGCACAGTCACACTGCTAATGACAGTTTGGCAGGTGTTAAATGTTATTATAAGCATCTCAAAGTAATTCAGGGTGTTGTACAAGAAACATTATATTGAAAAAATCTGAATTTGCAAATGACCGTGTTTTATAATGGAACAATTCGTTTTGTTTTTTTCTCTTTTCAGTCATGTGATCATTTTGGGAGATGTAAACACATCCCACCGGCCAATAGACCACTGTGACCCCACTGATATTGTAAGTAAAAGTTTAGAATACAGTCATTGGAAAATGTTTTCTTGTTACCTGCTTAAAGGAATAGACCAACATTTTGCTATGTCTCCACAGCATCTAACAGAAAGGTAACAGAAATCCCTAACAGTGACATTGCCGTACAAAATGTTATCGCCCGTGAGCATCTATGAAACTAACGTTTGTGTTCATTAATGAGCCTGGGAAGTTTAAGATAAAATTCGAGGTTTAGCTGCATATTTAATGAGCATGCGAGTGTGACACGAGTGTTATTTGTTTCAGCAGCAAAGCAAATATGCATATTCCCAAAATGTCAGGAAGAAAATAACATTACATACGATAACGGATTCGGTGTCATTGTTCCTAACAATGACATTCTCATCACCCAGGAGGATTTCGGTGAAAACCCTGGGAGGAAATGGCTGAATGGCTTTCTGCGAAGCGGCAGACAAGAACAGAACCAGGATGAGGAAGAACCCGACGATGAATCGGTGGTAACAGATCCCTTGCGTGACGGAAAATTTGTGGATACCTTCCGCTATTTCCACCCAACTCGCACGAATGCCTTCACGTGCTGGTCCACCCTTACTGGAGCGCGGCAGACCAACTACGGCACACGCATTGACTATATATTTGCAGACTGCCAGCTGGCCAAGGAGCAGTTTGTGGCAGCAGATATCATGCCAGAGGTAGAAGGGTCAGACCACTGCCCCGTGTGGGGACAACTGAGCTGCTCTCTCCTTCCCAGCTCCAAGCCTCCTCCTCTCTGTACTCGCTACCTGCCAGAGTTCGCCGGCAAACAGCAGAAACTCTCACGTTTCCTCGTTAAAATGGACCAAAAATCAACTCAGTCAGAGCAGAAGGACGCCTTACCTGCATCTCAAGAAGAGGAAGAAAGGAGGGAGAATTTAAACCCGCTGGCTGATGGAAATGTCTGTGGTAAAAAGCGGTTATTAAAATCAGACTGTGTCGCCTCTAAGGGGAAAAAGATTAAAACAGTTAATGGCTCCTTGAAACCGCAGGGCAGCCTCCTTTCGTTTTTTAAACCCGCACAAACAAACGTCAGGCAGGCAGAAAAAGCACTTGGTGTAGATAAAGTTACATCAACAACTGGGAAAGCGTCCCCAGTCGCAGGCACCAAACCTGAACATACTGACCTTGATGGCTCACCACAGCTCTGCACCCACAGCTCCACGGCCGAAACAGACAAACAGACAAAGACACAACATTCAGCCCCTAAGCCAACTGGGGGACACCCGGAAGCCAAGAAAGGGGCATCACAAGTGTTTTGGAAGTCGGTGCTCCACGGACCGCCTGCGGCGCCCAGCTGTAAGGTCCACGGGGAGCCCTGTGTGCTTCGCACTGTCAAAAAAGAAGGGCCGAACATGGGCAAGCAGTTTTTTGTGTGTGCCCGTCCTCAGGGACACACTTCCAACCCAGAGGCTCGATGTAATTTCTTTGCATGGGTTGACAGGGGGAAATAAAATGTTCACTGTAAGGACCAGCAAAACCTCTCACTCAGACAAGTGTTGAAACATTACTGTATAGACGTCCTACGTTTCTTATTCATGTTTTTTATTGTCCACTTTTTTCAGTTTAATAAAAAAATGATAATTTTATATCACCATGATGTTGTTTTTTAAATTTGTTTCTCAATTTCGAACAGTTAGACAACCAGTTGATCATCGGAAAATAAATGTGCAGCGGTTTTTCAAACAATGCTAAATTCCCAGAGGTTCCAGGTATTCAAGTATAGGAGTTGGTTTTCTCTATTTTAAACTTCTCCAGACTTTGGTCTTATTTTATTTTTATTTTCTCTGTTCTCTTGAATTTTTACAGAAGTGGTTACACGAACCAAGCAATTTAAAGTCCTTATCTTTTTCATCTGGGAAGATGATATTTTCTGCTGTTTCACAGATTAAGCACTCAAGGTGTGAAAGTCATTGTTGGGACAATGAGTAATCAAAAAAAAAAAAAAAATGTCATTCAGTTGCATCATTTCTTGTTCCCCTTCCATGAGTGTAAGAATTGTTAATTCACATCTTGTGGTTTCTGATGGTCAAAGATGTTTTTTTTTTTTATTTTTTATTTAATTGCCAGTTTCAACACATCCAGGGAGCTGATGCTGACTCGTTTGTTTGTATAATGTCTGCGCCCACTAGATGGCAATGTTAGTGAGTCCACAGAGCAAAGCTGAACCTCAGGAAAAAAGGAGAAGTAACTTTCCACAGCACGTTTCATTGACACTCACAAGACAACTGCTGTAATGAATGTCGGTGAGCACAGTGTTTTCATTACGGCTTCAGTGTTCTAAAACATTCTCCCGAGGCGAAGACATAAATGCTGCCAGTGTGCAAATATGCACAATTAGATCATTCTGTGTCATAAAGCATCAGGCCGCCACATGGGGCCTGATCAGGCTGACAAAAAAAAAGATAAAACACAGGCAGCCACTTCTCTTGTGACATAACAGGAAATTTCTCTACGCGCCTAACAGCTTCCTCCGCCTCCATTTTCCCGCACCACGTGGAGAGACGATTTTGAACAAGAACCAGCTTGCATGTTTTAACTTGTGTACTATTACTTTAGTTTGTTTACTGAAGACATTCATCCGACTGATGCTTATAAGAAAGGTAAGCAACAGGCCCGCATACCGGCATTTTACTGATGAGTAAAGCAACTGACTCTGCTCTCTAATATTTACAGTTAAAATAAGGGACACCCTGATTCATTTTCAATTGAATTTGTCCCTTAAGCTGTTGCCTGTGTTTATACTGACATTTGTAGTCTGCCTGACATGGTTGTTGGAAACATAGCGTAGATTTTAAATGTCCAGTTTAAATATATATATATATATACGTATATATTTTACTCAAGTTTTCACTCTCATGTGACAGTGTCTCACATTTCTTTTAAGTCATCGTTTAAGTTCACTGACATTTTCACTATTGAGATTCACCTTATCTGTGTATATCGTCATTCTCATGTTTATTCCCAACCTGTTCTCACTGTCAACAAAAACCACTATAAACCACTATGGATTCTCTGCTTCCATTACCGAAAATGTTAATTATATATATTATAAAAATTTTATTAGCATGTTTGTAAAACTGAGCCAACTGTGTGCTTTAGCTCTACAACAAATACAGTCTTTAAACAAGAGAAAGATGCTTTTTTCCAGTAAAGGATTTGTGTCATGGTGAGATAAAGGAAATGTGGGTGTTTCTTGGGTGTGCAGTCATACTTGGATTTTATCAACCAACTGAAATGTCATCTCTGAGAACTCACACCGTATCCAGGACAACAGCATTGCCCCCCACCCCACCACCACCACGACCCTCCCGAGGACAAGTGGTTATAGATGATGGGAATATATTTATATATAATGCACACATATACTTGTTGTTTTATTTGCATTGATAAGCTGCCCTCGGTTTTCTGTGTCGTGGCACGTCGCTTGTTAATTGCATGGCAGTTCAGGTCTCGCCATTTGTTTTGAATCAAGCGCACACAATGTTTCCACTCGGGAGCACAATCACATGCGAGCAATCTTAAAACAGCACTTATCTCCTAAGCTAATTACCATCACTACGACTTCCAGCAGGATGCAAACTGTCAGTAAGTATCCGCACATGCTGTAACAAAACCCACCTCGGATGACATCTGCTTCACCCCTCCTTTCTGCTCGCACAAGCTGTAATGGCATGATTAGCCTCTTGTATGGACACCAGAAAACCCCCCTGACTGAAGACTGTCTGGGATGCTAATCCCCCTTGAACTTCACATTGTCTCTGAAAACTGCAAATAATTCATTCCCTCTGCGCAGACACTCACGTTCACACCAGCTCAGTGCACACACTGGTGTAACAAAGGGTTAAGGTCTGGGTGTTCCCATTTCCCGGTTGCTCTCTCTCTCTCTCTCTTTCTCTCCAGCTTCTAATCCCTTTCACTCTCCTCTCTTCACTACCAAGGAGCTTTGGAGAGTCTTTCAAGAACAAGCTCACACGTAAACATTAGAAGAACCTAAATGCTGAACTAAATTGGACAAGGATTCATACAAAACAAAGAAAACTAGCCTTCTTCCTGATCCCCGGGGTAAGTTGCCGACAAAAATGTGTGGATGTGTCCTTGCAGATGAGAAGGAAGAGAAGGGAAGGGCTGTCAATAGTATGCTAGTCTTGCGTCAGACAGAAGCCATGTGGCTGGATAGTAAAAGCAGTAATGGCTACTCTATTTAAGTCAACATGCTTTGTTCGTTGGTGGAACTGTAACGTACTGTTTAGTGTATCGCTTAAGTATGTTGATGGAATGCACATGAGTATTTTTAGATGTTTTCGTACAATCAGCTTTAACCCACTTTTTCCCTCTGTGTTAGAACTGCCCTCCGGCAAATTAAATAATTAACATGAAACAAGATCTGACTTAACCAGGTTTGTCTGGTTCCTTCACCCCCTACCTATGTTTTGCCGTGCAATGCGTAGCTCAATAGTCAAGTCTGCCTTTCTCAGTGTGTGTTGAGGCAGCCAATCCATCTAAACTGCCTTTTGGCCGAATGTTAAATTACAAACTAACGTTCAGTCTATGATTTGTCGGTCCGTGGTGGCTGCGGGCCATGGGAAAGTCGTCGAGTATGCGGCTGAAGAAAGTTGCTCTGACCAAACTTGACCTGAGGCCAGTGTGAAGGGAAAAGGCTACTCTGCATTTAGACTAAATAGCCCCATTTACACAGGAACCCTTTGTTTATCCCACTGCTATCAAGCACCGAGCCGTGTGGATAATTCCCCCTCAGCCGGGCTGTTCAGTGCCGAGCGTAGGAACATAGAAAATTTCAGTTTTGTGTGAAACTCTCAAGGAATGGCAAAATGTAGCACAAGAGTGTCTTTAGGGGTCGGATGCAAAAATCCTGAGGGCACTTTCACCCACAGCGAAGGGAAGTATCCCATGACCCCACGGCAGGGGCAACAGACCTACGCTCATTCCCAGAGAGTGTCCATGCCAAGCTTTGTGTGGCCCACAACAGATTAGAGCAACATAAGTCCTCTGACAACATTTGTTACTTAAAGCCTTACGTGTCACACAAGCTTTACGTGGGCTGGCACCCAAAGAAAACCTGCCACATTTTCTGAAACTGCCTTCTGTGTCTAAACTAGGGAAAAGAAAAGCAACACCCAGTTTTTTTCTACATTGCCAAGAAAGAAAAAAAAATGCAACATTCATGCTGTTCTTGGCAAGGAAGAAAAATTGCAGCGCTATGTCTGAAGACTTTATTAATAGGCCCGTGGCATTTTACCCAGTTTGTGTTATATTAGTGATATTCTGTGTTTCTTCAGCGCTGTGCTTCTCTCAGCGGTGCAAGTACACCTTTAAGAAGCAGTGGACATTTAAACATCCTTCCCAGGCTGCCACTGTAACTTTACTCTACATTTATTCTACTGCAGGCCAGAGCCAATGCCTTACATCATAAATTTGTCACCTTTCTCCTTCAGCTTCCACTCTGACATCTCTTGTGTCACATCTAACAAGTTAAGACAGATCACACACACAAAAAAAGTAATACACGCAGGAGCAATTTAAAGGAGTTAAAGACACAGAGCCGCCTCAGCCTACCCGCATTTTCCTTTTGTTTTTTCACCAATTACGGAAAGTTGGCGACGCCGGTGCATGCGTGTAGCTGGACTGTTACGTATGTTATGTAACAACAACCCCAGCTGCTTTAATGATTTTCACATTAACGGGAGTTCTTTTTTTGGTAGTAGGTAAGTATATCATAATCCAAACATCTGTGTTCTGCACTTTCAGCCATTTGAGAGTTTGAAGAGGATTCTTTCAGTCGAGCACAAGCAAATCAACCAAGAATGGAGCTTCAGAAGATAAACGGACACAGCAGAGATGATGGGTGAGCTCCCCAGCGATCAATAATGACTTGATAGGTGCATCTTATTACACGAAATGCGGTTAAAGTTCAACATTATTGTCGTTATATTCATTTTCCATCGTAGGTTTGATGGCGTCGAGGCAATGGAACATGACGAGTTTCTCCCTCATAAAACCGGAGCAAAGAAAGAAATCCACTTTACGGACGTGAGTGCTTTTTCACTGCCATATGTTTGCTGTTGTGAGATCCAGTAAACGCTGCTGGTGCCATTTACATGATTCCAGTCCATCAACCAAACAGTCTGTGTGACATCCTCTCACTGCAGTTCGAGGGAAAGACTTCGTTTGGCATGTCCGTCTTCAACCTCAGCAACGCCATAATGGGCAGTGGAATTCTGGGATTGGCTTTTGCGATGTCCAACACCGGAATCATTCTATTTCTGTGAGTATGGAAGCCAAACACACAAACCCCAAAATTTGGCTGAACTTTGTGTCTTTTGTCAGTGCTTGCGGTTCGTACGATCCCACATGTGTACTTGTTTGCCCATGACACAGTGTTGACGTCTTTAACGCAAAAGGGGGAAAGTGTACGTCCACTTCAGCTTCTTGTGATTTAGAGTTCCTGTTCAGGCGAAGCCAAATGTCCACACTTCTAGAGCTTGATGGTCATGCCAGCGTTTCAGTTTATGCACTGTAGTTAAGATTCTCACAAACTGAAGTCATTTTAGCAAATAAGCATTGTTTTCTGTATTTGTGTATGTTTAAAATTTAATTATAAATAACCATTATTGTCATCTGGATGAAAGTTAACACCAGAATAAGTTCGCACTGGTGAAAACAGGATGGATATAGTCAATAGAGGGCCCTTATAAGGTCAAAAGTAAGGCCACATGAGTGTGTGTGTGTATGTGTGTGTGTGTGTGTTTCATGTGACTCTCACCAATGTGTGGCAGCGGCGAGAAGACAGCGTATCTGTTTGTGTGTCTGTGCGAGCTGTAAGGCATAGTTTTGCTCCTATTGCTGCACACAGCTGCTACTGCACGAACCCTGACCTGTCAGAATGTACATTAGAGCTCATACACACGCAGCTTCTCTAAATCAGATTGAGTGGTTAAATATAGACCCTAGCGATCAGTTCCAAGACACGCCTGCTTGGATCAGTACTGTGCTATGTGGCAGACTGGGAGGGGGAGTGTGGCAGGTTTGGAGAGAGCCAGTCTCACTAAATCAAACAATCCCTTGTGTGGGCTGGTTAAAAAAAACAAAACAAAACAAAAAAACAATAGTCATAAGAATTGCTAAAAAGTGTTTATTCTTTTGCCCGTACTTTAAATGAATACGTCCCAACAGATCTCCCTCTTGTGTTGTTTCAGAATCCTGTTAGTGTGCATTGCTATTCTGTCTGCGTATTCAATTCATCTCCTGCTGAAATGTGCTGGAGTTGTCGGTAAGGCGGCGCTTGGTTAAAGACATATAACTTCATGTTGTGCGTGTGTTCATAACTCATCGCGTGCTTATATAATGCTTATGTGTCTTCAGGCATACGGGCTTACGAGCAGCTCGGGAATCGGGCTTTTGGAAACCCAGGGAAAGTCCTGGCAGCCTGCATCATTACAGTACACAATATCGGAGGTAATGTCATCCCATTTCCTCCCTGTAATTCTCCATCTAATATTTGTCATTAAACCTTTAAGTCTGACGCAGTTGCACGCCGTTTCTTTTTTAGCAATGTCTAGCTACCTCTTCATCGTAAAGTCAGAGCTTCCACTGGTTATTCAAGCTTTCCTGGGTAAACATGAAAACACAGGGTGAGTGTAAAAGTTATCTTCTGGTGTAGACTCACCTACAGCAGTACGACATTTCTGTTTGGTGGTATACATATGTTTTCATCTGTTTGCCTGGCTGTCTCTTAGAGAGTGGTTCTTGGAGGGAAACTACTTGATCATCATTGTTAGTCTTGCCATCATCCTTCCTCTAGCACTCATGAAACAACTTGGTATGTTTTTTTCATTCTGTTGTCACATTTTCTTTGTGTCATATTACACGTGCTGTCACCACATCCTGTCACCTCTACACATTTAGTTCATTTTCCATGTCCTGGTCTGAAATTACTGTCTGCAGTTTACAAACAAATAATTAGGCATCTTGTTGTTTTCATACAGGTTATCTTGGCTATACAAGTGGCTTCTCCCTCTCCTGCATGGTGTTCTTCCTCATTTCGGTGAGTCAGCAAAGATGAATATGAATTAACCAGCTGATCTTCCATTAAATATTTGTCTTAAATTAACCTGAGGGTGTGTCTCACCAGGTTATATACAAGAAATTCAACATCAGCTGTCCAATACAAGAAGAGGACCATCATAACCTCACTCTTAATAAAACAGCACCAGAAGACTTCTGTGAGGCCAAGTTCTTCACCGTCAACTCACAGGTCAGAGAGGAAAACACTTTCCTGAACTGTTATGTGTGTTTTTGTTTCATGGTCAGCACAACAGCTTCACCGCTACATACATCAATCAAGCACAACACTGTGACCACAGAAAGGAGAAGTAAATATCATCGACCATGTACTGTGACAATTCAGTGTTCTGCTGGGAAAGTTTTGGACCTGGCATTCATGGGGCTGTTACTTAGACATGTACCACCCACCTAGACCAGACAAGCCATCCCCCACCCCATAGTAATGACACAGACACACACAGAAATGGTTTAGGAACTATTAAAATTAAATTAATTAAAAAAAACACAAGGTGTTGACCAAGATCAAGATCAAGTATCTGCGGGATGATCCATAGAGGCCCCTCCCCTCAACTCATAGGACCTGAAGGTCCCCACTAACAACACTGTGTTGCCCAACACCACAAGACACCACCTCTAATAAGCATTACTGTGTCACTCACAGGCCTTTACATTTGTGTTTTGGCTTCTAGACGGCATACACCATCCCAATCTTGGCATTCGCTTTTGTCTGCCACCCAGAGGTTCTACCAATCTACACTGAACTACGAAAGTATGTCAGAACGTCATAATCCCTTTCAGTCTTTTTGACACACATAGAACTGTGATGAATGAATGTTTTTTTCCCTCTTGGTTTTACCATAGCGCCACCAAGAAGCGCATGCAGACTGTGGCCAACATCTCCATCCTGGCCATGTTTGCCATGTACCTGCTGACGGCTCTTTTTGGTTACCTCACCTTTTATGGTAAGAAACCTCTTAGAGTCAATGGTCACTTTATTCCGATGATGTGAGGTTAGAAATGAATGACCCACTTGTACCCTGAGCCCATATGCACGTTGCAGTGTTGTGAATGAGGAATTACTCTCTGTGTGAGAGATGTCAAGGCCTGGATGCTTCTCTGTTGGTAGGCAATGTGGAGCCAGAGCTGTTACACACCTACAGCCGTGTGGACCCTCTGGATGTCCTGGTTCTCTGTGTGCGTCTGGCTGTCCTGGTTGCTGTCACTCTGACTGTCCCGGTGGTCCTCTTCCCGGTAAGACATTATTTCAACATGTGAGATATTAATATAGAATATACATAGAAAAAAACCAACAAAAAAAAAAACAGAACAGAATCTCTTGTGGTTCGGAAACGATCTACACATTAACATTCAACCCAACAAGAAGAGACTCAGAATTATTCAGACTGTGAGTGGCCATAAACAACATTTGATTACACAGTGTGATAAAAATAAAAGTAATTTGTAGTTTCAGCCCTATAAAAATCTCAAGACTTCTTTTAATTGGATGCTTACATGTGCATAGGTTGTTATTTATATAGTGATTAAACACTTGAGCAGTAAAGTAAAGTAGTGGACTTAGTGTTGTTCCAAGTGGTACTCCACATGTGACATTCACTACTTCTGATGAAGAATTTGTTTTTGAAACCAAACCGGTTGACGGGACTGTTAAATATTTTTAGCACAATTAGTTTATATCCGCATTTGCATAAGATAGAATTCTACCACACAGTGCACACATTAGACGCTCGTAAGGTAGCCAATACGTCACATCTGTGTCTCAAACAATAGGAATATTTCTGTATGTGAAGACACTGGTGCGCTGTGGCAGGCAGAGTGAAACCCTTCAGGCCACCTGTCTCTGTTTCAATTGTGTGTTGACTGTGCAGACATTTTTAAACTTTATTTCCATTAAATTAGCAAATGACCTTTGAATGGGGGCAGTTTTGATAATGGATGGAAAAACTACACATTTGAAGGCTCAACTGAGGACACACAGCAGATGAGCAAAAACATAACTTCATTTAGATTTGCAACCAAATTAGCAAAGATTCTGTAGCTGTAGCTGTAACGTAGCTGTTTGTACCTAAGCTAGTTACATAATGAGGATATGAGAGTGGTATCCATCTTCTGATCTCACTATTTCACTCACTTTTTGAATTACGGCACAGAGATAAATGTCACTCTGTGGGCTGAAACTTTCAAGCATGTTGAACAACAGGGTGTCACCACTGGATATGAAAGCAGCTATTTTGCCTTCAGCAAGTGACAGAAAGAACTGAACGTGCCAAATTGTCAGCAGCTTGGGTTGAGCTAAATGAAACAGGAGTGTCACCTGTAATGAACACGAGCAGCAGTTACTTTGAAGTTTTTCATTTCCTTCTCTCTACAGATTCGTAGGGCCGTGCTTCAGATCTTGTTCCCTGACAAGCCTTTCCACTGGGGCAGACACATCGCCATTGCATTTTGCCTCCTCTTCACGGTCAACGTGCTTGTTATTTCCGTGCCCTCCATCCGCGACATCTTCGGCATCATCGGTATGTCTAAACTAGAGGAATGGTCAGGGCTTCGCTGCTGATACTGGAGTGTGAACTATATCTTCTGTAAACTGTGTAATAGCTGATTTGTCACTGCCTTAAATGAGCTCACCTCTCTCTCCATCATCTGCAGGAGCCACATCTGCGCCGAGCCTCATTTTCATCCTACCCGGCATCTTCTATGTTCGGATTGTTCCTGAAGACCAGGAGCCTTTACGGTCAAGACCAAAGATTCAGGTACAACTCAGTTCCTTCTGCAAACAAAGATAAATATTTTCCATGCATTGTTTTGGATGTGTTGTTGATCCAGATATTGTGTTCTCTTCTTCCACGCCTGCAGGCTGCATGCTTTGCTGTATTGGGATTCATCTTTATGATCATGAGTATATCATTTATCATCACTGACTGGGTGACTGGTGAATCCCGGAGTGGGGGAGGGCACTAGTTGCCATGACGGAATAGAGGTACTACCAACTATCAGCCAAAGCTCGCCCTCTCGTTAAATTACCCCGACCTGCAGAGTTCGCATCCAAAGCCAAACAGGAATGTTTGGCTGAAAAAGACGAAGGATAGGAGAAGAACCTTTGCCAGCACTCAAAAATAAAAAGAAGGTGGTTTGACATGTGACGGGCCAAACCAAACGATCCGCAGTGACGACGAGAACATCGATGAGTGAGAATGCAAAGTAATGTGCTCTGTCTGAATAAACCCTGACACGGCCCAGAGTGAGGATGTTGTTTGGGGTCATGTGTAGAATGGCAGCAAAATAATTAAAGGGAACAGCATGACTAAAATGGAAATCCCATTTTAGACAATGGATGTGTACAGTTCCCTGGAATAGCTCAGTCACTGCCAACATCCTTCCAATCTACTTCCCTACCTTCTTAGATTTTACAGGACCTCAATTTGATAGTATTGTCAGACAATCAGTTTGTTTTTCCCACCTATGTTTACCAAACGGAACCAGCCATTTCTTTATTTAACTGCTGCGTTAGTTTTAAAACTGGCAAACTTGACCATGCAGTCGTATTTATTTAGACATCTGTTAAATTCAGCCCCAGGCACCCGGTGAGGGTTGACTTGCAGTAACACACAAACATTTCCCTTCATTTCGCCAGTGATATTTACATTAGGTTTAATCATGTGTTTAATGTGGCATTAAAATTACTTAAAAAGGCAGTTACCTTCAAAGCCACGTCGGCAGTGGCCGCTGATCCAACAAATACGATACACTTTATCGCTACTGTTCATGAAGGTTAAGCAGAGAGTTACTGACAACAGTGTGTGTGAACAGACACAGAGAAGAGATTTGTAGAAACACAGAAAAGAAACAAAGATTTTATCTAACTTGAAGCCACAGCTGCAAACCAAATAATGTATTTATTGTGTGTCACACTAAGAGACAGACATTATTTTTTAATGTTTTTTTTTTTTTTTTTTTATCGTGCTCAACAAAAGATAATTAAAAATTGTAACACACAGTGTTGGAAATGCTCATCATTCCCAGAGACTATAAACTATAGTAGGCTAAATAAAGACCTATAGGGTCTAAGTTAAAATGACTTCACTTTTTTTTTTTTTATTTGTCAAAACATTCTGTTCATTTTGTTATGAATCCTGTACATTTATAAATTAACTGAATATATCTGTTAATAAAATATGTCTTTCATTTGTACATGAGGTTGTGTCGGGTTTTAATCGACATCCAAAGTTCAGTGGCCGGAACTCATTTGTGTCACAGGAACAGAAATATACTCACAGCAGGAGATGAACGACAGTGTACTGCCTCCTTCTGAAAATGGAAGTAACACATTCATCTGTGCTCTGCGTCTGAGTGAAAGAAGAAAAGTGGGGGTTAGAGAAGTGCGGTTGTCCGTTTCCTGCTTTGAGTTGATGTGTGCACAGAACAGAGAAGAGAAACTTCCTTGACTGTAGAGCACAGTATTCTGATGGTGTAGCACAGACGCTTTTTCAAATGCTGTACAGGCTAATTTAAGTCAAATTGGGAGATCTAGAAGAGGACCATGAGCCGTGGATCTAAAAGTAAAACAGAGACCGTTGGAAGCTCGCTGCTGAGCCCACAGGAGAATGACAAGTTGGAGGATCTGTTGGGCAGAAGGTGTGCTGTAAGTTGTCATCTGACCTTGGAGGGGTTTGCCCACTGTGTGCATGATATTCCTCTTTATCTGTCCAGACTTGTATACTTTGTGATGAAAGGCTTCACGGGGAAAGTGAAAGGGCCGCGCAGCTTATTCTGAATGCTACATAGAACGACGAGAAGGACGAGTTTCAGCCTTCTTGACTTTTCTTTCTTGCCTTTGGTGGTTAAACATCATTTCCTGAATTTTAATAAGCACAGTAGAACACTGAGTTGACGGCTGCTACACTGAATTTTTACCTCTACTCTCAACAGGGTTGGGTTTCCTCAGACAGCATTTTCTTCATTTACTTCCATTTGATTTGTTTTATCTATTGTCTATTGTAATCTATTAAATCTTGACATATATATATATACATTCTTCGAGCAAGTCTGTTGAACTCTCATTTTTGATGCAGTTTTAAATAATTTGCTGACATCAGGTCACCAAAAAGTAGGTAGCTGTAACAGGAAATGGTGGCTGAACCAATTCTTCCTCTGCTGTCAGAATTAGACATCACAGTTGTGTTCAGTCAACAGCAGAAGTTGCTTTGTTCCTGTCACTCTTTTAGCTACGGAGTTAAACCTAATGACTGTAACTGTATCGGACTGGCATTACTGCCAAACACAAGATAGCCGAAAATCTACGCATTTTTAATGATTTAGATGTTTACGGTGAAAAATTAGCAACATCCCAAGACTGCTCCGTTCTAAACAAATGAATGCAGACGAGGAAGTTGATCCGCACCGCAAAATTCCAAATTTACATGTGAACTGTAATAAAATGCTCTCAAGAGTCCTATCAGTGCCGGATGGTTTTCAGTGTCTGCCTTGTCTGTGTGTTCAGTCCGTGGCCACGGCGGTAGCACAGCTATTCATGGCTCTGCCTCACAGTCCATCCACGTGGAGCTTGCAGCACACTGGAGTGGTCTGCTTCGTCAAAGACAACCCTCAGCGCTCCTACTTCATTAGGATGTTTGATCTGAAGGTAACCTCTCAGACAGTGCTACACATCGACAAATCCATGAGTTAGCCACGGTGACTGAACTGCCCTTTTAAAAAGTCACAAAACTATGATATAAAATAAAGAGTATGCTATTTTTTCTCCACCCCCGCAGGGAGAGAAAATGGTTTGGGAGCAGGAGCTTTACAACCAGATTGTTTACTCCACACCACGGCAGTACTTTCATTCCTTTGCAGCTGACGTAAGCACATTTTCATTGTGACGTGACGCCCCCCGGTTATTCCTCTCAGTGTCGTCGCCAAAGCTCACAAATCTTTAAGTTTTGTTTCATATATTTAACTCCACGTAGGACTGTCAGGTTGGACTGAACTTCTCTGAGCCACAGGAGGCGGAGGCCTTCCAACAAGCTGTCGAGGAGAAAATCAACCAGAGAAACAACCGCCAAGGTCAGTGAGGTCATGACCTCGTTAGAGAGCATGGCAACCGAACGCTGCCTCGCTTCAAACAGATTTGTTTGTAAGCTTCAGTCTTGGTTTTGTTTGTGGGGTGAACAAAACCGCAAATCTTGAATGAGGAGAACTTTTGCCAAAATTTGAGTCTGATTCTTTAACGGCTACTTTTGTGTCAATATATTTAATTGAAATGAAATTATTATTTGGATAACAGAGAGAATGCTAACTTCTAAGTAGTTTCTTATGTCACAGATAAAACAAGAGCTCACTGCTTTAAGTGTCCTTCAGCTGCATATACATTGTGTTGTGATCATTGCTTTTTTTTTTCTGACGTCCTTCCTGCCAGACAAGAAACAGCGCCCCCTGCCCCCGACTGGTAAGACAGCAATGAGCTGCATAACTTGAGCCTTATTTTATGTTTGTCACATGAGGTGAGCTGTAATCACTGTTTTCTCTTCCTGTCACTGTAGAAAGAAGTCCCCTGCCTCCAGTCCCACCACGTGAGTAACTCATTCACCTCATCACGTCTCTCACCTGTGACTATAAACCAAATTATAAGAACCTGAGTGAACTCTGTATTTCCTCCGCGTGCAGCATCTGGCAGCCCCGGCTCTTTTCACATGGCTACGGTGGACATCCAAAATCCGGATATCCAGTCGTCCCGCTATCGGTCGATGCCTACGCCTGCTGCTGCATCTCTGAGCAGCAAAGGAAAGAAGGACAAGAAGAGCAAGAAGAAAGGTCCCAAACTCTCCAAAGCAGACATCGGTGCCCCCAGTGGATTTAAGTGAGTGTAGTGTGCTGCCATGATGTAGTTAGTATCTTCAGAAGTCCATACTTCTGTTTCTGGCAAGTTTGTTGTTTTGTTTTCATTCGTCTTTCTTCCCTTTAGGCATGTAAGTCACGTCGGCTGGGACCCCAACAACCTTGACCCCGACCTGTTGAACTTGCTCTCCCAAGCTGGCATTGGGGAAGCTGAGATGAGGGATGAAAACACCTCCAGGCTCATCTATAATGTCATCGAGCAGTCAGGAGGCATGGAGGCGGTGAAGAGGGAAGTGAACAGAGGTCAGTCTCACACCGCACCACATTTAACTGTTATCAGTCTCCATGTCTGCTCTGTCTTGCCTGAATTTAAATGCGTATCTTGTTCCGTTGAATCATAGGTCCACCACCTCCTCCTGGCAGACAGGGGCCCCTGCCCCCCCTGCCGGGCTCCAGTCCCAGCGCTCCGACACCTCCACCTCCTCGAAGCCGCTCTGGCCCGCTGCCTCCCATCCCAGGCCAGTCACAGCGAGGGCCCGCCCCGCCGCCCCAGGCACCTCCATCGCGCGGAGGCCTGCCACCCCCACCTCCGTCGAGCCGCGGCGGCCCACCGCCGCCGCCGCCTCCTTCGCACGCCCCACCGCCTCACTTCGCCTCGCACCCACCCTCTCATGTCTCACCTCCACCACCCTCCCACAGCATGCCTCCTCCCCCGCCACCGTCGAGCCAGCGCTCCGCGGGCTTCCCACCTCCTCCTCCTCCATCTTCACTCAGCGTAGGAGGTGGCGGCGGCCCTCCGCCTCCTCCGCCACCACCCCCGCCCCCTCCTCCTCCGCAGACCTCCATAGCTTCAGATTTCCCACCTCCTCCTCCCATGGGTGGAGGCCCCCCACCGCCACCTGCGTCTTCCGGAGGAGGAGGAGGAGGAGGAGGAGAAAGCAGAGGAGCTCTGCTTGATCAGATCAGGCTGGGGAAGAAACTCAGAAATGTAAAGCAACTTCTCTAAAATATTTTAAATGTGTTACATGTACAGTAGCTACAAACGCTCTTGATTACCACACCTAATTGAACGTCATAATTGAATGTTCTGTCTGGATGTTTAAGTTTAAACACTGTCCTCCTTTCCTTTGTGCATCACAGGTGACAGACGCTGAGCCAGCTCCGCCCCCTTCACAGGAATCAGGCGAGGGCATCGTCGGCGCTCTCATGATGGTCATGCAGAAGAGAAGTAAAGTCATCCACTCCTCAGGTAAATAAGAGAGCCGCATTTTTACGCAACGACTCGTGAGTGGACTGATCAGAGCAGCAAACATCCCGTGTCTTTATTATATGTCCTCTCTCTTTTCAGATGAGAGCGAAGAAGACGGCGGAGATGAAGACGACGACGACGACGAATGGGACGACTGATGAGGCGGTTGTTGTCTTTGCGGATTTTAGTTTGGCCGCGACTTTAGTTTTAAGCTTTGAGACGGATTGTTACAGGTTCGATGTTTGCAAACTGGAGTGTAACTTGTACATGTGAAAAACTGTGTAGGTGATTCCACGAATAAATAAACAAGTAATTTCATGTAAAGGACTGCAGAGAACAAATTTAACAGAATTCTGAAATGTTTATATACGTGTTCAAACATTTCCAGTGTATGATTCGGCTACATAACAACACATAGCACTGTGTCACTCCACTATGATGGTGAATGGTGGCTCTGACTGGAATTTATTCCATTTGTTCCATACGTTTCCTTTAGAAAAAAAAACAAAAAACAGGCATTTCGAAAAAAAAAAGAAACTGCAAATACAGGATATAACAGAACACCAGCAAACAATACTAACTCTGGGCCAGTTTCATTCCCATTTTTATAGCATACTGTACATAAAAAAAAAAAAAAAAAAGATTTCTGTAGCATTTTTACTCATACATCTGTGCAAAGATCCCCAATTCCCTCAAATACCGCCACCGACAAAGTGCATAACTGGAAGAACACTGTACGCTATACGTATCTTCAACACTCACATACTGTAGGTCACTGAAGCACAGGACAGTAGGGCAGTCATTATATGACAACATCCAATGGAATTAGCTTAACAGAATACATTACACCTTACAATTATCATAACACACCAAGTCAGAAAACAGAACGACAGTAAAATGTACAACTTGCAACAAACAACAATAGTACGCATGCGAAATATGCATTTCTATCATCATATTTATCCTCTCACAAGAGTTATCCAATGACCATATTAGAACCATATATATTATATTCACAATCAATATATTACATTTCTGTTTCAAGATACTTAAAAGGGAGAATATTTGTGTTTTTGCATTTTGTAGCCCATTAATAGAATGTCATATATACGTAACATCACGGTCAGCCTAGTTCCAACATGTTTGAGTGAAGTGTGTGATCGCTGTGGCGACTGTTGCCACGGGTAACATTACAGTTGTGTGGTAATGCAGATGTGTTCTGAAACCTATAAACACATGGTGTTATCTAGACTGTGGTCATCAGTAGTGTAATATATGTCCACTGGGCTGACACGTGCAAAACCACAAATATAGTACTTTAACGACAGAGTGACAGCGTCACCTGCCTAATGAATGGAAGTGACACCCAAACAACGTGTCAAAGAAAAAGTCCACCCGTCCGTCTTGTCGCCCTAGCCGAGGCCTTGGTCCTGACTCTCTGTGTGCCTGCGGCTGGTGCGTTTGCGCTGCTGCTGTTTGGGACTGAGCTGCTCCCAGTAGGACTGGCAGTACTGGTTAATCAGTCTAATCTCTGGCGGGAAGGGCGTGGAGGCGAGGGGCGACGGCGCGTAATGCCCCGTGTGGCGTGTCTCCGGCTCTTCGTCCTCGTCGTGGGCGGTGAGGGCCAAAACAATGTCGCGGTCAAGGATGCGCAAAGCCACCCGGGCCACCGTGTGCTTAAAATTGTTTTCAGTGGCGAGGCAGTGGTAGAGGCCGGCGTCTGATTGGTTGAGAGACTTCAGGAGGATGCCATGGTTGGTCTTCACAACTCCTCCTACACGGTTAAGCTATGGGAAAAATATGATAAGTAATAGAGAAAACAATACTATGAAACACACTTAATTGCTCTTTTGCCTAAAGTTAGTCGAGAAAATTTAAATTTTTAAAAGATTTTTTCTCGTTTAGTTTAAATTTTTCTACTGCAGGTGATGGCTGCTGCCATCAAGGAGTGTTATTACTATGGGGTGGGGGTGTCTGGTCTGGTCTAGGTGGGTGGTACACGTCATGAATGTCAGGTCCAAATGGTTCCCAGCATAACATTAAATTGTCACAAGACAGTCACTGTTATTCACTTCTGGTGTCAGTGGTTTTAATGTTGTGGCTAACTGATGTATGGTTTACTGTCTGGTGTTGACAGTCTGTAAATTTACTGGACATACTGCTCTTACTCACCACTTTCCTCTTTCCTTCCCTCTGGAACAGCCACTTGACGGTGGCCTGGGGAGTGCGAGGCTGACATTCCAAGAAGGTACTACTGCCCTCCACCCCAAACTGCACTGTTTCTCTCAGACGTTTCTCCACTGCACATGTAGAGAGGAAGGTCGACGATTAAAAACGACACAGAACAAACAAAAACCTGAAATATTTGGGATTTAAAGTGCATAAAAAAAAAACAGGCTCACCTTTGGCGTTAAAGCCTCTGCACTGCCTCAGCGGATCGCCGTGTTTGACGTCCTGTCTCCTGCTCCTCCTGAGACAAAAGGTCGTAATTAAGTTTAAAGCAGAGTTCGTGCATCCTCTCTTCGGTTCAGTGTGCTGTGAATATATGAAAGTTCCTTGACCTTTTGGTCGACGGAGTGAAGGCAGAGCAGCTCTCTCCGTCCCAAGCGCAGTAGGGGTCCCGGGCCAGACAGCAGTCAGAGCAGGCCCTGCCGTACACGCCGCAGCGGTGCAGCGACACCTGGGTCAACCCCGCGTCTGACGACACGTACAGCTGTTGCTGCATTGACGCAAGAAAAGCAAACACAACTCAGTGAAGAATCTGCCTCAACACATGGAGCCAAATGCGCATTACCCTGTGAGATTTAAGGACGTGATTCTTACTCTTTTAGATGATATCTTCATGGTTTTGACTGGAGCTCTGGTCTGTAAATTAAAATGCATTAAGTGAGACTTCATTTTTTTTGATCAGTGCATTCTTGTTTTCAGGATCCTATTTTTAGTCATACCCGAAAAACCTCCACTTCCTCTAGCGTCAGTTCCTCCATGCTGGTTGGGTCTTTAGGCAAAACTATAACTTTCTGCACAGTTCCTCGATCTAGAAGTGAGATAAATTATGTTATAAAATTTTTTTATAAAAAAAAATGAAGTAAAATCTCCATCAATCTGTCTTGTGCCATCCTCTTCGCAGGCGTCTCACCCGTCCCCAGAAAGAGCACCTCGTAGCGCCCATCCACAGCATCCACCTGATCCACCACCAGGGCCGTGAAGCGATAGTCCACGCCGGTTCTCACCACCAGGGGGCGGCGATGGATAGGATAAACTGGATGGAACATGAGGGGATGGGCCCTGATGAAATTCACAGCCTCATCTGAAAAGTTCTTTGAGGAACGGATGCCTGGAGTGAAGGTTCCTCCCGGACACTTCACGGGAATAAAAAAATAAATAAAAATAAGATCAATATGTGCCGTTATATTTGTTGTTAGCTCAGTTGCCCAAGGTTCATTTGGATATAATGAAACTTACTGTTCCAGGCCGCGGGTAAGGAATCTTGCCATTGTACTCTGTCCACTGGTAATTGTGACCATGTTTGTGGGCAAACGGTCCATTGAAGACATTACGAATATCAGCCATCGAATACACGCAGACTGCGGAGCCCTTGAACACAGAGCTTGAGCACAAACACGCAATTAAGGTAAGACGGGGAGATAACAGTCAGCGTGCACCCAAACCACAAGCCCATGAAAACAGAGGTTGGGTGAAGTGTCACTTTATGAAAAATGACTCACCCAGCTGTGGTGAAGAGAGCGTACACCATAGGGTTTCGTTCATCCTGTGTCGGCTGAATGAACACGTCCCCTGGAAAAATAATAACATGCAAATTAATACCACTGCACTCAAAGCAGCTGTAAATGAAATGCAATCAGATTAAACATGACGCTTATTTAATATGACCCTACGTAGTTCATCAAATCGAGTCTCCACTCCGTCTTCCCCTATCACTGAGCAGATAAGACGAGCCTTCAGGAACGTGGTCCAGCGGTTCACCAGGGACTTCTGTCCTCCTTCATCATTCTAGACAGGAAGGAAATTAGGCCATGATTCAATGTGTGCAACCTGTTTCATATCACAAGGAATGCTGCGCTCCTTTTCACCGCGTACGCAGCGAGACTCGGCTCACCAGACACACTCGTCCCACCCTGGCTAAAACGGTGGGGCTCGCCCCGCCGCTGGAGTCTAGACTCTTCTCACGGAAAAAGAAGTAAAGCTTGTCGTCGTTCTTTTCTGCACTGTCAGGTATCTGCTGGATCTGAATAAAGACGGGCTCTAGAGGATAAAGACAGATACGAGGGAAGGGGATTGAGACAAGTGGTTGTCAAATACAACCAGAGGAACCATAACCTGTAATCTTCGAACATTTACGTCCACACACCCACACTCACCGTTGAGCCACCTGGAGTCGTACTGCTCGGTCCTGATTGCCGTTCTTCCTCCCATGGTCCTGAACAGAGCGGCATCTGTACTCATGAAGTCAATATGGACCCCTGCATACAGGTTACTATCTGGAGAGGCACAACAAAAAGAGATGGAGTGGTGAGAAGTTGTATATCCGTGACTTTTCGTGATTTCACTAACGAGGCGTGTCTTACTGATCAGAACTGCAACGTTCTCCTGTTTGGGATCATATGAGCATTTTCCCTTCCCTGAATCCACGTACCCGGGGACCAGCCGAAACAGATAGTCCTGCAGAGGCCGAGCACACAGGGAGAACGCATATAAATAGGCCGCTAAGACGTCACAGGGGAGCATGGGAAAATCATAAACAAATCAGTGTCCCAGTTTGTAGTCCTGAAATATTTAGCAGGACAAAGCTTTCCAGGTCCACTGCTGGGGGAGCTTTGCTGTAAATCCCGCTTGGGGGAAACTGTAAATGCCTTGTTCACCTCTGCCCTCCAGCCTCTGTTGATGAACGTGCAGATGGGTTGGTACGCCCCCGTTCCACAGGTGTAGAGGTGGGTGCGGTTCCACGGCTCTATCATCCGCACGAAGTTGGCACATTCGCCCTGGACAAAGGGGAGTAACACAAATGGAATTCAAACACGGTTGTCCCAGTTTGAAAGGAGAGGCCTCTGATTTTTGAAAGAACAGGATGCGAATACATGACCCTACCTGTCTTCCCTTTCCTGTCATCTGACATTCTCCTTTTCTTTTAGCAGACGCAGGCCAGTGAATCTGTTTTTCAAAAAAAAAAAAAAGCACAAACACCCCCGAGCCCCAAATAATAACTTAATAAGGATCTCAGAAACTGCACGAGATTTGAAATGGCAGACTGGATTTAACGAGCAAGCTGCAGGAATTTGTACGCACTATGAGCGGCTCCTTGTTGACATTGTGCATGTCCAGAGCCACCAGGTACTCCCGGCTGCCCAAGTACAGGCGGCCCTGATCCTGGTCCATCAGGAGGATACGGTAGTCGCTGGTGTTGAAGGAGAAACTGAAGGGTCGCGCTGCTCTTGTGTCCATGAGTTCTGTGTGGAAAGTGTTGCAGTTTTGTCAAAAAAAGCAAAAAAAAAAAAGCATTTGCACCAATCTGGAAAACAACCAGCAGCTGGGAGAGCAAAAGTTACCTCTAAAAATCTCTTCACATTATTCCCTTTGTGCCTTTAACATGTTTCATTACTGCCTTCAATGGACTCACGGTCCCTTAAACAACACATCTCTTACTTCTCTTCTGGAAAATGTGTGTCAGTGATTAAATATAACTCAACTAGAGCATTTTAAGAAACACATTCGCTTTTAAGATCTCAATATTTTATGTGTCCTGGCTGCCTGATTGAGTTTAAGGCACTGCTGGCCCTGTGGAGTTGGACGAAAAAGCCGGTCCCTTAGGAAACACGGTCAGTGGAACTCAGGGCTAATTCTTAAGATCGGGTTTGTGTTCAACAGAGCGTAACCTGTTAAGACACGCTGCCGTGGAAAATGTTTCTCCGTTTTTGTTCTGCTGAAAGCTCTGATTGAACAATTTTAATCTGCTGCGAGACAAATGGACTCTGTACAGCGCCCTGGATGTTTGTTTCCATTCTGCCATCCAGCAATTCCTTGCATCAGTCTAAGCACATAAAGAGCAGCGCACACACACACACACACACACACACAACCACACACACATATCTGTGACTTGTGCAAAAATATTGAGGGCCATATGTGCGAACTGGGACAGGACGCTAAAGACAGCGGGCTTATATAATGACAAATGTTCACAGAGCCTCTCAGAAGCGGGCTTACAGGGACTCAAGAGGAAGCGCAATCTTTATTTACATCAAAGTGACTGCCATCTTCCTTCCGAGGCCAGTGTTAACAGGATGCAGTCAAGGTGCCACTAAAATAAGCTGTGCAATCGGATCTCCGGGCGACACGACGGGATGGAGTCTCAGAGGTGGGACGAGGTCTGGTTCTGTTCCCAAGAGGTAAACACAGGATAACAAGCCTATGGCCAAGCTCCACTGGGCCATAGTGGATTCACTGAACGGGCTAAATGTGGAAACACCACACCCCTATACATGTCTCCATTCTCCGAAAATAGAAAACAATGTACTGCCATCATCTGGTAAACATTCACCAAACACTTATCCCCTGACAGCATTCTGACACTGATAGGGAAACACTGGGAAGGACAAACAATTCAAGTATGAAGCAACAGCTGGACCACTGTAAGCTCTCATGTTACAACTTGACAACACATCGTCACTAATGACGGCTGCCGTCGAGTCCCGGACCTCTTTCTAGCACGGGCAAACTGGTGACAGCAACGTGAGGGTATGAGATTCTAAAACACGGCTTCGGTTACGCTGCACATTTTGCTCTCGAGCAATGCTGACTAATTCTATCAAACGGGCTTCGGCCTGGCCCTTTGAAGCGCGCGTAACTGACACAGCTTCCCGGCGGCGGAGGAAACTACACAAGATCTCGATCCTCCGCAGGCCTCCTGCACCCCAGAGTGTCGCTCAGCCCGGGCTCATTTGCTCGGAGGAGTCACATGTCCCCCAGCCGTCCAGAAAAACCTCCTCCACAGGCGCCTCGGGGAACAAAGAGGCTCGCTGTCACAAACAATGAACAATAAATCTTTGGAGTGGCAGCAAACAGTTGGAGAGTAAATCCAACTTTTCTTTTGGTAATAAGGGGACTGAAGTCTGTGAATGGCTTATTAGAAGACCTTAGCAGCAAACCCAAATCCAACACCACTCTCTTTCTCTCTCTTTGAACAAGCCCGTCTTTATGAATATTTTATGGAGAACTCTCCACATCTGAAAGGACCACGATCAAGTTCAAGACCAGACTCGTGTAATTAGTTGAGCTACTACCTTGTTCACCATGCTGAAAAAAAAAAAAAATCTTACTGGTTACGTATAAGCTGTTTACTGAGAGGGGATTAGTGTTAAAGGTCATATAAAAATGCACCACAATTATCCTCTCAAGTCTCGAACGAAACTGTCTCCGTTCACCGCAGCCAGCCATCACCAGCGCGAGCGTGCAGACAGCTGTTTTTCGGGTCTGAATTCAAAACAAACTGCGTTTAAAAAGCCCACCACCTGCATTGTTGTCGACCACAGATCCCTACCTCAACCCTAATCAGCTTCAGATGACTTTTGTTGGGATCGCAGAAAAAAATCATTAATGTTCCTCACTGAGTCACTTCAGGGCTACAAACGTGTCCGCGCTGCCCAGACCTGACTCGAATGTTTTGACTCGGCTCCACACGAAAGCTCTCAAGAATGTCTTAAATCTGATTCACGGCTCTAATTCCCACTTACGCGTACCTCAGGCGTGACGCGCGTTTGTGCGTCCGTCAACAAGGTGAAGCGGCAGCACGGGGAGGGATGCAGAGAAAACTGCAATCATCCCAGTTTTGTTCAGATCAAAGGTGCCATCCGCATATTTTTTTAACACAAATCTCTGCCATTACAGATAATGAGGACAGGAGCAGACGGGAAAATCCCAAACGCCAACAAAAAAAAAAGAAAAAAGGAAAAAAAAACGGCTGTGAAAAACAGTATCCACCCCTTCTCGGATTAACACCTAATGGCGAAAACATGGCCGCAGTGAAATATCATTTCTGCTTGTGCGATCAAGTTTCAGGTGTTTCCTTTTTGTGTCATAATGTCAGACATCAGAAACAAGGCCGAACTGACAGGTCAAGCTATTGTGCGTGTGGGTTTCAGGGCGTGGGGGGAGAAGCTTTGTCAGAGAGCACAACCAGTAACCCGCCACACGTAACATCCACCTTTTGTTTTCGCCGTGGCACTGTTTGACGTGAAGCAGGAAGTAAGTTCTTTACATATGTATGGAAAGGAAGCAAAACGGCCGGTGTGGATGTGTGCGTTTGTGCGGGCGCGAACCAAACAACGAACGCTTGCGTTAAACTCCCGTCCTGAGTGGAGTTTAAGCTGCTCTGCAGGAACTCACCTTTGAAGGAGAGGCGAACCCGAGGGGCAGACTGCTGCAGGCCCGAGCCTCTGTAAACACATAAGGCCAACAGGAGGAGTTGGGCTCCAGATGCTGTCATGGTAACAGTCATGCAGGTGGCCCACAGAGATCTAAATCTGGACGAAAGAAGAAAGAAGAATCAACTATTATTACAGAGAGCCCCATGAGAAATATGCGACAGAAAAAGAAGGGAAGACAGGCAAGAAACTGCCTCTCTCTTTCTCTCTTTCTCTCTTCCTCTGATCTCTGTGATCAGAAGTTCGGCCCTGCAGCCTTTCAAGGCAAGCCGTATAGTTTGGCAGCGTCCAAATCTTCACACCTGCTCTGGAAAATATGACAGCTCTATTATTTATTTAAAGTGTAAATGTAGTGAGGTATGTGTTGAGACTGTAAAAATGGTGCTTTTGAGCAGAGTCTCTTGGAAAAAGGTTTTCATCTGGTGCATTATATTTACCATTCTACCTTTTTCTTGAGCGTACGTATGCCACAAATTCTATAGAAAACGGTGTAAAATTTAAAAAAAAGACTATTAAGGACGCCCGTCAATGATTCCCTCCGGCTCTCCCTCAGCCTTTCAACAAAGCACGTCAGAGCTCTCTCAGAAGTTGACGAGTGAAATACATGACAGTTCAAAGAAACAGGTAGTCCTCGCTGAAACAATTTCTGACACTTTAGGGGTGTTGAAACGTGGCCCAACTGTTAGACCTTAACTCAGGCATTCATTATGCATCTGCACTTTGCTGGAGAGGATCCCATATAAATTATGAATACTAAAAGCTGAGTCCATAACATCCATTAAATTGTCTTCCCCCCCGAAGGTGTGCTTCGGCTGTGGCTGTAAGCTATCCCCGGGGGCTTTTCTTTCTCTCATGACATCCATGAAGCCCAGGCCTCCAGTTGTACATGGTCAGAAAAGAGGTCTCTTAGGCTAGGAGTTAATGGAGGTAGGGGAGGAAAAAAAGAGAGAAAAAAATACTGAATGTTTTTCACAATGTGCCATTAATTTGCAAGTGTGACATAGATTCAAAATTATGCTCCCATAAAAACTGTGATGAAACTGGAATGATTGGCGCGGGGAACGCTTGGAAATTTAAAACAGAAACCGAAGGGGAACACCGAACAGCCTTCTTGGCACACAGTTGCCCTATCTGCTCACCAGAGGATCTTGATTTCTAGCCCACCTCTCAAACACATGTACAATAACTCATAACACATATGCAGCACGATAAGAGACGCACGAACGTTACAGGTGAATAAAGCTAAATGTGTGACTTTATACATAAAACATTGCCAATCAACTAACCATTAGAAAAATGTTGAGATGATATGTCCATATTTCAATACACTTAAGACCAAAATTCATGTCAAATCCTTTACATTTGACCTGCTATCAGTTAGATCAGGACACAAATAATCAAATAGTGCACATTTGTATTGGCATAGCTTCAAAATATCTATAAAAATCAATCAAAGAATATTATTAAAATATTATTTGGTGCCTGAGGGGCTCCAAATATGTGACAGCCCCGATTTCGTGGCATTTGTCATGGCAGTTCCGCTCGTTTTCCACACTGGGTGGGAACAGCAGGACAGAATAAAGTTCAGCTGCAATAACATATGGTTTCCCTTCTCAAAAAAATAATTACAGGATTTCTATAAATAATATAGCCCTCTATAAAGCGGAGGGACGCGCACTTACCTGTGAACTCAACATCCAGAAATAGGAACAAACGCCAGTCATCCGCCGCTGAGCCTACGCTACAGAGTAACCAAACGTGAGTTAAAAGTTAAACCGGGGAGAAGTTAAAAGCCCTACCTTTGGTTTGTGGCTGCTGTCGATGGCCGCCGTGCGCCGCTCAAATCCACACAAAACTTGCGGGATGTTACCGCTGCATTCCCCGCGTTACGCGCCTCGGGAGCTGGACTGGAAAAATCTCGCTCAGCCGCCCTGCGCGCACACCGAACAATCCGATGGGTCTGCAAGTTCCTCTTGGGAGGAAACCCCGAAGCCTGATCAGTCGCTGTTAAACCGGCGGCGTTCGTCCATGAAACACTTCAAGAAGGAAAGAAAGAAAAGACGGATCCCTGAAGCCTTGTTCCACTCTTCCCAAAAGTTTACGCCTGGATGGCAGCAACCATCACCGTGATGTGATCAAGATGTTAGTCCAGTGATGATTAAAAAAGGGGATTTGGGGCTGACTGAGGGAGAATCAAGTGACCAGGTGCAGGTGTTGGGAGAGTGTCTGCCCTGCTGTCTTCTCCCTTCTGTTCTGCCTCCACCCAGTCTTCCCTCTCCTGTTGGCCCACAGCAGCATTGGACCAAACCTCTTGGTACACCATATGGGTATGATTAACCCTGTCACTGCTGGTGAATTTAAAGCACTCCACTGTAAACTGATACTGATCTATATCAGCCTCTATTTTTTTTTTACTGGAAAGGCTTAATTAAGCGGAATAATTCAGCAAACTGTGATGTGAATACAAACAGTGCTTTGGATAAAGGTTTGTTTCAAACTCCAGGAGGCCCTCCGGCTGTATGCATAATGCAGGGTCTGAAATTTACTATTAAACATCGAAGAACTGGGTCTGACTCTTGGGACAATGTCACCATTACTCCTCCGCTGGACGTGAGAGCCAGGTCAGCCGAAAAAGATTCCGGGGATTCCTCCGTGGCTGGCTCCGGCGCTCATGACAACAGTGACAATGCAGCCGGGAGGAGGGGGGACTGGATGTAAAGGACATCCATCCTATAAACGGAGACTTGAGCTTGAAAATTAAAAGAGCTCTTAAAGCGTCTCTAATCATTACCAGCCTCGTGGAGAGCTCTGGCGCAGCATTGTGCACAAAAGGCACAAAAGAAGGGGGTGAATGTGTTCTGAGCGGCAAGACAGTAAAATAAACACATGAGTCAATGACGTGCGTGAGTGTGCAAAAGGTCACGGAGCAGGACAAACCTTGGGAGCGCTTTCATTTTAACTCCATTTTTTAATTTCGTTTTAAAGCATTCTCTCAGGTCTGATTCAACTTCACGCTCGGGTATGTGAGCGGTGACCTTATCTGACGCCGGGAAGTGGTGTGTCAAAATGTGTCCAAGGGGAGAGTCTTTGACTCCCGCCCCACAGGAGGCGTCCCTCTGTTTCCAGCTGAGGAAATGAATCACAAGTGTGTGCTGAGTTCACGTTTCCGTGTCCCTTAACTTTGGCCATGGACGCCTGTACACTAACCACTTCACCCACTGCTTCATAAGCCCCCCCTTTAACGTCATGTGTATCTTTCACTGCATCATCCTGTGGTCTTATCTGAGCAGCATGCACGCACTTCTGTCTCAACTTGCCAAGAGTGATAGCAACAGCTCTTCACTCGCCGCCGCTGGTATGGATATTTTTGCTCTGCGTACGTGAGTACGGGGAGAGGGCACTAGTAGCACAGGAGACCTGTTACCTCCAACATGATGGATGCATTTAATGGAGACAGACAGTGCGGATCGGGAAACAATACAGGGTGTTTTTGTGTTCCACAAAAAGCTCTGGCAAGTGGATCCTCTTGCCTAATGGGTAGGTAATGTGAAATGTGAGGTAGACATTTATCCCTGCAGGCCAACCGAAAGCTCTGAATGAATCCAGGACCCTCAGACACATCAATCATGAGCTTCTAAGGGCAGGGCATTGTCCCCTCAAGGAAAAACAACCCCTTATTTGACCCAGTAATAGTGTTTCCTGTAGAATATTGATGAAGTGAAGGGTGTCTGAACATGCCCGCAACTTGGAGGCATGTCCAAGGCATCACCGGTGCATGGAAATTGTAGGGTTGAGAAAATAAAGGTACAATATTCACTGGGATCACTTGCCCTACATCCAACCCGCAACACCTCTCGTGCAGCTTTTTTTTTTTACAAGCCGTCTAATTATTATCTTACAGGTCAGGAAAAATGTAAACACCAGAATGTAAGATAAGAGAACAGGTGCTGTGTGACATCCACGAACCTTCGCGCACCAGTGATTATCAAAGAAGAGCAACTTTGGAAAACATCTCCGACACGAAGGGCGCGTACGTGGCGAACATTCCAGCCGCCTGCTCACCTTGTACCGAATCGGGAGCGAGGCGGCGGCAGGCTTTCACTGAAGACGGCGTGCAGGCTTAGTGTAGCTGCAGCTTCCCTCAGAGGCTGAGCACCGTCTGCAGGCGTCCAACATGCCACGTGTCCACGGGGCCAGCCAGCCACCATCTGCAGTGAAGACAAGACTGGCACTCTCCCTTGCTATAAAATGCAGCCGGGAGAATCAACAGCTGTTGAAGAAGAGCTCTTTCCAAATAACAAGGGGTGTGTGTTTGGGAGGGGACGAGGGGGGGGGGGGGGGGGTTACTGTACATGAAAAGAAGATAGTGAGGATGTGAGACGGATGAGTGAAAGTACAGCCCTTGTGTCTTAGAAGGTAAATCCGTCAGCACCCTTGAGAGGGGGCTTTGGTAATAGCTGGTTAATGGTTACGTGCGCACAAAAGCAGTCCAGTATTTTTGTTGATACATTTAACTTCAGCTCCATTTGCAATAGGCTTTGTTTTTTCTCTGCAAATCAGTGAAAATATCTGAGAGTCTAAAAAAAAAAATAAAACAGAGAACAGAGTGCATGCGGCTTTTTCTCTGGCAGATAAATCTGTGTGCCCACACACATGTACGCGGCGTGCACATGTGGACACAGATGCACACAGAGCGCTTGCTCTCGGGCTTGAATTAAAACGAAATTGATTTCTCTTATCTCTGTTCGCACCCTCGCCCCGTTCGCACACATCCTTGAGACACCAGACTCCAGGTGAATTTCAATGTCAAAGGCGCGGAGGTAACGCGGCGCGCTGCAGTCTGTTCATTCTTCCGAGTGGCCGTGTGCGTTTCTGTGTAGGTGTGCGCGTGCGTTCGCGTGCGCGTGCCTCCAGCATGTGCAGTGTGACTGGTGGTGGGGGTTAGGCCTATTCATCTGTCTGGTGTGATCGTGGCTCTCTGTAACTGGGCCTAGGCGTGAGTATGCACTCTGTGATCTCCCAGATAAGAGTCATCCATCTGCTGTGTGTATCTGTCAGGGCCCAGGCAGCTCCTCTTATCGCTGCACTCATCCATTTCCTTCAATCATGCTCACTCCGTCCTCTCTTCTCATCCTCTGCTGTCTTCCCCTTCTGCACAGTTCAAATGCTGCGCTTCATCATGATTATCGGACGAGCGGACCGTCGCGGTCACGTGGCGCTGGAAGCACCCGAAAATACGCTCGTGACGTGCGGCTTCTGCAAATGTGCGCGCACAAAAGAGTGCCAGCCCTCACAACAAAGCATGTAGACATACACACAAAGGTATTTAGTATTCAGAGGCCCCGCTTCAGCCCCTCAGATTATTCACAACATTCACACGGCCCTTTTTTCCAGCGCACTTCGCGGGAGGAAATATCTTTCCCAACATTAATCATGCGGATGAAGAATGTGCTGCTGCCTGTTATCTTTCCATTTTTTATTTGTCTGCCATAAATCGGTCCGAGCAGGAGTTCGCAAGAAACGAGGCCTCCTGAAAACATGAGAGCATGAAGCGGCATGACAAGATGATTTGTGTACAGTAGCAACATGAGCTCAACCCGGGGGAGTGTAGTTTACACATGAGAATCCATTTAGGATTTTGCCACCCCATACATAACAAAGGCTTCACCGGCAACGCTCAGACCACAAAGGAGCTCGAGGATGGGTGTTGTTGTCCCTGCAATCTGTACTTTGTTTGTCACAATCAATATTGTAGGAACCAGCCCTATTATTAATTCATAGTTATAAGAGAACATGTGCTCTGAGGTGGGCTGAATACAGCTGCTTCAAAGAGGAGACTAATACCGTGTTTCACATGGGATCACTTCATGGAGCATAATGTGTTTCATCATCAGTATTAATAGTATATGCCCATCCTGGACCGCATACCCTGGGTGCTGCTACAACAGGACAGGTTTTTCGCTAGTGGAATATTTATAGCTGTGCATTAAAAGTGGAATCAAGGGTTTAAGTGTACCATTGCAACAGCGCTGCCGTTCCTTTGTCTGGGCCTGTCCAAAAATGTCTTGCCCCGGGCTATTTGCAGTGCTACATTCAAAATGTCAGTGATATCACAAGCTGTCTTCATATCAAAGGGGGACTACATTAAAGAACAGCTGTATTGCAGCAGGTTTTTTGTTTGATTCTTGTCTTAAAGGGAAACATGTTGCGGCAAAGTGAGTCAGAGATTACGTTAATATGTCACACGGCTATGCTTTATTAGGAATCTTTTGTGGACGTTTGAGGCAAGTTTTCTCCGTCATGCACATTTGAAAATTTCAATGGTGGATCAAAGTACTCAAATGACAGACTGGATTCACTCAACCGATACTCACCTTAAGCCTCAACAGGCCATGTGCCAATAACATGAACTACACCGCCACCATGTGGCTCTTCTATGAATAAATTCCAGTTCAGTGAGCTCACTGCACAGAAAATATAAGAAGGTATTTTGGTTGTGGGGTATGCGTAAAGCACAACAAACACCGAGGTGAAACAACTGTCTATTTTATTAGGTCTGAGGCAAAAGGTGGACATTTATCTGTAAGCAAAAACAAACAAAAATAATAAAGTCAACCAAAACAACAAGTAGGTATCATTAACTAGTGTTCTATAAAACACAGCACACAAAATATAACCTTCTGATCGTGTTTATGAAAAAATCCAGACTATTCGATAGATTTATCCATGGATTAAACAAGTCTTATCCTAAGGACAATGCTGAAGTATTATTTACAGGTTCATTGCTGAGAAAAGTAAGCAAATACAAATACCAAGGTTGTTACAGTGCACCCCGTGATGTGGCTGTGTGTTTAACGTTTACGGACGATGTGCACAGCGGTTTATTTCTGTAAGTAATCTAACCATCCTGTCATACATCTTGCGCGCACAGGCATGCCATAACGTGGATGTGTAGTAAAACATTGTAATAAATACAGTAGTTTTAAGATAACACAAATCTTGAAAACGTTACGAGAAAGTAAACCTTAAATGTTTCAGAAAGCAAATTAAGTTAAAAGAAAATACAAAACTCTACCAATTGTAGGAGAAGGAATCCAGAGGAAAGTTGGTCAAGCTACACAACGATTCTGAACATCGGAGACGGTTTACAGGTCGCAGACAGGGCTGGAGGTTGGTGAGTAACAGGACGGAAAGCATAGAAGAGGAATAAACACAAGTAGTCTATTAAAACAATAATTGTTCCTATTTACTACAGTAGAGTACACTTTTTTTTTTATACACAACCAACAATAACCAGTTTGTAAAAATCAGTAGGGTTCTTTCCACACAACTACCACCATGATCATCCCTGAGAACAAATTCTGGTTCAGTACTCAGTGCATCTGAAATGTACTGTCATTACCTCAAATTTAATGCTAGTGACATGTTTACTTTGTCACACGTCTAAATCTAAAAACAGCCCGAACTTCTTCATCTTGATACGACAGGTAATAATGCCTCTGAAAGGTTTTGAGTGATTTGTGATGCAAAATCTGATGAGAAGTGGCATCTAAATCTCATCTACGTGGTCGTGGTATAATGCTCCTCACCGAGTAGAAGAACACAACTTGTATGAACCGATGGGCAAAACATGCCCGAGGATCCTTTTAGAAAATAAAAATATGCAAAAAGTGAACAGAATACACAGAATACACAGTACCGACTGTATAAAACAGAGGGGACACATGCTGCCTTGGCTTTATTATTATTTAACCCTGATTTAAAAAGTTATGTTTTTTTTTCTCCTTATAGAAAACAACTCATAATCTGTGCATAAAACATCAGGAAGAAGGATTCAATGCTTGCGCTGTTAGTTTTTGTCAACTCTGCCTCCTCTTCCCAGTCTCTGGTCCCGATGTCGACGTGCCTTCTTTGACATACGCCTCTTCGCCTCCATCACTTCCCCTCAGGCCTCATCTTCCTCCTCCTCCTCCTCCTCCTCCTGGTCACTGTCATCTGAGCCTACAAGAGGGCAAAAAATTACAGCTATCACTGTAAAGGATGGTTGTAGTACATCAAAACACACCCTCACAAAAAAAAAAAAAAAACGGAAAACCCAAAATACATGGAAAAGAAGAAGAACTGCCACCCATAAGGTTACCCGACGTCTCACAGGTTACTTGTGATAATTGTGAGTTTGTAGCACTGCTGTTAAGAGTGATGTCTTACCGTCAATCACAATTTCTCCACCATCATCCTCCTCCTCTGGGCTCTCATCTGAGGAGGAGATATTTCCTGTCTCTTCAGTTCAGCCTGCATTACTCAGACATTTATATCTCAATGCTAATAAACCTCAGTCTCTCAGAAGATGTTCTAAACAGACGCTTTTGTTAACTAGCTATCAGCAGGTGTACATTTAGAAAGTGAGCTAAAATGAAATTAAAATGTGTATTTGTATAATTCAGGGTTTTAGAAGTCTTTACCAGTTGTGTTTTTCCACTAACCTGCACTTGGGCCCCTGTCGTCCTCCTCCTCTTCTTCTTCTTCTTCCTCCTCTTCCTCCCCCTCCTTACTGTGGCCTTGTTCAGGCTCACCCTTCTCCGAACCCTGCTCCTCGTCATCCGAGTCAGAGATCACCACACACTCATCTCTGTTGCCGTTTCCTGAAGCTCTGGCCGCAGTGCCACTACTGGACAAAAACCAAAACAAAAAAAACAAATCCACTCATTCATAAGTTCATCTCAACAGTAAATACACTCATTATTTTGGTATGCATCCCACCTGGTCTCTCCAGTGGGAGGAAAAAAATGTCAGGAAACTATTACCACACGTACTATAATTTTAAGGTACTGGGAATATTTGAAGGAATTTACAGCTTAATAAATGGTTTGCCCACTGACTGTGTGCACAAGTAGCTTTAATATGAGGATGTGTTTGCTTTACCTGCCGTTCTCCCTCGGTTCCCACAGAGGAGTGAGGTAGTATCTCAGAGGGTCTCTGTACAGGTCATCCTTCAATATCTAAACAAGAGGACAAAGATCCTTTCAATATATTTCAAGTCAATATGTTCTCTGACGTTTTTCAAATATGCCATGCACATTCCTACAAACCAGAACCAAACGTCTGCGTACAATACAGTACAGGAACACACGTCTAGGGACTATCATTTTAAAAACAAAAAATAGATTTCACCACAGAAACAAGCTTTCAAGAAATGAATACCGTTTCACAACTCCTAAGTGACAACCTTCAAACATCTATCCATTATCATAACCCAATATCAGTAAGAGGATGTTGTCATCCATACCTGCGCTACATCGTCTTGTCCTGGGTTACTGTGGTCGCTGAACCAGCTGAAAAAGGTTTCATAAACCCCCCGCGACGACTTCCTGGGTTCACTGTGGGCCGTCAGGTTGTGTCCACGATGCCACAGGATGGGGTTAGAGAACGACAAGGGAGATCCTGAAAGAGGTTCATTTCAGAATTTAACAGCCAAATAGACGTTTGAACAAAAGGATTTTCTCAATATCACACATGAATTCACTGTCATGATTTGAGCCATAAGCTTACGGCCGATTTAAGCCAGCTTGACCAGTCGGCGCCATGGCAGCTACTGTTGCAGCTATAGGCATTACGTTTTCATTATACCAATCATCATATCAAGAATTGTCTACTGACAAGAAATGATCTGCAAGTATTTTCTGAACTTGTCAAAACCCATGTTCAGATGTTTTCTAGAGATGTTCTCTCCTGAAAGAATTAAAATATAGGACAGATTGTTTTGTTGCAAATATTCTTCCAGGCAGCTACAACTATCTAAATCTAAAATGTCTTGTTTGACTGTGCTGCTGTACAGTTTGAGGGGTGTGGGTGTAATTTGTCAAGTTTGTAGAACTTCTTCCGTTTTTTGCCAATCTATTCGTCACTCTGTGGTTCAGCTTCCAAAAAACGTGTTGTTAGATATTTGTCACTTCTAATTATTTGATATGGTTTTTTCATGCACAAAATAAAAAGCTAACATACAATATTTGTATAGTACTTTACAGTGTGATGATACAAAATCTTTTTAGCATTTGTACTGTGCAAGTCCATTTCTTACATATGTTATGATAATTGTAATGAGTTAATCACCATGTTTATTTTTACCTCCCATCCCGAGGTGGAGCTCCTTCATGATGATATTGTTCTGAAAGTATGGGTTCCGCCTGAAGTGGAAGCGAATCCTGTAGCCCAGTTTGTTGTGTTTGAAAGACTCAATCTAAGAAAAACACAAGGAAATGCTTGAACTTTCCTGCTTAACGTATATGTCTGCCAGACATGTAAGAATGTAACACGGACACCTCCTACCTCAAGATCAGTCATGTAACTAAGAGCGTCCTCGTCCGTCTCATCAATGTGAGCTGAGAGATGAGGATGGTTCAACAGCTGGAACATCGAAGTTAAGATAAACACTCAACACATGGTCATTTAGAATACTTTAACACAAAGCATGAATGGAGAGAATAACATAATATCCATGTTTAAGGATACAGCTGTCACCCAAAAGCCGGGAATAGTTTTCGTGATGGAGCTCCTCTGGTCCAGATGTGGCCGTCGCTGGCGACTGATCTTCAGCTCCAGTCGTTGGTGAAGGCGGGCGCTTTTCTTCTCAAGAGCTTCCAGTCTCATTTGTACCTGCGCCAGAAGAGCCACTGACTGCCTCATCTCTGGGGCCATCTTCACTGACACAATGGCACACTCCCCATCATCATTGTCCTCGTTGTCTGATGGAAAAGAGGAGCTTGCCGTGGAGGAAGATCCAGACACAGACTCATCGCCTTCGTCTACTTCTGGGTTCTCATCTGCATCTTCTCTGTCAGTGCTGTGCACAGAAGTGGAGCTGTCTGCAGCTGCCGCTTGCGTTTTAGAGCCAACTTTTGAGGACTGGTGCCCCCCACGTTGTCTGCATTTACTCCCCTGTTTGATATGTTTTACTTTTTCAGATGAGCAAGGAGTCTCTTGACTGTCTTCCCCGTCTCCTCCTGTGAGACTGGCAAGTGCCTCAGCAGCTGCTATGGCTGCTGAGTCGGACTGGTCCATGGGAGTTGAGGATCGATGCTGTGTACCTTTAGTCTTCTCCGCTTGTTCTTGTGCGTCGTGCGACCCATGCGCCTCCGAGGGCTGTGGTTCGTCAGCGTTGCTGGCATCGTGGCCGTCAGCACTGGAGCTGTTGACAGGCTGTGTGATGGTGTCATCCGTGTGCACGGCAGCTGGCTCAGCCGCACTCTCCTTTGACTGGCCCTCGCTTCCCGCTGCTCCTTTGCTCTCGGCTTCACTGTTTTTACAACTTTCAGAAGTTACCCCTGTTTCTTTTAACACATCGCCTACTTTGGCGGACTTGCTGGGAACCGTGCTACCTCCATCCTGGTCGGGTGATGGACACCGTTTCCTGGACGCAGAGTCAGCGGACTGTGTGCAGTCTGTCACTTCGCTCATTCTAGCTAGCTAGCTAAATAGCTAACAAGCTAGATAGCCCGCGAGCTCGTATTAAACAATTTCTATGTAATCGACCACAGCGCTTAATTAGATGCTCAAAATACTGCCGCGAACTCGATATCGAGTCGTAGTGCAGCCTACATACTTGATAAAGCCAGAACAGGAAGCAGCCCTCGTATTTCTCCGCGGCCTTGTGGGACGTTAACAGTTAGCAGGCTATTGCTAACAGTTGTTAGCCAGCTCTCGTGTCCGAGCAACGGCGGCCGCGCCACATTTTCACCAATAAAACAAAAACAGAAAAGTCTCGCTCCAAGCAACCAAGTCGTTCTGTGCAGCTTCGTGGTGAGCTACAACCCTCGTTCTTTATATTAGTTTATGTTTGCATTATCCGTTAGCTTACTATCCGTGCAACGACGTGACAGAAAAACAATCCCCTGATTGGCTGCGATACGTCGCGCTAAAACGTCTCCACCAATCGCGTGCAAGGGTGTGTTTATACGGCAGTCCGTCCGTAGCCGCGGCTCGACTGCGCGGAGGAAACCGTCGCGTCAAGAAATGTAGTAAATAGCATATATTATATGATTTACGTTTAGCATCAAAACTAAGTGGCGTCTGTTTAATGTGTTGAAATACTGTATAATTGAAATAAAACACAACTGTGATGTACAAATTTAGAACATTTGAATTAATAACACAATATTTCATACTCTGAGCCTAGTGAATGACATTACTTTTTATGCGTAAGGTATGTCTTGGAGGTGTTAACAGTGTCTTGCGTGGTGGTTTACAGCGTCAAATGTGGGATGGGGTACGGCCTGTTCCCAAAAAAAGATTTGGACGCACATACCTATAAATAGCCCCCCAATCAAGATGGCACAGCCTCTTCTTTTTTTTTTTCTCCACACATGTGCAGGTTTGGTATGGCCTAATTTCACATGGCATGGCAAAAATGATCAGGAGCAAATTCTGCCCAGTAGTGTATGACTATTCAAAATCACCCCCTGGCAAAAAAAAATAAATAAATAAAATAATAAATAAAAATAAATAAAATTAGATGTTCTAAATTACTTTTGTATAATTGAATTGTAATTTTCCAAATAAAGCACATGTTCTGATCTACAACTACGACCTTAAATTACAATATCAACACACAGCATTTGATTACAAAGCTTTCATCAGGATGCTCGATTTAAATTGCACAAACACTCATCAAACATGATCAGTTACAGTCTAAGCTGAGATATATTTAGTGACAATATTAGACTGATGACACCTCATGAGGTCTCCAGAGGTTTCAGTAAATACACATGATGTCGAGCCTACATCGGCTTAAAACTATATATTACTAATGTTGGTAATTGGATATGATAATAAATTAATATTCGGAATCCAGTAGTGGGCGTTTTGACAGCCCGAACCAAATAGAACAAGGGGGAGTTGCAGGATTATACCAACTTAACAACAAATTCGGGGCATGGAAAAAACTGTAGGTCAGTGCTAAAATTAGAGGCTGCTGCTTTCGCGACAGCAGCCAAACTCTAAAGCATAAAGTCATGTAAACCAGTGGATCCACTATCACAAGGGCTGGCAAAGGCAAGCTTTCCAGAGGTGACATTAAACGCCGCACGTCCACAGCACAAGCTCTGTGCGTAACGCCGGCGCAGCGCTGGATCAAGACTGGATACTGCTGCGCGAACTATGAGTATTGACTAGTGTGTTTGGAGACGCCATATGAACCCTTTTCGGCGCAACGATTCCTTGTGCGTACATTTCTGCAAAAATGTCATTTTTAACCATACCGAGTCAAGAGGGCCTTTTCACCACTGTTAAAGCTGGCAAGTCAGCCGGGGGTTCAGAGAGTAGGTCACCCATGGACGCCGAGGACAATAATAATGATGACGACGATGATGAAGAGGATGACTCTGAAAACGTCCGCCTCATCCCGAGATGCTCCCCGGTGCCCAGAAAGAGAGGCTCGTCCATCTACGACGAGACTGCTGAGTATATGCGGATCCATTTGGCGCTGTCTGCCGGAAAGAGAGTGTCATTTGCCGATACAACAGGTGGGGATCTGGTGGATGTGAAGGAATTTGTTGCCTTTGATTCGGACGACGAAGCTGATAGCGCGAAGTGGGAGGAAGAGGAGGCAAAGTATCGAAAGCCAAAGCGAGAGCCGACCTATCGCGTGTACCCAGAGTTTACTGTGCGCACCGCCAGTGCCCTGCTGGAGGCTGTGCACAACAACAAAGTGGAGGTTGAGCAGATGTCTCCAGTGGAGAATGAGCCACTTGCCTTAAGTGGAATCGTGCGAGTCCTGAACATCTCCTTCCACAAAGCAGTTTACATCAGATCAACCATGGACAGCTGGGTGACTTACTTTGATCACCCAGCAGAGTACATCCAGGGCTCTCATGATGGGGACACTGATCAGTTCTCCTTCAAGCTGTCTTTCGCACCTCCTTATATCACACATGGCTCTCGCATTGAGTTTGTCGTTCGCTATGAAACCTCTAATGGTGATTACTGGGCCAATAACTCCTCTATGAATTATGTGGTAACCCTTCTCCTGTCCCATGAAGATGATGCACCTCAGGCAAACATCGATGCACAGCAAATAAGAAGTATCCTGAAACCTCCTAAAGCTTACAGGTACATTTCATATCACATTTGTCAGACAAAGGGATGGACAGTAAACTTCAGTAAACTGTAAACTGTAGACAGTAAACTGTCTATGTAATATTTTGTCTGCCTTTGATGTCTTTGCTCTCTGACATCCACAGATTTATCAACTCACTGATCATTGGTCAAACTTGAGACCCTGCAAGCTGTCCTGTTTTTAATCAGTGGGATATTAGGACCCTATTAGGCCCGGAACAAAATAAGAAATTCACAAGTTAAAAGCTTAGAAATCACAAAGAGAAAGGATTGGATGTAATAAATGCACTGTACAAAAGCTACAGAGCTGTACATATTAAATCCGTGCAAGGTTTTGTGGCTAAAATAACTTCAGCTTCGTCCAGTGATTCTGCCCAGAAACTACATTTGTCAGACTAAGAACAAAAGGATACCAGAGTGTCAGTAAAGTTACAATCAACAAGGACTCAGTGACAGTGGGGAAGCACTGTATCAGGTCATAAACTTTTGATGTGCGCATTTGCTTTTGATTTTTAAAGTCTAGAGACAAGTGAGAGACGGAAAGGGTCTTTCTTGGAGTGCGCACTGTGAAAGAATGCCAATCACCCACTGGCGTATGTGAGGCGATCAAAATAGGCAAAGGGAGGGTGTCGTTTTCAACCCTGGCGATTCCCTGCACTAAAACGTACCTCTGACCTTTTCTATCAGAGTCATATGGGAGCAGCAAAATCTCAAAGGAACAGACTGGCTTCTCTCCCTTGTGTAATTAGAGGCTGGCACACAGTTCGCTCGGCTACCTTCTGTACTCCATTAAAGTCCTAGTCCTCTAATTTATTGTAACATCGAGTGAAACACGTGAAAGTGTGTGATGAATCTCACAATGCGCTGTGACGGAGGAGATGGTTGCAAAGATCCCAAAGCTTGTAAGGACCTATAAAACTGGTATTACCGGTGTATAAAGTGAGGTGGCCGTCATGTAGCGGCCTTCGCTGCTGCAGCTGTTTGAAGGTAGGAAGGGGCCAGATGGGTTGTTAGGTTAGGGAAAGAGAATGATTGAACAGGAAGTTTCGGGAGCAGATAAGGTATCAGCATCGCCATTACAAATTGATATGGTGCTTTGAAGTTAATTTGATTTTTAGTATATTAACAAGGCAGCGAGTGGGAGAAAGATTATTAGCGAGTGTAGACACTAGAATGTTAATATCACTACATGACGTGGTTGAGTTTTTGCTCTGAGGTGTTTGTAAAGTTGAACAGTTGATATCGCTCTTTAAATTTCTGTTATATTATAAGGCTTGAGGTGTAACAGTCCTAATCTTTAGTCTTGTTTTCCACTGTGACCAGGGTCAAGCAGGGTTAAAAAATCAGATCAGACTAGGGCACCGCATCTAAATTAGTCTTTTCAGTCACACCCTACAAGGCGTAGATATAAACACGCTCCCTTCTTTAAGGTCATGCTCAGGTCTGGTTTTGGACCAAACACGTCCCCAAGTGTCTTCTCTCAGAGTAACCTGCCATCTCAAATGTAACCTTTAAAACCGTAAGGTGCAGAGCTTACCAAATGATCCTTTCACATGACTGCGCCTTTAACTTCCAAAGATCTGCGTCATATCTTTATCAGATTTTAAATCCGCCCCTCTGATGCAAATCTTGTAGCGCAACAAACACCAGGACGTGCAGAGCTTCTGTAGCTCTTGCCACATGCTCATCATGCTTCTTGACCTTTACTTCACTTGGCCTGCTTGACTGGACCCTTGCCAATGTTGCCCCCCACTTCTTTCAACTGAGGTGCCCTCAGACAGTGAACGTTCCTAAATAATACACGAAACTCATTTAGTATTAGTATTTAGAATTTTCTTTCAATCACAGTTGCTGCAATGACATTAGATATATAAATACCAATGTTAACTGAACTATGTCTCTATTGGCTTTTATTGTGCTTGTACTTGCCCTTAGTCAAGACTCTCCACCCAGCCCTCCAGGCGAACAGAAAAAATGTGACGGGTGATCATTGAGGCATTTAAATATTGCTTTCATAAGGCAGAATGAACTCAAAATACAAAACTGTCTGAGTGAACCAAGATATGAATATGGATCCGTCACTTTGCTGTCCATTGTTGGCTTACTTTAACGACAGCACTTCTCCTCGTAGTACAGTTATATCATACCCACCGACTGTACACAAACCATTATGTACACTGTGTTTTCACTGAGCACTACTCAACCTGAGGTATTGCGCCATTATTATGTTGGTGTTTCAGCGCACAGTCTCTCTGGGACATTTCAGTTGCTTTATTTGTGAAATCATGGACACACTTGGCAGTGTTTTAAAGTGCGTACTATTTTATTAACCCGAATGTATCTCTTTTCTTTCGCTGTCAATGATTTTAGGTCAGGGGATGGGCAGGAAGAAGAAGAAGAAGAAGAAGAAGAAGAAGAAGGTAAAGAATACATGGCTTTGCATAAAATCTATTTTTATATTGATTTTCTGTCAGACAAAGACTAACGAAGCCATTCAGATGTGTGGTGAAACAGGCTAAAAATAGTGTTTTTATTTCTACTTTTAAAAATTGCTTCTATTTCTATTTTAACCAAGATTCAGTTCATCTTATCAATCTGCTCTATATCTGCAGTAGAAGCTGGGGCCTCCTCGTCAAGACTTGTGCGGCCTATACCTGTGTGTCCAGTTATCATACAGCCAGAGATTGACATAGAGGTGAGTGTAAAGTAAGAAGAA